>NC_091803.1:30062699-30365730 GCF_041296235.1 Equus asinus
TAGGAAAACATTCCCTGGAGGCAGCCTGCCTCTCCTGCTGCTTCAGGAGCCTCAAGACCAAGACCCAAGAATTTCCAACAAGTGAAAGGTGGACAGGGGCCAGACTGGAAGCTCCACGAGGCGAGGAGTTCTGCTAAACGTAAGTCAGAGAACTGCTACCCTGCCAGGGACATGCATCTCCTCACGGCCCTTTGAAATGGGGAGTTCTGCTGAGCATGCAGAGGGACGGGCAACACTGTGGCTGCTTAAACCCTCAGGGAGAAGCACTGATGGTGCATCTATCTGATCACGGACCTAACTTCTCTCCCTGCTCCTGCTTTCACCCTGCAGGCGATTCTGCACCCAGCAGCCAAGGGACCTTTTACATCAGAAATCTGATCAGCTCACTCCCTTGCCTGAAACCTGTCACTGGATACATGGGAACCCACAGAATAAGATCCATAAACTAGACTGTGTCTGTCAGGCTTTGATGACGCGCTCCCTTCTCCTCCCACTCTCCTCCTCCCTCGAGAAGCTCCAAGCACGCTGGTCTTTCTGTTTCTAGAGCATATCAAATTCATTTCCTTCTCAGGGTCTCATGCTTGCTAGTGCCCAGAATGCTCTTCTGCGGACTTTCAGACATATCTTCTCATCCTTGAATATCCCTCCTCACAGAGGCCTTTCTGGACCTGCTTATCTGAAATAAAACCCCCATCCCAACCCCAAGCCCTCTCTCTTCCCCGGTGCTGCTTTCTTTTCCTCATTAGCATTTACAACTGGATAATGTCTATGCACTTGTTCACTCATCTGCCTCTCTCCACTATAATGCAAGTCTCCTGAAAGCAGAGATGGCATCTGTCATGTTCACAGGCACCTGGAAGAGGGCCTGGCACACAGCAGATACTCAATAAATGATTGGTAAATGAACAAGTGAACTGAACAAGCACGGTCTCTATGGATTGAAAGAAGAGAACTTAGAGAGTCATTCTGACTCTTTTCATTTATAAATAAAGGAACCAAAGCCCAGAGTGGGGAAGTGATTTGCTCAAGGTCACACAGCCTATATGTAGCAGAGCTGGGCTGTGCAACTCCTTGCTCCCAGTTCCCAGACAACTTCCCACTGAAGTCTGTGCCCTCAATTCCACTTCCTGGCACACTTGGTAAGAGCACAGACTGCACAGTAACAGGGCCAGGAGTCCAATGTGGTTTTCCTCCACGACAAGGCCTGGCCTTTCTTTGTGGGAGTAAATTCAATTTGCTTAGGGCCTTTCAAGAATTCTTTTTATAGGTAAGCCAGGCCAACCTGTTGAGTTCCTGCCTTCCCTACAAAAGTCGTGGTAACAGAATGGTAGTAATGGTAATCCTGGAGGTAGTGATAGTTGTATTGGTGGTGGTGCCAGTAGAAGCAGCAGCAATGGTAGAACAGAGCCATGCTAGTGATGGTAGTAATGGTAGTAACGGCAACCACAACTAGCATTTAGTGTGTGCTTAGTGTGTGCTATGGACTGAATTTTGTGTCCCCCTCCCCATATGTTCAAGCCCCAACCCCTGATGTGACTGTATTTGGTGACAGGGCCTTTAGGGAGCTCATTAAGGTTAAATGAGGTCATAAGGGTAGGCCCTAATCCCATGGGGGGGGGGGCATCCCTACAAGAAGAGGAAGAGACAGCAGAGCTCTCTCTCTGCACGCCACAGAGGAAATGCCACGTGAGAACACAGCAAGAAGGCAGCTGTCCGCAAGCCAGGAAGAGAGGCCTCCCCAGAAACCGAATATGCCGGCACTTTGGTCATGAACTTCCAGCCTCCAGAACTGTGAGAAAATAAATGCCTGTGTTTAAGCCACCCAGTCTGTGATATTTTGTTATGGCCGCCCGAGTAGATTAATACAGTATAATCGGGTCTTATTCTAAGTGCTTTACACATTTTGAGCCCTCTTAATAATCTTGTATCCGAGATACTGTCATTATCCCCACTTTACAGATGAAGTGCAGCAACTTGCACAGGGTCACACAGTGAGAGGCAGAGCTGGGTTTTGGCTCCAGAATCTGTCGACTAAGATAAAGGTGTGCTTGCCTTGCTAATTTCCTGTTCAGCATATCTGGGTTTAACTCCATCTGGAAGCCGCCTGCCTTGCATTACTCAATCCAGCAAGAAGCCAAACCAGAGTGGTTTCCCTGGAGGAGGAACCCCAGCAAGGTCCCTGTTGCTCTCTCAAAAGTAAAGAGGAGACATCAAAAAGGAAAACAAGTACCAAGAAAGAAGGAAGGAACCAACACAGAAGCTAATGGAAACACTGCAAAAGGAAAAATGGTGTCCCTGGTTTCCAGCCAGGTGGACAGATCCTGTATTTCTGGAAGGTTCAAGTGGCCCCAATTGTCCTGTGGCCAGCATGCTCACTGTTAGAGGACCCCGGAATCTCCTTGGTGCAGAATTCCTTACCATATTCACTGCCCCCCATGGAGGTGCTGAGGATAGTTTCATTTTGTCTGTTGTTGAATGTGTAGCAATTCCCATACATCGGATGGTGGAAAAGTGTGAAGTTCCTGTGGAGGAAGATTCTGGGTCAGAAAGGTCTGTGCTGGGGACTCCCTCATGCGTCTGAGCTGAAGTCTCGATGGGCAGTGCCCACAAGGCCAGCTCTCTCTGTGGACAATGGGTGACAGACACGACTCACTTGCCCCACCTTTCCTGAGATAAATGACAAACAAGGCCCCTCATCTGGTTGACACATGTTGACGGAGAACTACTTTGTGCTTTCTGTTCTCCCTCTTAATCCTCTCACCTCTGTCTCCATCCTAACTTGGTATTCCTTGTGCCAACGTATCTGTCCCAAATTCCTCTGCTCTTGAATTTCTCAGCCAATACTTGACATTTTTCCACTCCATCCATAGGAAATGATCCCCAGAGAAGTAATCACATCATACATGCCCTCACACTGACTTTAGAACCCAACCCTTAGGGAGACATGATTCTAATCACTCAGTTTTCGCAGACCAATATAACTAGCAACATACAGAAAGCCTTGGTATTTAAAAAGAATGAGGTAAGCCCTTCAGAGAGGCAGGAACAATTTATTTTTTATTTTTTTGTTGAGGATGATTAGCTCTGAGGTAACATCTGTTGCCAATCTTCCTCTTTTCTTTGCTTGAGGATGATCAGCCCAGAGCTAACATCTGTTGCCAATCTTCCTCCTTTTTTGCTTAAGGAAGATTAGCCCTGAGCTAACATCTGTGCCAATCTCCCTCCACTTCATATGTGAGTTGCTGCCTCAGCATGGCTGACAAGTGGTGTAGGTCCACGCCTGGGATCTGGGCCCGCAAACCTGGGCTCCCTGAGCTGCCGAAGTGGAGAGTGCTGAACTTAACCACTATGCCAGGGTGCTGGCCTCAACGGGAATGTCCCATCACTGCTCAGTCACAACCAGGGATCCGAGTGTTAACTTAAGGGCAGAAAGGTTTGAAAGCTCACACGTCTGTACATAGACCTTTTTTCTTCCCTTTCTCCTTCCTTTCCTTCTTTCCTTCCTGTCTTCCTCTGTGCTAGATCGGTGGTTCTCAATCATTGGTATGCATGATGGTAATATACAAGGTTATACGTACACCATCAGCTACTTGGTTTTCATGAGTAATTTGATGAGTTTAAGGATATTTTGACTGTATGCCATCTCCACTTCCTCACTGACTCTAGAGCCCAGCTCCCGTGTAAGCTATTTTCCAAAGGGCAAGGTCAATGAGAAGAGCACTTTTCCTTCCCAAGACCCACAGCTGAGCTGCAGGTGCATGCAAGAAGCCTCGAGCTGAGAGAGCAGCTTCCTTTCCTGACCTGGCATTGCAAGACACCCCGTCAAAGAAGCAAGTAACCAGCAGCTCCTCGGCAGAGTAGCTCATGTTGATTTTCTTCTCCAGAGACACCTGGGCCATGATATTCATGTAGTGCAGCTTGTACCACTCCTGGATGGCATTGACCCCCGAGCTGAAGGTGTAGACAGCACAGTTGGACGTGTCATTTGAACACTGTGAATAAGAGGAGACACTGGGCTGAAGCCATCGGCCCTACCACTGACCTTCAGCAGGACTGGACGGATGAGGAACTGAGACTCGAGAACAGACACTTAGGGGAACAGGAGGGATACGTGGGGCAAGATGGGCTTCCTTTCACTTCTGGGAGACATCATCCTCGAGCCTCAAGGACCAAGGAGGGACTGAGCAAGGAAGGACAACACAGTCTCACTCTCCTGACTCCCTATCAGGAGAGAAGCAAACCCAGCTTCTTCAGGTTCCCCAGACATCCAGGCTGCAGCTGATCATTGCCACTGAGTTCCTATACAACCCTTACCATTTCCCTGTGGATCAGCAGTCTAGAAATCTGGATTCTAGCCCAAACTCTGACAATACTTCTCTGCTGGATCTTAGGCAAGGCATTATGTATCCATTATTGCACCTACAAAATGTGGATGAAAATACCATCCTTCCCAACTTCACATGGTAGTTGAGAGGACCAGCATTTAAAATATATAATAATGAGAGCTTTACAGCGAAATTGTGGTACATTCTAGAAGTTCTCATCCCACAGGGCTTGGAAACTCTCCTAAAAGATGGACATCAAAGGACTGATTTTGGTATCAAAGAGAACCTCGTGGGTATCTTATGAAAGGACCCAGGAAGACTTTGAAAAGTCTCAACGGTTAAGAAAAAGGGCCCGGGGCCGGCCCAGTGGCACAGCAGTTAAGTTCACACATTCCGGTTCTCGGCGGCCCGGGGTTCGCCTGTTCAGATCCTGGGTGCGGACATGGCATCACTTGGCAAAAGCCATGCTGTGGTAGGCATCCCACGTATAAAGTAGAGGAAGATGGGCATGGATGTTAACTCACGGCCAGTCTTCCTCAGAAAAAAGAGGAGGCTTGGCTGTAGTTAGCTCAGGGCTAATCTTCCTCCGAAAAACAGAAAAGGCCATTTTTTCGGATTTGTGACTGGGGCCATGAGGTCTCATAATCTCAATCAAGCCTACAATGGATGGAAGTAGTTCTCATCCGGCAGAGGTGGCTGGGGCATGGAGAGGAGGGGGGTGACTGAGTTTGCCCAGGAAGGTTATGGGATTCACTTTTGGTGAATGACTGCTTCTTCAGAGCCCCTCAAGTAGGACCAAGAAGGAGAGATGAGAAGTCAGGCTATAAGCACCTCACAATGGCAAATACTACAAGGAACACTGGGAGTTTCTGCTGTTTATCATCTATTTTCTTCCTTCTGACGTCTGCATCCCAATTTTGCTTTGGCAGAATTTCCTTTCCCCCTTTGGATACAGTCTGGTGAGACTGTCCATCAAGATGCCCCACCCTCCATAAACCATCAGGTGATCCAGTCTTGACCAGTCAGATAGTCCCAAGATGGGCTTGAATCCATCTTTATGGATGGATTAACAAGAGACTGCAAATAGTTGAAGCTTATTTACTCCAGTAGTAGATATGAAATAACTTTCCAGCATTTTTTGCCACCAAGATCCCTGGATCTTCCTTAATTTCTGTCCTTTGAGATGCCTCCCTGAGCTACTGGTTACTGTCTAAGACTTTTTTTTCTGCTTAAGATTGCCTGAGTCAGTTTCGGTTGCTTGCATCCACTTCACCCTATCTGGGTATGTTTCTACCTGGGGGACTGCAGGGGCTAATGGCAAAGGAGAAAGCTCCCTGGACCCACTATCTCCAGCCCATCCCATGCCCCAAACTGTAAGAAGGTGCATCTCACCAGTTGGAATCCCACCACCTCCTTGGACTCGTGGACGTTCATGACATCTGATTCCTTGCGAATGATGCTCCCGCTGACTTTCCGCTTCCGCCCTGTGAGGAAGTCCCTGGCCTTGCCCATCTCACCCTCTTTGAAGGCCAGCAGTGGGACCAGGTTGAGGAATTTGGGCCGTGTGCCCTCCCAGACCGAACTCCAGGACTCTGTGTCTCGGCGTTTCCGAGACTTAATCTCCGAAAAGCCATACAGGGTTTTCAAGGCCCCTCTTGTCTCCTGTTCCAAGTCGGCTAGAAGGTCCCGCACAGCACTGTACCTGTCAAGGTGGGAAGGAGGAGTGAGGAAGAGTGGAAGCCCCTCTGGTGGAATGCCCACAATTTTTGTGCTGCTTTCCATCAATGTGTGTCAACCTGGTGCCCACCGCTCCCGCCCCTTTGGCCAAGAAGACCAGGCCTTCCATGACTTGCCCCATCCAAAGTGACTGCCAGCTCGAGTAAATGGGGACAGGCTCCGGTGTGACCCTTGTGTGACTTCCTGTGGCTTTACCTCTATCACTACTCTCTGCTTGCTCTCAGGGTGTGTTGGCGAGTTTGTCCCAACCAGCATTTCTGGAGTGGTGACTATCAAGTACTCCCATAAACCAGCCACAGTGAGGACAGGTAAATAACTGCTAACCAAGAGTCCACCCAGGGGCAGGCTCTGTCTCCACCCAGCACACTTGCCCCTGCCCACTGACTGTCCTCGAGTCTGGGAGCGCTGGGAAGGAAGATGTGTAACTGTCAGCTCGACAACCCCCAGGAATAAGGATACAGGAGCTGACCGCATGAAGCATAATGACACCAACTTTTAATTTTCATGATACCAAATGGTCCTGGCCTCCCTCTTAGGTTCCCCCCTGTCTCCCCTCTCTCCTCCACTTGCTCTGGGCAGAGGCAACACAGCATAGTGATGGGGCATATAAACTCCAGAGCCAAACTACATGGGTACAAGTTCCCCACCCTGGTTCTGGATATGTGACTTTGGACAAGTCATCGAGCCTTTCTGTGTCTCAGTTCCCCCATCTGTAAAGTGGTGTTATTGGGAAGAGTCAATGAGTTTATTATCTCTATCTATCCATCTATCTATCTTTGTGTCTACACGTGCTTGTGTGTGTATATATATGTAATCAAGTGGTCGCTATTATTACTTTTCCTAGCATAATTACATTTGATAATATTTCATTCCTCTACTACAACATTAGCTCCACCAGGACAAAGACTGTGTTTGGGCTGTTCAGTTCTATGCCTCAGAACCTAGCACAGAGCATGACAATTTGTAGGTGATTAGTAAATGATTATGGAACAAACAATGGATGAAAGGAAGAAAGGAGGAAGGGAAGGAGGGAGGGAGGAAGAAAGAAAGAAAAGACCATGAGGTGGAGGATGAGTCTTAGAGCTGATTTTGATTTTGGGCTTTGCCACCAACTCATTGATGACTCTGGAACGGTTATTCCCCTTTGGTAACCTCCCTCCCCTGCTCTTGCCTTCTCCCAACCCCCACACCTGCTCTGAGAAATTCTGCCAGACTCTGACCTGCCTCAGAGCAGTTTTCTACAATCCTGAGGACTCCAATGACATATATAGAACAGGTCCTGCGGCAGACAATAGGGCAGTACCAACAGCTGACCTGCTCAGAGCCCAGCCATCTCAATTAGTGGGGCTGGGTTCACTCAGGTGAGGGTTTGGGGCAGGTGAGATGCTTCCGGAAGTCACCTGAGTGTCATGTCTGAGTCAGCCTCGAGCTCACAGTCTGGGGAGAGTGAGGGTGTGAACTCGGAGAGCTCAGGAGATATGGCTACGCTGGGCTTAGTGTGTGTGCGTGTGTGTCTGTGTGTGTGCACGTCCAGGGTGAAGGGTTCTAGTTCATTCCAGGCTCAACCTGCAAGTGAAACTGATCCTTGCAGGCTCCCCCTCCTGCCTTCCCCGAGTTAGCCCATCCTCAGAAGTGGGTGACGGACTGAACACTTGGTACAGATTTAGAACCTGGGAGGGAGAAGTTTACCAAGGCTGGCGACAAATTCCACTTTCTACAAAGCATGTCTGCAGGCCAGAGTGTGTCACTTCAGAAGGGGCTCTGGCATCTGCCAGCACTCCATGTCCCCGCTCCTGCCTCTTACTTGTAAGGGTTAATGTTGCAAATGGTGACAGCAGGAAAATCCAGCTTCTGGAAGTGGATCTTGATGGAGACAGAGACGGTGTAGAAGGAGATGACGAGGAGGGCACACTGCCAGAAAATCAGGGCCACGGCTGTGAGCGTGAACAGAATCCAGAGCAGGCGCCGCAGGCGGCCGCGGGACACCACGATGCGGCGGCAGCCATGGGTGTTGGTGTTCAGGCAGTACCACCGCATCAGCTCTTTAATGGTGGGCGCCTGAGGCCCCGTAACGGGCAGATTCTTCTTGATTTTGGCTTTGATCTTCTCTCCAGGAGCCATGGCAGGGATGGGACTGTGGGGCACAGGCAAGCTAGAGGGGCAGAGAAGAAAAGCAGGCGAGCTCACAAACCTGGCCTCTTGGCACGTCCCTGGAGGCCAGGTGCTGGGAAACACCAGTCCACGTGCCCTCAGAGGCCACTTTCCTTTTCCCCGCTGTGGGCTGGACAGCCTGCATTCTAAGGCCTTGGCCTCTTCTCTAGGATATTTGTTCTTTGGCCACCATAGCTGCCAAAGAGCTGCCTTCTCCTCTTGCGGCCCCCAGGCCAGGCCAAAGGGGATCTCTATATATTTCATTTCATATTTCAACAACCCCACAAGGTATGCATATTATTGTTATCTCCATGTTACAGAGGAAGGAACTGAGCTCAGAGAGGTGGAGTAACTTGTGCAAGCTCACACAACTAGTAAGTGGAAGAGTGCAGCCTTCACCATCACGGCGTCTGCCTCTGAGGGGCCTGGTATTGCGCTGGGTGCTGCCCCCTCCCCAAGACAGTTAATTAACAGCACCCAGAACTAAAGGAAGGAGGAAAGAGAAGAGATTTTGAACTATTTAACTTCCAAACTCTGGACAGTAGATGTGACTGCTTCCCACAGTAGTGAGCACTGGTATTTCGGGAGGAGGTATATGGAAACCCTGTCCCCGATGCCTACCGTAGGTGACAGACACAAATTAGGACATATTGTAACTTGGAGAAGGATATACAGGGTGGTCCCCATGCCCCAAGAGGGCCTGTGTCAGGACAAGAACTTTAGTTTGGCCCATCGGGTTCTTCAGACAAGGGTCTGGACTGGAGGAGTTACTTTTTCTCCACCCTGAACCCATAAGATATCGTCCCAAATCGGGAGCTGGGGCAAAGCTGGGAGGCTTTCAAGTTTAGGATGCTAATGGGTTTCAGGTTTATGATGCAAAAGAAATAGAGTACAGGGCGGGGCTGGGGGAGTGGGTTGGGGTAGAGGCCATGCAGCCAAACCGCTCCAAACCCTCCACAGAGGTATATGGTCTTGCTGGGATGAAGGAAACCATCTCTGACCTCAAAATTATGCTATTAGCCTCTTGGCAAGAGGAATGTAATTTATTTTGTTTTATCATTTAAAATATTGTCCATCCTCACCTCCTCTCTCAAAAACAGTTAGCAAGAGTTTGTTTTAAAATCCTAGGTCCAGGTTCAATTTATTGTCAAATAAAACCGCAACCTAGGGAAGGTTGTCTCTCCTGTGAATGTTAATCACTGGGGTCCCTCTGCCCCGTCAGCCCCTTCCCCAGGACTGACCTTGACCCCAATGGATCAGCCACCAATGTCAGTGAAGCCACAAGTGAAAGAAATGAACCGATCGAGCTCATCACAAAACATAAATGTTCGCACAAACAATGTTTCAACTTCAAAGCAAGGTTGCAGCTGCTATTATTTTGCACCGCTTTGCAGGATTAAACATGATGCATGGTGGGAGAATTAGTAGCTGACACACAGCCCTCACTCTTCTAGGCATTTAATTTCCACAACAGTCTTCTGAGGTAGCTACCATAACTTCCTCCATTACACAAATGCAACTGAGACACTGAGAGGTTATCCTATCCAAGGTCACCTAGAAAGTGGCTGAGTTGGGATTTGAACCCAGGAGTCCAAGCCTTTAACTACTAGCTATGCTGCTCCACCCATAATAATAACAACAGCAATAATAGCAGCTATCATATATTGATCCCTCACTCTACTCCCAGGCATCTTACTCAGCTCTTTTCACACACCATCTGATTTAATCCTCACTATAATTACATGAGCTACTAGTGCTACCTCCGTTTCACAGAGGAAACGGAGGTGCACAGAGGTAAGACAACTTGCACAAGGCCACACAGCTAGGAAGGATTCTCTGGAATGCCAGGGTACTGGTTTACGCCAGCGACGCTACTGCATCCCGCTCGCCTCCCCGCCGCCCCTCCCGCCCCCAACTTCACCTTATCCCCATTCCACGGTGAGGAAACCCGAGCCTTAGGCTTTGGGCGCAGGACCCGAGCTCCTCCGGGGCGACTCTGCAGCCCCTGGCCACCCCGCGCAGAGCCACCGACCGGATGCTTTCCTGTGGCCAAAGCCACGTCCGCCCCAGGGCAGCCCCGGCCGAAGCCGCAGGAGAGAATCCAACCAACTCGCTTCAAGTGTTTGCTTCTTTCCGCAACCGCAATCACCCCAGAGAAAACATTCCAGAGGGTAAAGGGAACAATCGCGGTCAAGTCCATGCATCTCACCAAGGCCAGGAAGGAGGCCGAGCAGGTGCTGGGCGGAGAGGCGAGGGGCGGCCCCGGAGTCCAGGAGCCCTGGACCTCGTTACTGAGAACTGACTCCACCCCGGCTCTGCGCCCCGGGCCACAGCGCGGGCAGACGCCAGAGAGCTGGACCCGGATTGATGTGGGAAGGTGCCCCAGCATCCCAGCCTCGGGGGGGCAGCCTAGGGCTGACGCCGGCACCGCCATCGACCGCGCGGACGGCGTCCGGGAAACCACAGGGCCCCGTGTCCGCTCCGGTGTCCGAACTCCCCGAACTTGTGCGACCCGACCCGGCTGGACTCACCTCACTCAGTTCCAAAGGGTCCGGGGCTCGCGTGAGCGCGAGCTGGGTACGCTCTGTTCTGCTCCCAGTGCAGCGCAGGCATCCAGCAGCCGGAGAGGCCACTGGCTCTTGTGGGCCGGGCCTGGGCTCCGCCCTGGGGCCCCGCCCCCTCGGGCCTGCCCTTACCTGCCCAGGTGTAATCCCCACGCGGCCGAGGATGTGCGGCCGCCCAGAGCGTCCCACGACTCCGCAGCGCCCCCTGCTGTCCCGAGGCCTCTCTGCGTCCCGGCCCGTCCCGCGCTGTGCCTTCCGGTGGCACCGCGCAGTGCCTGGTGCCGCCCTGAGGCGGCCCTGTACCCTGCATTCCCGCTGGGAATGCACCCAAGCACCTGGCAGCGCCTCCTGCCGTCCTGTTACTGCCCAGCCCCTTCTACTCTTGTCCAGTTGGGCGTCCTCTCACCAGCAGAAGTTTCAAACAGCCTCTTGCCCAGGGCTTCATCCTCCACCTGCGTTGGGCTGTGGGCAGCAGGGCCTGTTCAGCCAGGCTGCTCATCCTTTGGTCTCTTCAGCCGCCTTTCTACAGGGACTCAAGGTGATAACTACAAGAAATGAGCTTAGAAAATTGCAACTGGGAAGGACCACAGACGACACCTCCATCACATCCCCTTTGGGTAGGGAAGAACCAGGCCAGAGAGGGGAAGGGATCTGTTCTCGCTCAGAGCTTCTCAGACTTTAACGTGTAAGCAATCACCTGCGGTTGTGTTAAAATGCAGATTCTAATTCAGTAGGGGTCGGTGGGGCTTGGGAATCTGCACTTCTTTTTTCTTTTTTCCTTTTTGATGGGGAAGATTGGCCCTGAGCTAACATCTATGCCAGTCTTCCTCTATTTTGTATATGGGACGCTGCCACAGCATGTCTTGATGAACTGTGTGTATGTCCTCACCTGGGATCTGGGCCCACGAACCCAGGGTTGCAGAAGCAGATCACGCGAAGGTAACCACTTCACCAGCAGGCCAGCCCCGGAATCTGTATTTCTAATTTCCCAGCTGATGCCTCTGTTGCTGGTCCAAGGACCACACTTCGAGCAACAAGGTGAATGGAAACAGGTTCAGTATTTTTGGAGGACAATTTAAAGAAAAGCCTGTAAAAAAATCTCAAGTGTTTTTTTTAACAATACATGCTTATTGTAAAGAATTGAACAATAAAGAGAAAGTGGAAGTCTTTCGATAATCTTCAACCCCTCTAAATAAGCATGGTTAACGGTTTGGTTATTATTTGATATATATATATATATAAAATAACTGTGTACATATTACGTATATAATGGGATTATGAAACACAGTTTTTTAATTTTGTAAAATTGTTTTCATGACAATATACTACACAGTTATATTCTCATGGTAAAATAAAGCCAGCTTTTTCACTTCATGGTACATTACGAGTAATGTTCCCTGCCAATATATACATTTACCTAAGTATTCCACTCACATAACTTATTTACTCAATCTATTGATATATTTAAGGTTGCCTCCAATTTTTTACTAATATATTTTGTGTATTATATCTTCAAGTGCATCTCTGATTATTTCCTTGGAATAAATTCCTACCAGTGGAATTCTTTTCTGTCAATATACTTACCCGGTCTAATTGGCACGACAAAAAGAACCGTTCGAAAAGAGCATGCTGGGGGCCGGCCTGTGGCTGAGTGGTTAAGTTTGTGTGCTCTGCTTCGGTGGCCCAGGGTTTCACCAGTTCGGATCCTGGGTGCGCACATGGGACCACTCATTAGGCCATGCTGAGGCGGCATTCCACATAGCACAACCAGAAGGACCTACAACTATAGTATACAACTATGTACTGGGGGCTTTGGGAGGAGAAGAAGAAAAGAAAGATTGGCAACAGTTGTCAGGTCAGGTGCCAATCTTTAAAAAAAATCAGTGTGTTAAAAAAAAAAAAGAAAAGAGCAGGCTGCAAAAACAGTATGTAGAATAATAAAATATATATCAAAATGTTAAAAAAATGTTATCTCTCAGAGTAGGCTTACAAGTAATTTTTACTTATCCATGTTTTATTGTTTTTCTATAATGGGGAGATTATATATAAATATCTAAAATAGATTTATTTTATATATATTAAATATATATTTATGTATATATCACCTGTGCCATATAAGTAAGAATGTTTTTTAAAAGATAGCAAGCTAGTTGAAGTCAGGGATGAGATCTATAAAATCAGATCTATGTCACTATCAGATAGAGTGAATTTAGGCTGAACTGACTTCTTTTTAAAAATCAAGTTAAAATTTATATACAGTGAAATGCATAGATCTTAAGGATACAATTCAATGAATTTTGGTAAATGTATGCACTCGTGTAACCATCACCCTAACCAACACGTAGAACATTGCCAGAAAGTTCCCTCAGCTCCTTTCTACTCAATTTCCACCCGGGCAACCACGGTTCAGATTTATATCACAATAGGTTAGTTTTCTTGGTTCTTAAACTTCATCTAAATGGAGTCACATGATATATACTCTTTTGTGTCTGGTTTCTTTCATGAATTCAATTCTGACTTTCATTTTTCCGCCATATCACTATTGCCTCTGGTTACTGAGTTACCCAGTTTTACAGATGAGGGGACCAGATCTCAGAGAGTTTAAATTTACCATTTGTTAACCAGTAAGTAAATGGTAGAACCAAGATTTGCATCCAAATCTGCTCTTCTCCAAAGCTGACACCACACTTATCCACAAAGCTGCACGAGAATCTTTCTGTGAGTAGGACCAACCCCCATCCTCCCAGGTCCCACATGAGGAAGGACAAAAAGTCTTCAGAACGGCTGAGTTGGAGAGAAGCCCCTCACGTTGTAGGCCACAGGGCAGCAAGCTTCCTGTCAAGATGACTGCACGGAGCATGGTCAATCAAAGTTACAAAAACTATCTTGGGTACAGAGTGGTGCTGTCTCTGAACCACCCCTGTCATCATTAGACCATAGGCAACTTCCTTTCCCTCTGGAAGCATCAGTGTGAAGTTTTGTAAAATATATCTGCGATCTACTTCTCACCACCTCTGGGGCCACCACCGTGCTCCAGTCCACCATCGTCTCTCATCTGGATCATTGCCGTGGCCTCCTAATTAGTCTTGCTGAGTTGGCCCCCTATAGCCTACTGTCAATATACTAGCCAAAGGGATCCTATTCAATTCGAGTCAGATCATGTCACTCCTCTGTTTAAACCTGTTCAGTGGCTTCTTACTTCATTAAGAGTAAAAGCCAAATGGTCAGTGACCAGAGCCTTCATGACCTGACCCGTGTCGTCACCATTCCCTCATCTCTACCACTCTTCCTTTGGCTCATTCTGCTTTGTTCTCATTGGCTTCTGTGTTGTCCCTTATATCGAACTGACGCAATCTTGCCTTAGGGCTTGTTACCGGTGTTCACTCTACCTGAACCACGGTCTTGACACACACACATGCTCAGATAATCACGTGGATCACCTCCTTGCCTCCTTGCCTTCAAGTCTTTGCTTTATTATTACTCAGTTAGAACTTCCCTGGCTACCCCATTTAAAATCACAATGTTTCGCATCTTCCTAATACTCCCTATCCTCCTTCCTGTGTTACTTTTCTGGAAAGCAAGCCCAATCAAGGTAAGCAGAATTGCCTAACCAACCCTCCAGCTGACTCTAGGTGCATGGTCATGCCATATTGTTGTGGCAGTTGATAACTGGTATAACTTCATTCAAACAGAAGCTTTGAAAGACCCAAACATTTCAGGACTACTGGGACTAGTGACAGGCTCAGCAGCAAGTCACTGATAGAAGAGCTCATGCCCTGGGAAATGCAACCACCAGGGGCGCCAAGTTCAGAGAGCATTAAAATCATTTACATGCAAGATCAGCTACTCCTTCCTCAATGCTACTCAAATCCTGTGACTGGAATTAGTCTTGGTAAAGTTGTTTGGTTTCAAGCAACAAAAACAGATTCAGATGAGCATAAGTAAAACCAAGAAATTATTAAATGGATACAGGCAGAAGTCCTTTACAGAATCCAAAGAAACACAAATAAGGCCTCAGGAGAATGGGAATTAGTAAAGATCCAGATGCCTCAGGAGGAGGATTTTGTTAGCCTTCTTAAGTTCCCAAACTCTCTCTCAGTCTCAGTGGATCCCCAGAAAGAATTTGATTGGCTGCTAGCCTGCCAATGAGATAGCTTCTTTGGCTCAGGTGTCCTCTTCCCTGGTCCAATCAGCTAGCACCATGAGGGTAGGAACATATAGAACAAATACGGTTGTCAAAGTCCACCACTATGGGCGAATGGGCAATTCTCAGAGAACATGGCTATGAATGAGGAAGGAACCTTAAAAGGAAGTGAACCAACACTTCGTTTTGTTATCAATAATACCATTTCTAGGCTACTTAGGAAAAGGCAATATTAGACTTACAGGGTCCCCTAAATAGACAGATTTTATAGACTTGCTCGCCAAAAACAATGATGTAGTGATTATTTGTTGTTGTTGGGTTTTTTTCCTACCAACATCCATTTTCTCTTATTTTGGAGACATCCCCGAATTTCTTTTGGAGAACTATTCATTTCCATTTCTCAGTCCACGTGGTTCAAGTTGGGTTGACCCCACGCCCCCCCCCCCCCGCCCCCCCCCCCGGCTCTAGGTCTAGCCAATCAACTTATCTTATCACTCAGGTCACAGTGTTTTGTTTAAAAGTTGGCATGGGCCCCAGTTCAATCCAATGAGAGTCAGGCCCATCGAAGACATTTTCTGGAAGATTGCAAAGGAGAACCTCTCTTTCTGTTTGAGCTACTAGCAGAAAGGAATATGTAATCTAAGAGCTGTGGGGAGTATCATGTGGTGCCTGGGAGTGAAGACAACACAAAGAAAAGGGGAGCTTAGAGATGGAGAGGGTTCCCTCCCTCATAATAAATTGTGAGTCTTTGGACCCAGCACAACCTAAAGCTGGGTCTACCTCCTTGACTTTTTAGTCACATGAGCCAATACATTTGCTATTTTGCTTAAGAAATTTTTAGCTCAATTTTTCTCACTAGAAGCCAAAAAGAGTCCCAAGTAATATAGAGGATAAAAATCCTATCTTCCCAATGTGGTTATATAAATACAATGGAATACTACTCAGCCATAAAAAGATGAAATTGTCCCATTTGCAACCACGTGGATGGACCTTGAGGGCACCATGTTAAGCAAAATAAGCCATACAGAGAAAGACAAACACCATATGATTTCACTCATGTGTGGAATATAAACAAACTTGCAGACAAAAAGAACAAATTAGTGGTTACCAGGGGAAGGGGGGTGGAGGGTGGGCATAAGGGGTGAAGGAGCATACTTATAAGGAATATGACAAATAATAATGTACAACTGAAATCTCACTGTGTTATAAGCTATTATGACCACAATAAGAAAAATCCTATCTTCCTACTTGGATGAGGTGATGCCATCTTCTGTTCCTGTGTATTCTGTATCCAGTTCCAGACTCGGGACCTACAAATCTTCTGGGGAACATTTTTCAATGCCAGATGACACCCATGAGGACCCTGAACTACTAAAAGGGAAATTTGAACTCTGACAAGAGAATAGACTGTTCTTGATCCTGGACCTCCTTAGCTAGCTCAATAAAGCCCAAAGTTCACCAAATTATCTCCGCAAGGTGATTTACAGCTTGATGTAAATCAGGTGTGGGGTCAATGGTATCCAAACTTCCAGGTTCATATTTATACTATATAATAGAATAGTAGGATTCTGAGAAGTTATCAACAAGGTCTTCCATGAGCTGCTGGGCTTATGAGGGGTGGTGGCATGATAAAAGATCATTCTTATTTATTAATCAGACCCTAATCCCCAATGACGTGGCAACTATTTCTGCGTATAGTCTTAGCTTGGGACACTAGCATCAATTGTCGCAATATTACAGAAATGCAAATTTGGCTACATCCATTTTCTAGGACACTTACTTTCTCCAAAGGGTACACATGCTTCTGAGAAAAGTTAGCATCATTTTCCCAGTGTAAGAAACATTCTTTTATTAATCATATTCTTTAAGGATCAAGAAACATGCACAGGTTACCTATGATGATGAGAGTCTTGTTGAAAGTACACACAAGATGACTATCACAGGAGATTTCTTGGAATCTGTTTCTCTTGCCTACATGGAATCCATTCCACTTTCAACTGGCAACAGAGCCTGCATTTTCCATTGGGGAATCATCTTCCCCTACCTCATGTCCATGTGATTGTGGTAGGAACCCCACTCTCAGCACCAGTCATTTCTCTCTCTGGCCACAGTTGGTTCTGAGAAGGGCATGCTTCCCAAGTGAGCCAATGAAAAACTTCCCCTGGGGAGAGCTTAACCAGCATTTTTGCTAACAGATGAAAAGTCTTGCTGACTTTCCAGCTGTGTCAGGATTTTCACTGCTCTGTATCCCACCTACTAGGCTCTTGCCAGTTCTATATTTAGCATGCATCACCTAAAACAGTCCACTTCTAGTATTTATTTGTAATTCAAATAAGACAGAGTATACTGCAACTATCAGAAACAAACAACCCTGAACTAGCTTAGGTTTAAGGACGGAACAAATTATCTCATGTACTTGGGAGTTTTTCTTCAGGTGCAGCTTAAACCTGGATTCAAAAGATGTCACCAGGTCCTGGTTTCTCTCCCTTTGAGTCTTGGCTCTACTCTCAGTGTTCATTCATAAGATGACTGCATTAGCTCCAGCTTCGAAACGAACATAACTAAGTCCAGCAGGACTGGTGGCTCAAGTATAGACTGTAGGTTTAGTTCTGAATTTGGCTTTATTACTTTGCTTGAGGTATGTTTCAACCTCTAATTGGACACTATGATTAGAATAATGGAACGCACTGATTGGTTTAGGTTTGGATTACATGCTCCACCTTTGAGTACAACCAGCTTCACTGAAAACCAACTGGCTGAGACTGAGGAAGGGGTGGTTCCCCAAAAGCGAAATAAGAGTAAATTCTGGGTTGCAAAACATCTAGCCTTCCATCATTCCCCTACCTGTGCCTTCTTTGGCATTTATAATTGATAGTTGCTTCAGTGAAACTCTCTCTTCTCTTGGCTTCTCTGATGTATCACTTTTTCTAAAATTTATTTATACTCCTTGGAACTTTTTGTAATGCCTCTGTAGAGTTTACGGACTTTAGAGGATCATTGTTGGCGTTTAGGGACTCAGGAAGCCAGTCATGACAATTAGCAGGAGATCTTAAATCTTCTGGCGAGTCAGAGGAGATCTAAAGTGGTTTGGAAGGCTTGATTAAACTGATCCTAAGGCTTGGGTGTCAGAAGCACAGGATTGGCTAAGTGTGAGAACCCAGTGGTAATAAGCTTGCTCCCAAGTTTGACTCTTTCCAGGATTCCTGTGGTTCTAGAATGATGGCCCTCAGATCTTGTGGATGTTATCTTGCCTCACGAGGATGGGATGAAGGCTTTCTCTTTAAGCATGCTCATTAACCTAGTCTTTCTGGAAACCTACTCTCCTTGATCATAGGCAGTAGGGGGTAGGATCCTTAGATTCACTTATTGTGAACTTCACAATGATTTTTCTGACGCTTCTTCTCTTGCAGGAAGCTAGCTGTAGATGATCAGCACCGCGGACAGCAGCCATGGACGCTGTTTTGGGCTCGCCCTTCACGCAGGAGGTCTCTAATGGGATGCTCCTCTCCCACAAAATGCCACTTGCAGCTTTGAGATAGATACAGTAAGAAGGATGAAGTAGTGAAAGTGACCTCCTCCAGCCAGGTTATTCAGTTGCTACGGGTGAGAGATGTCACAGTCAGATTGTCTACAGAAACAGAAATGTATAGTCAATTCTTGATATTTGCATTTGCAATAGTTATGTTCTGTAAAGTTGCCACAAACAGTGAATTACCAAATACTGAACCATTACTCTTCGTTGAAACATAGAGCTAGGTTCTTGCGAGCTCTGATCACAACATAATCATCAACTGATCAATGCATAACTTTTTGAAATGTGTGTTTCTTTTTAAAGATATCTTATTTAACATATATTATTGATCCACTAACATTGAACTCATGGCCAACAGCACTATAACTTATGCATGAATGAAACTCATCTAACAGATATCTTTTCTCTGAAAGGCACATCACAGCTTTCTCATGTTTAGGGACACTGGACAGTACTTCAGCGCCACAGTTGGGGACCATTTTAAACAGCAAAATCACCAACAAAAAGGCATAAAAATGTGAAAAACATGGCCCTAAATAGACTGCAAGAAGAACAGTTGTTTACAGAATGAAAGCTCAAATAAGAAGGCAGAGAAGGTGGATGTCCCAACTCAAGAAGAGAGAGAGGAAATTTGTTCTTTTGCTGCCTTTGTCTTCTATTCAGGACCTCAGTGGATGAGATGATGCCTGCCCACATTGGTGAGGGCCATCTTCTTTACTCAGTCTACTGATTCAAATGATAATCTCTTCCAGAGACACCTTCGCAGAAGCACTCAGAAATAATGTTTTTCCAGCTATCTGGGCATCCCCATGCCCAGTCAAGTTGACATGTAAAATTAACCATCATGCCAGGTCTCAGGAT
This sequence comes from Equus asinus, assembly GCF_041296235.1. Taxonomy (NCBI): domain Eukaryota; kingdom Metazoa; phylum Chordata; class Mammalia; order Perissodactyla; family Equidae; genus Equus; species Equus asinus. The sequence continues at coordinate 30,082,014 of NC_091803.1, forward strand.
ACAAAAGATACTCAGAGGTTGTAGAAGCTCAAAGCCATAAAGTTCTATACTACTTAGTTTGCTCTTCCTTTTCTTGTGTCTTAGGGTGGAAGTTTAGCTTATTGACTTGAGATGTTTCTCTTCTTTAATATAGATATTATGACTATAAATTTCCCTCTAAGAATTGCTTGGGCCACATCCCATAAGTTTTGACATGTTGTGTCTTCATTTTCACTCATCTCAAAGTATATTCTAATTTGCCTTGGGGTTTCTTCTTTCACCATTGCTTATTTAGGAGTGTCTGGTCCAATTTCCATGTATTCGTGAACCTGCCATACTTCTTTCTGTTACTGATCTCTAATTTCACTCAGTTGTGGTCAGAGGACATATGATATATTATTTCAATCTTTTTTTTCGTATTGGGGGCTGCTTTATGGCCTACCATATGGTCTGTCTTGAAGCCCTACATGATTTAGCACCACAAAACCAGTTACCACTCTAGCCTCAGATCCTACTACTCACCCCTCATTTATTCCCCTCCAGCAATGTTGGCCTCCTTGCTGATCCTCAGACACACCTGGGCACGTTCCTATCTCGAGGCCTTTGCTTTGTTCTCCCTCTGCCTGGAACCCTCTTCCTAATTTTTGTCTACCTTACTGTTTCTCCTCCTTCTTTGCTCACAAATCACTCCCCAGAAAGCATTTCATGACCACTTTATTTAAAATTTCAGCCTCTACAAAAATGTTCTATTCCCTTTTCCTGCTTTATTTTTCTCCATATCATCAATTTTCATCTAATACACTGTTTATGTTACTTGCTTGTTGTCTGTCTTCCCCCATTAGAATGAAAGCTCCCTGACAGCAGGCATTTTTGCCTGTTTTGTTCATTGCTGTCTCCAGTGTAGAGTGCCTGGCACACAGTATGGCTCAATGTTTATTTTATGAATAAATGAATGAGTAAAATAACAGACTCCGTTCTAGTTTGGATTATGGTTGGTTCTCCTGGCTCTAGAAGGCTATGCCTGAGAAGAAAGAGGTGTCTCAAACAGTGGAAATGCTCGGCTAACTGCAGCCTGGGGAGTTGAATGGGCTGGTGAGAGACAGTTATATTACAATTTGTTTGTTCCATGAGGACTGAAACCTGTTTGTAAATGATACACACAGGGCCAGCTTCATTGGTGTATGACTTGTGTAGTTGCACAAGGCCCCACACTTAGAAGGGCCTTGTGTTGGGTTTAATGCTCTGCTGTCACCATCTTAAAATTCTTCTTTTTTTGTGTGAGGAAGATTGGCCCTGAGCTAACATCTGGTGCCAATCTTCCTCTTTTTGCTTGAGGAAGACTGTTGCAGAGCTCACATCTGTGCCAATCTTCCTTTATTTTATGTGGGATGCCGCCACAGCATGGCTTGATGAGCAGTGCTAAGTCCACCCCAGGCTGCCAAAGCGGAGCGTGCGAACTTAACCACCATGCCACTGAGCCAGCTCCTTAAGATTCTTTATAATGTTTGAACAAAGGGCTCTGTATTTTCACTTTCCCTGGGCCCCATAAATTATGCAGATTGCTTGGATTTAAGAACATTGTGAGGGATAAAAGTGGGGAATTGCTGCAGCAAACATTAACGGAATCCAGCTGGACTCGAAGCTTTCCGAACAGAAGAGAAGCCAGTCAGAGTGAGAATATGGGCCAGAAAGTTCAGGTTCTGCAGGAGAAAAAAAATAGGCAAGCTAACATTTACTAAATTTTAAACACTATGAGGGCAAGGATCTGGTCTGTTTGTATTGGGGAAAAAAAGAATGGAAGTTTAATGCACTATTCTTTCACCTTTTGTCTATGTTTGAAAAATTTCATAACAAAAAGTTTAGAAAATCAGTAAAATAGTTAGCAATATGTGTCTTTTGACATAATATGTACATTTCCAGGCTTGTTATTCATCTAGTGATGAAGCTGAGGATCTCTTGTCTCCTGGTTTGATCATATTGATCTTACTATTGATCTACATGGTTTGATTTTATTGAGCTTACTGAACAATTGCTTGCTTTTCACAATGTTTTCAAGCATCTCTTAGCAAGTAATTAATTCAGATTATCAAGAGGAAGTTTGCTATTTCAATAGTTGTTAGTATCTTCTCAACAATCTCTTTAGAAAAAATTGAAATGTACTTAAATTTTGTTTGATCATATTAATCATTGTGAAAATGTTAAGCAATACAGAAAAAATGAAAATCTTGCTTAACAACCACTCACCTCAGACACACAATCCCACCTCACTATTAACAATTTTGTGTATTCTTTCAAACTTAAAATTTTTTATATAAATATAGAAAGCTATTTTTCTTACCTGAGTGGGTTTATATTTCTTTGCAATATTCTTTTTTCACTTAACTACAAATTATGGTCATCTTTCCATGTAAATCCATAAAGAGGTATCATATTCTTTTTAATGGCTGCTTAGCATTTCCTATGCCACTTGGTCTGTAAGTATTTTTCTTTATCCCATTCAGCCAGCAACTTTTCATTAAAATATGAGGCAAGTAAGCAGGATTTTAAAAGCATAATTAAAGTTAAGAGAACACTTTTTAAGAGATTCCAGGTTTTCTCCAGATTATCTCAATCAAGTTCCCACCCCCCCAACACAACTGAATTCGAGATACCTAATGGAAGCTTTCAAATTTTGTTTTACGAAACTCTAGACCATGATGTTAATGGTGCCCCCTGGAGTTGTGCAGGGAGCAATTAATTAAGATTTCATTCCGCTCTGAGTGTTGGAAGCCCTGATTAACAGGAGCTTAAACAACTGAGTCCGGACGACGCAACTAAAGCAGTGCTCAGGGGGAAATTTGTAACTCTAATGCACATATTTAAAATTAACATTTCCCGGCAAGCATGCAGAGAAACCGGATCTCTCACACGTTGCTGGTGGGAAAGTAAACTGGTACTCTGGAAAACAGTTTGTCAGTTTCTTATAAAGCCAAACGTGCACTTACCATAAAACCTAGCAATCACATCCTTGGGCATTGGGCACTTTTCCCATAGAAATGAAAATTTATGTTCAGACAAATACCTGTATGTGAACGTTCATAACAGCTTTGTTTATAATGGCCAAAAACTGGGAATAACCCAGTTCTTCAGTAGGTGAATGGTTTGCAAACTCTGATACATTTATACAGTGCAATAACATCCAGCAGAAAAAAAAAAATGAATAGTGGTAAGTGTAACAACATGGATGGATCTCAAAGGCATTATGCTTGGTGCAAAAAGCTAATTTCAAAAGGTCACATACTATATGATTCCATTTATATAACATTCTCGAATGGACAAAACTATGGGAATGGAGAACAGATTCCTGGTTGCTAAGCGAGAGGGATGGGGTAAGATAGGGTGAGTGGAAATATAGAGGGGCAGCAGGAGCTGGTGACAGACCTATTCTGTACCTTGATTGTAGTGTGGTTACATAAATCTATACATGGGACCAAACTGCCCAGAGCTCCTTCCTCCCACACACACACACGAGTGCACGTTAAAGCTGGTGAAAACCAAATCAAGTGTGTAGTCTATTCAATAGCGTCATACTAACGTCAGTTTCCTGCTTTTGATATTATACTTCAGTTATATAAGATATCATTATAGTAGAAGCTGGGTGAAGGCTTCAAGGAACTCTATGTACTAGTTTTGCAGCTCCTTGTGAGTCTTGTATTATTATTTCAAAATAAAAAGTTAAATGTTTTCACAAAAAGTAACAAATGTTGGAGAGGTTGTGGAGAAAAAGGAACCCTCATACACCACTGGTGGGAATGCAAACTGGTGCAGCCCCTATGGAAAACAGTATGGAGATTTCTCAAAAAATTTAAAACAGAAATACCATATGACCCAGCCATCCCATTACTGGGTATCTATCCAAAGAACTTGAAATCAGCAATTTCAAAATAACCATACACCCCTATGTTCATTGCAGCATTATTTACAATAGCCAAGACGTGCAAGCAACCTAAGTGCCCATCAACTGATGATTGGATGAGGAAGATGTGGTATATATATACAATAGAATACTACTCAACCGTAAAAAAGGACAAAGTCGTCCCATTCACAACAACATGGATGGACCTGGAGGGTATTATGTTGAGTGAAATAAGACAGATAGAGAAAGACAATCTCTGTATGACTCCACTCATACGAGGAAATTAAACACACAGACAAAGAGAACAGATTAGTGGTTACCAGGGGAAAGGGGGGTGGGGGTGGGGGTGGGCACAAAGGGTGAAGGGATGCACCTACAACAAGACTCACAAACAAAAATGTACAACTGAAATTTCACAAGGTTGTAAACTATCATAATCTCAATAAAAAGTTAAAAAAAGTTAAATGTTTTCAAAAAAGAATTTTTGAAAATCAGTGCTCTAAGCTTCCATCTCAAGAAGCTAGAACAAGAATAGTAAATTAAACCCAAAGAAAGTAGAAGGAAGGAAATAACACAGCAGATAACAACAAAGTAATAAAGATAAGTTATTTACATAAAGTCTTGATCTCTGGTAGCGTAAGTCCTCATTCTCTAAGACTGCTTTGGTTACCCTAGGTCTTTTGCATGTCATCATAAAGTTTAGAATTAGATTGTCAATTTCCAGAAAAAAGCTCACTGCGATTTTTCTAGTGAATGTGTTGAACCTACAGACCAGTTGTATGAGAACTGGCTTTACCATAGTGTCTTGACAATATTGAGTCTTTTAACCATGAACGTGAGGTATCCTTTCATTTATTTAGGTTTTCTTAATTTCTTTTAGCAATATTTTGTAAGGTGTAGAGGTCTTACGTTTCTTGTTAGATTTACTCCGAGATATTTTATGGGCTTCGGTGTTGTTCCAAATAGTTTTGTTTTTAATTTCATTTTCTGCTTGTGTATTACTAGTACCTAAAAGTTAGTGCAGCTGCTCAAGGATGTTGTCAAGGACCAGTCTCCTGTTTCTTTGGCTCCACCATCCTTAGCATCTCAGGGTCACAAGGAGGCTGCTGCATCCCCACGTCTGGAATCTGCTTTCGTGGGAAGAAGAAGCAAGTGACAAGGTGGAAGCTATGGCTCCTAGATCAGGAAAGAAAAACTTTCCCAGAAATCTCTAGACTTCTGTTCCTTTTCAGTCATTAGAACAGTGTCAGCTACTCCTAGATGCAGGGGAGGTGAAGACGGAGTTGCTGTCATTTCCGTACATTGCTGCCCCAAACAAAATCGGAGTTCTCTTGGTAAACCTTAAGGGGAGAACAGGTATTAGGTGGGCACCTAGCAGTGACAGCCATGGTGTAGAAAGGAATTGAGCATTTCAAAGCACCGTGAACTCCTGCCATCCTTTCAGTAGGGTTAAGGCACACTTGTTATTTAACTTAAGGTTTTATGTTATTTTGACTGTGTAAATATTGTTCCACACTGATCTGTGTCATGTGCTGTGATTACATTTCCTCGCTTGGTCAACTTTTCTGTTCTCCTTAGATTTATGGCTTCTTGTACTTGTTTGTTTGGTTTTCTACGTCACCGTCTCTAATTCTTTCCTAATTCTCCACCAGAATTGCAAAATCTCACTAAAAAATTTTTTTTTCATGTAGTCAGACACATCAAGTTTCTCTTTTTTCACCCTTGGAGACATTTTTCCTGGAGCCTTCTGTAATCTTACTCAGTCTGAACTTGTTCTCCAAGCATTCTCGAATTTTCTTTAGCCTCCTCCGGGGTCGGGTTTTCTGAGCCCTGGCTGTCCCGTCAGTCTTCACGGTCTAATCCCTCTTTTTGGTTGATTGTATTTTCCAATAGCCTCCTGACAAAGAGTGTTTCGTGGGAAATACATTTTTTGAGGCATTGCATGAAAACGCTTTTATTCCATTTTTACACTTGATGGCTATAGTTTGAGAATAGCATTCTAGATTGGAAATAATAATCCCTCATTATTTTGAAGGCATCGCCTCATCATGTTTAGCTTCTCATTTTGCTTTTGAAAGTCTGATGAGATTCCAGTTTCTACTTCTCTCTCTTTTTTTTTGACTCTGAGGCCTGTTTTTTTTTTTATTTTTTACCATGAAAGTTTTTAAGCTCTTTTGTTCTTGGCGTTCTAAAATTTCCCAGTCACATGCCTGAGTGGGGATCTTTTTCAAATACATCGTGCTGGATACTTTTGATCCAGACACTCATGTTCTCCAGTCCTGGACATTTTCTTCTATTTATTTCCTAGTGGAAATTACTGCTTTCTTTGTAGAACTCCTATTAATTGATTACTGAACTTCAATGAATTAATTCTCTAATTTCATTATCTTTTCTCTTTCCCACCTATTTTTTTTTTTAATTCTACTTTCTAGGAGAGTTCTGCAACTTTATCTTCCCACGCTTCTGTTCAATTTTAAATTTCTTCTATCAAATCCTTAATTTTGAAAAGCCATTTATATTCTATTTTTGTTTTTTGCTGAGGAAGATTCGCCATGAGCTAACATCTGTGCCAGTCTTCCTCTACCTTGTAAGTGAGTTGCTGACACAGTGTGGCAGCCAACGACTGGTGCCAGTCCACACCAGGGAACTGAACCTGGGCCACTGAACCATGGGGCCAGCCCCTATATTCTTGTTTTTAAAAAATAGTGTTGTTGTTCTATAGATGCAATATCTTTTCTTATCTCTTTGAGCGTAAGTACAATTTTTAATATTTTCTTCAGCTCTCTGCCTTGTCTCAATTTCCTCCGAGTTTTTTTCCTTTTTTTCCCCTAATTTCTTGCTTTTCAGAGTTGGGGGCCCTTCCTCATTGTCTGATGATCCTGAGCTGACTATTCACCTTTAACAGCGAGGTATTAAAAAACCATGGATGTGAAGCGTAACTTTTCAACTCAGAGGGCTTCAATGTAAGATACTCAGATGGACTCCAGCCATTTGTGTCAGACTCCCACATGTCACTGTGTGCAGACCTTTATCTGAGCCCTATTTCTCTAGAAAAGAGCACTAATTTCCTCTGATCGTCTTCTACGCTAGTCTTGGACCAAATGGCACAAGTGGGTTGGGTCGAGGATGGCGTCGCAGTCTTTAGGTGATGATCTTTTACTTGCTTACTCAGTTTTCAGAACAGTTCCAATTCCCGGCCCTTTCTAGGCCTTGTTTCTCCAAATTTGGAGCCTCTCTAGTTTAATGTCTTTGTCAAACATACTTCATGTTGGAGGTGGGGTCTAGAAGCATTGTTGCCTGGATGTGCGTGATAAATGAGTGTCCCCAAGGGTCTAAATATGTAGAGTTTCAACCAGGCTCCCTGTTTAAAGTCCCATGACTTACCCAATCTTTTGTGCATCTGATGCCTCTAATTCCTGACTGTATTAGTTTCCCAGGGCTGCCATAACAAACTACCACACACGGGGTGGCTTCAAAGACAGAAATATATTTTCTCACAGTTCTAGAGGCTAGAAGCCGGGATCAAGGTGTTGACTGGTTTGGTTTCTTCTGAGGCCTCTCTCCTTGGCTTGCAGACGGCTGTCTTCTCCTTGTTTCTTCACATGGTCTTCCCTCTGTGTATATCTCTGTCCTCACTTCCTTTTCTTATAAGGTCATCAAACCTAATGGATTAGAGCCTACCCTAATAACCTTATTTTAACTTAATTACCTCTTTAAAGACCTTATATCCAAATACAGTCACATTCTGTGCTCCTGATGGTTAGAACTTCAACATATAAATTGGGAGGAGCGAGACACAATTCAGCTCATAACATCGACCATTCAGAGATTCTACAAATTGGTTTGCCTGTTTTCTTCCTCTCTGCAACTATTTGATATTCATATTTCTCAGTTCTGCTAATCTCTTTACCTGATTTCCAGCTTCTGAAACTTCTTGACATTTCTTTGCTGGATCATCTGTTATGAACTTGACAGTATTACCTCCCTTTTCTATAGTTTCCTCTGCATCACGGGGAAGAAGCCTAGAATTACATTTCCAAGAATCTCTTTCTTAGAGTTTGCTAATGGGAGGTACTTGCAAAGGATTTGGAAGATAAAAGAGAGGTGGTTATTCCTTGGCGCAGCAGTGGAATGAGCAGGCTGCAGACCTGATGTTCTCATTAGCTTCCAGGCAGGCTACTAAGAATCCTTCCTTTTAGTGCTGGGGGTGGCTGAGAAGACAGTGGGTCTTCCCAGAGCTCTTGAGCAGGGCTGGGAATAGGGTGAGGTTGAATGAGGCAGGGTCATGCAAGTTCAGGGTCAGATTCTGTTTTCATTTAAAATTTTGACATTTTATTTATCATGGATTTTTTTTTTACGTTGTTTGTTTTTTAAAAAAAATATTGTATTAAACTATTCTTTATTTTGATAGGTGAGTTGTGATGGTTAATTTCACGTGTCAACTTGACTGGGCTAAGGGATGCCCAGAGAGCTGGTAAAAGACTACTTCCGGGTGTGTCCCTGAGGGTGTCTCTGGAAGAGATGAGCGTTTGAATCAGTAGACTGAGTAAAGATCTGCCTCACCAAGGCAGTTGGGCATCATCCAACCTGTTGAAAGCCTGAATAGAACAAAAAGGCTTGGGAAGGGCAAATCGCCTTTTTCACTTGAGCTGGGATGTTCTTCTCCTGACCTTGGACGTCGGCACCTCTGGTTCTCAGGCCTTCAGACTCGGACTGGGAGTTACACCAGCTTCCCTGGGCCTCCAGCTTGCAGACAGCAGCTTGTGGGACTTCTTGGCCTTCACAACTGTGTGAGCTAATTTCTATAATAAATCTGCTTTAATATATGTCTCTATACATCCTATTGATTCTGTTTCTCTGGAGAACCCTGACTAATACACGAGTGTTTCGGTGCCCTCTTAAAATTTGCTTCCAAGGTGACTCCTCACTAGCCTCACCCTAGGCCTGACCTTGCCCTTGCGTTGCAACAGAGCTTCCAGGTCGCTTCTGAGGTTCCCTCCCTTTGATGCTCCAGGCTGAGACTGCTGACAGTGGCTTGCCTGCCCTTCATTCCTCAGCCTTCCAAGTGACTGTGAAGTAAGCCTCAACTTCCCCTCTCCTACTCAAAACACACTGAGTGGCTTCCATTTTCCTCATGGAACCTGGACTTATACAATCTCTCATCAACTGAATTCTCCTTTACTGATCTCTCTTTTGTGGATTTATATCTTTTTTATTCCTTTACTCTCATCTTAGTAGTGTTTTGGTATGGAGCAGAAGAAAGTTTGTATGTTTATTTGGCACATTTTTCTAGAAATATCTCTGTCCTCAAATTTCTAAAGTTCTGATTCATTTAGACAATTACACATTACCCATAGCATCATATCCAAATTATAACTGACAGCATCTTCTGCATTTTGTGCACATTTTCATCTTCGGTGCTCCTCACCATGGCCACAAGTCCCTACATTATCTGACCTCTTGGCCATCTCCTTAACCTCATCTTCTCATCTCCAGCCATTTTTTACTTTGCTCAATTCACTGCAGCCACCCTGACCTTCTCTTCCTTGAACACGCCAAACTCATTCTCAACTCAGGGTTTTTGCACCACCTCTTCCTATTAAAGGGGTTCAGAACAGGCCTCCCTAAGATGCGCCACTTCAGCATGTGGAATATTTTGAGCTAAAGGCAATTGAGACCCTGTAGGCTCAAGAGAAACTTTTACCTCTCCCCTAAAGAATTTAAATGAGGGGCCTTGTCCATAATAAGAGCTATTACCACAAATAAATTTTTATGACCTATCTGTACGGCAGGGCAAATCTCTAATTACCAAACATCTGCTCTTCTTATCGTCCTGTGAATTACCTCCTCCTCTCTGAAGCCTCAGGCTCCTATCCCATTCCTTAGCTCAAGATGGCATACACACCTCATTTCACCTTTTTGCCTCTGCATCTCTCATGTATGTGGGGTCTCTGGCTCTCTCATGTATGTAGGGTTCCTGTGTATACAAAATTAAATTTCATTTTCTCCTCTTAATCTGTCTCACGTCAACTTAATTCTTAGACTAGCTAGAAGACCCTAGAAGGATAGAGGAAAACTTCTTCCTCCCCGACTCCTCTGTATGGAATGGTCTCCAGATTTCCCAAACCTGCTCGTTTCCTTGCTTCAGCGAGTTCTCTGTTCAAACATCCCTCCTCAGAGAGGCCTTCTTCAACATGCTACGTAAGACAGTCTATTCCCCTCACTCTCTATCTTCTTACTTGCTTTTAGTTTTCCTCGAAGCACTTATCAGTAGGTGAAATTAAATTACATTTTCGTTTATCTGCTTACTTCCTGTTGTCTCTCTCTAGAATGGAAAACATTTTGTATTTCCTCTGCTGCATCCCCAGAATCTTGAAAAAGCACATGCCACATAGTCTGCACTCCAATATTCGTTGAATGTTTACACTGGAATGAATCTCACAGTTCTCTTATTTTGGTAAAGGAAGTTATAGGTTTTTTATTTTTTCTTTCCACTGAGCTCCACTCAGGCATCTTCAACTCCCCCAGAGTCTCCATTCCATTGTTCCTGACTCCTGTCTATGACGGTCTTGGGATTCACAGGAGGACTTCTGCCTTCACCCTTTGCTGCATCAGTAAGGGTCACCAGACACCCCCCCCCCCCGACCCCCCAATTCTGGCTCGCCTGATCTCGGAGACCTGAAGTCGAGAACCCCAACGTGTGCCCCTTGTACCACACAAACACATCAGTTGCCTCTCAAGGTGCCCAGATATGAACTCTCCCTCAAAGGAATCATTATTTCCTCAGTCACTCTCAGCCATCCTTAGAAAATTTGGCTTATTGATTACTCAATATTATTTTTTAAATCTACCCCTCCTTTTTTTAAAAAAAAAAACTTAATTGCATTTATTTTATTTTTATTTTTGCTGAGGAAGATTAGCCCAGAGCTAACATCCATTGCCAATCTTCCTCTCTTTTTGCTTGAGGAAGATTAACCATGAGCTAATATCTGTGCCAATCTACCTCTACTTTATATGTGGGATGCCGCCACAGCACAGCTGACAAGCAGTATAGGTCAGTGCCTGGGATCTGAACCTGCGAACCCGGGCCGCCAAAGCAGAGCACACCAAACTCAACCACTATGCCATGGGGCCGGCCCCCTTAAATGCATTTTTAATAACCTTTTTAATGTTGAAATAATTTTAGATTACAGAAGAGTTGCAAAGATAATAGAGAGAATTCCTATATAAACTTTACTCAGTTTCCCCAAATGACAACATCTCACACAACCACAGTACATTTGTTAACACTAAGAATTTAACATTGGTATAGCGCTATTAGCTGGAGTACAGATTTTGTTTGTATTTCATCCAGTTTTCTACCACCATCCTTTCTGTGTTCTAGGATCCAGTCCCGGAGACCACACTGCGTTTGGTCAGCACATCTTCTCAGCCTCCTTTGGTCAGTGGCAGTTCCTCAGTTTTTCTTTGATTTTCCTGAGCTTGGCAGTTATGAAGAGTACTGGTCAGTCATTTTTGTAGAATGTCCCTAAATTTGGGTTTATATGATGTTTTTTCTCATGATTAAACTGGGTTGTGGCTTTTGGTGAAGAATACCACACAGGTGAATTGCCTTCTTCATTACCTTGTATTGGGGTTTGATGTTTAATTTTATGCATCAACTTGACTGGATCATGGGGCATCCAGATATTTGGTCAAACACCATTTTGGGTGTTTCTGTGAGGGTCTTTTGGGATGAGATTAACATTTAAATTGAGACTGAGTAAAGCAGATTGCCCTTCCCAATTAGGGTGGGCCTCGTCCAATCAGTTGAAGGTCTGAGTAGAACAAGAAGACAGACCACCCCCCCCCCCGCCCCGAATAAGAGGGAGTTCCTCCTGCCTGACTGCATGAGCTGGGACATTGGTTTTTTCCTGCCTTTGTACTCAAACTGAAACACTGGCTGTTCCTGGGTCCCCAGCTTGTTGACTGCAGATCTTGGGACTTGTCAACCTCTATAACCATCTTGTGAGTGAGTTCCTTACAATAAGTCTCTCTCTATACACACTCACACACGCACACTCACATGCACACCCTATTACTTCTATTTCTCTGGAGAACTCTGACTAACACAAGGGGTGACTTGATATCAACATGACTTACTGCTGGGTGACGTGAACGTTGATCACTTGGTGAAGGTAGTGTCTGCTGGGTTCTCCATCGCTGTTACTATTTCTCCGTTTTCACACTTTGTTCTCTGGAAGCGAGTCACTGAGTCCAGCCCCCACTCAAGGGGAAAGTGTATTTTGAAAGAAAACTTCCTATCACTGCAGGAAAGTAGAAAATCATCAGTGTTGCTATAAATAGAGGACGAATGTAAAAATGAATAGAGGAAAACAAAACAACGTGATTAAAATCTATCTAGATACTTCTTCAGTTATCCGATCGTAACAAATTACCCCAGAACTTAATGGGTGAAAACAACACACTAATTTGTTTTGCCTGTGAATCTGAATCTGGGCAGGGCTCGGCAGGGAAGCCTCGTTTCTGCTCTTTGGGGCATCGCTGGGCTGGAATGACTGAGGGCTGGGGGACCCACTTCCAAGACTGTTCACTCACATGGCTGGCAAGTTGGTGCTGGTGTGTCAACCGGAGCTCAGCCAGGGCCTAGGGCTCCGGGCCTTGGTTCCTTTGCACGTGGGCCTCTCAGTGTGGCCTGGGCTTCCTCACAGCATGGGGGCTGGGTTCCAAGGGTGAACATCCTGAGAGAGAGCCAAATGGAAGGAATGTCATCTTTTATGATCTGGCTTCAGATGTCGCCTAGTGTCACTTCTACTAAATTCTATCAGTCGACGTAGTCACAGAAGCTCACCAAGTTTCAAAAGGAGGAGGGTATAGATTCTACTCTTGACGGGGGAGTGGCAAGGTTCTCAGAGGGTGCATGGGGTACAAACCGCAAATGACCCCAACACCATTGCCTGCTGAAGGCTGTGAACTTGAGGCCTGCTCCATTTGTGTTTAAAAAACGCAAGAAAGGAAGAGACTATTAGCAAGCGGTGGAGAGGTTTACAAAACATACTAGCCCCACACTGAGACTTTTCCTTCTAAAAGAAAGTGAATGCCAAGCGCGTACTTTGCTTATCATGCGTTTCTGAGTCTGCAGAGCTACTGTGACCTTGAGCCTCCTTGACACACCGAGCCTTTTCATGTCCCTGCATCATTACGCATGTGAAGTTCTCTTCTCAAGTTTCCTTCACTCCCTTCTCTGCCTGGAAAACTCATTTTCACTCTTCCAAACCCAGCTCCATTCTCCGAAACAAGAACAACATCTTGTTTATTTTAACTTTTATTGATTGCTTGTGTTGTAATTTCTCTGAGACCCGTTCGGCTTTCCAAGTTCACTCACCATATTTTGAATTCCTAAAGCATAGGAACCATATATTATTCATAATCCTAAGTTTTGGCCCATTTTGACTCTGCTTGTAACACCTCACCTCCACACTGTATTTCCTATCTGGTCAACTCCTATTCATCCTGTAAAACCCAGACTGACCAGCACTTTCTAAATGAAGTGTTGGCTATTTCCTCCCAACTGGGTTATTAACTTTATCCTCTGTACTCTCACAGGATTTCATTTGCATCTCTATGCAATGTCCAGGTGTTACAGTGTAATTCCTTAGTTGGTATGCCAGTCTTTGGGGTGGGGACTAAGTTAAATCAACTTTGCCTTAGATCAGTTGCCCAGAACCAGACCCTGAGATGAGAAGTTATGTGCAAGTGATTTATTAAGGAAGAACTCTTAGAAGAAGCTCGTAAGGGGTGAAAGGAGGAGGTCATGGAATAGGAAGAAGTTGAGCAAGGATAGGATTTGGGGCAAGGTCCTGGAAAGAGGACCTTCAGCCTAGTCTTGCAGGGAGCTCTAGAATGTAAGCTACGTCCCAGAATTTGTTATGACTGGAGGCACAAAAGCTGGCTCCCAGACTCCTGTACCCAACAGTCATTAGCTAAGGGCCACCCCAGGAAACATAAACTCTAGGCACTTCCAGCTCTCTGTGGGTGCAGACAAGGCGGTGCCAGTAGACCAAAGATCAGAAGACGGTCACACGTGCAGCCATTCGAAGCAAAGCACACAGTTAGGGACAGGCACACAGAAAAGGCTAAAGGATCCCAAGGGATCTGCGTGGGACACCGAGAGTGCCGGCTACAATCCTGGAGCTGAGTGAATGTCCTCAGAAAGAAGAAACGACTAGGGGACAGGGAAGGCCATCACCGCACACCGATGATAAAGGGGTCACAAACTGAGGAATACATTTAACTCACTTCCGTGGCCCTGAGCTAAAAAAAGAAAATAGAATTTTAAGATAATTCTTTGTAAGATTTTGTTAACAAATTAGAAAATGTGTGATTTTCTTGCAAAATAAAATGACTAAAATTAATTCAAGAGGGGAAAGAAACTGTAGGCAGACCGATATTAACGGATGAAAATTACAAAATATTTCAAAGAACTGCCTGCCCTACTAGATCCAGAGAGTACATTGGGTGAATTCTTACTACATTTGAAAACACATCATTTAAATTGTTCCAGAGCCTAAAGAAAATAGGGACACTTCACAGTTGTTTTTCAAAAACTGGTAAAAATGAAACCTGACAAGGATAGCGAGCACACACACAGGCTGCAGGCTGGCTTTCTTATAAAAAATAGATATAAAATTCTATATGAAATGTTAGCGAGTAGATAAAGGAATGCATTTAATGCTATCCCTATGACACACTCATGCATAGGTTGTACTGAACCTGTGTCATTTTTGCTGCCAGCATTGAATAATCTTCCTTTTGGAGGGCCTCTCAAGATAAATGGAGGCAGCTCCATCTCCCATTATGGAAACTGTAGGAAGATATGGTCCCTTCCCTACTTCCCAGCAGTTGGTGACCAGACCTAGGATCTAGCCCAACACAATGGATGCTTCCACTTTGGGTTTAGAATTTTGAAGGTATGATAGCAAAAGTGCAAGGACAATCAGAAATTATTCAAGGTTACTCACAGCGGCTATAGCAGAACCAAGAGTCCAGCAGTGTGGTTGCCACTGCTCAATGGTGGTGCCATCCTTGGGGGTAGCAGCAAGTGTCCAGTTTCACCAAGGGTGTCAACAATGACATCATAAGCAGCATTTTCTGGAGCAGGGTCCTAGCTATGTACTGGCTTCCTTGGTTTCCCAAGTCTGATTCTAAAGCTTTCTGACAGGTCTGTGAACAGCTCAATATCCATCCTTCCAATAGACTCCTTTTCTGCTTACATTAGCTAAAAGTAGTTTATGTTGTTTGCTACCAAGAACCTATGATAGGCATACAGCTCAAAGAAAAAAAAGCGTATGCTCATCTCTGTTGATGCCCACAAGGCATTTGATGAAATTCAAGATCCATTTCTGATAACTCTTTCTGAAGTAGGAATAAATGGATACCACTTTAATGCAATAAATAATATATATCTCAAAGCAAAAGTAAGCATCACGCTTAATGGTGAAGCACTGGAAGCGTTGCTATTAATGTCAGGAACAAAGCAGGCTTTCCCACTCTCATTACTATTACTTAACAGACTTCTGGAAGGGCAATTAGGCAAAAGGAAAAAAAGAGGAGCTACAAATATCATAAAGGAAGAGGCGAGGTTATTATCTCATGTGCTGATATGAATTCCTGAAAAACTCAAGACATCAACTGAGAATTATGAGAAAGAACTAAAGGACATCAAGGTGGCTGGTTATAAAAATAATTTTGTCCTAGAGCTAAGAAAACATAATGGCATAAAAATATCCCATTCATAATAGCAACCAATAGGAATAAGCTTATCAATGCAACACAGACATAGGGAAGGAAACTATACTTCTCTGACAGACAAGAAAAGCCCTTGTGTAATTTTAGAAAGACATACTTTAATCTCAGATAAGAATATAAATATTACGATGATGTCTATTTTCTCTAAATTAATCTATATAAATTAATGTCCCCAAATGATTAAATTATCTGAGAGAATAACCAAACAGCTAATAAAATACTAGGAGGTATTGCCCTACCAAACATTTCAATATATTCTAACCTGTATTATCATGGAATGTAGAGACACATCAACAAGAATGGAATTTTTTAAAACCCTAAATGTATGTGGAGTTTAATATATGATAAAAAGTGATATTTTAAAGCAGTGGGAAGAGATTAGATTATGTTTTAAAAAAAAATGGTGCTGAGACAACTGGCTAGCCAGGTAGAGAGGGAAAGCAAGATGCCTACCTCATTTCTTATACAGAAATAAATTCCAGATGGAGCCAACACTAAAAGCAAGAAAAACAAAAAAAAAATAGTAACCATGACAGCACTAAATGAAAACACAGATGAGTATTCTTAAGATCTTAGAGTGGGGAAAGGCTGTTTGCCTAGTCCTGAAAAAAAAAAAATCAGAAACCTTTATGAAAAAGCTGATCAATTTGACTATATAAAAGAGTTAAAATTCTCTATTTGATATGAAAACACTATAAATATGATGAAAGGTAAATAACAAAATGGAATGGTATAGACCAAAGAATAATATAACTCGTATACAAAGTACTTTTATTAGCCAACATTTATAAAAGGAACACCCCAAAAGAAAAATGGGTAAATCATGTGGGCAGGTAAATCACACCAGTAAAAATACAAATTACTAGTAAAAAGGCATCACTAGTTATTATCTTGATTGCAAACAGAAACTGACACTGGTTAGTCTCAGTAATACAGGAATTTATGGGAAGCCTATCACTTTAGCTCAGAGAATAAACAGAGCCAGAGAAACAGGCTTGGGCAGAAACACAGGAAGGCAGACACCAGTAAGAACTTGCCACTAGAGCAGCTGGCTGAACGCTCGCTGTTACCATTCCTGGCACTGACGCCACTGGACCCTCACCGTTGAATATAGAGTGCTAGATTCCTTAATTCACTGCATTATCTCCAACTAACCTTGATCAATCAGTACAAGGTTATTGTATTGACCAGATCCAAGGGCCAGGTGGGGGCACCTGATTGGTCTTTCTTAGGTCATCTCCCCAGACTCTAGCTTCCAGGGGTGGGAAGGGAAATACCTGCTCCCCATCCCCTGCCCAGTTTTTATAGTGGGAGCTTGAGTGGTCCTGTCTGGTTTGGTGTTCCCTCCAAAGAGGAAGTCTGTTTACACACTGGAGAGCTGAAAGACCAACACATGATGTTCAACTTCTCTCCTACAAATAAAAGCACATTAATATACTACCTTTCGTTCATTGAATTTGGCAAGGCGAAAAAGACTGAAAAACTCAGCACTGTCTTGGGATTGGGAAATGTGTGCTCCCCGTCCGTTGCTGGTGGGATAAAACCTTTCTGGAGGTCAGTTTGACGATAGGTGTCAGAATACGAAATGTGCATACCCTTTGATCTGAGGTGGCAGCTTAAGGAGATAGCTGCAGGAATGAGCCAAGTTTAGATCACGACGATGTTCACTGTGCTGTTGTTTCTAATTTGTGTTTCCCTAGCTCAGGGGTGAGGGGCGGGTACAGAGAGGGATGGTGGAACATTTACTACAGAATGCTGTTTGAGGTGGATGTCAAAGAATGACTATCTGAGTGCTCCAACTAGAGATTCTTTTCCAAGCCTGTTCCAGCCAATCTGGGATAGGATGGCTTTGGGGCCCCATTGTACCAATAAGCCTGGAATGGTAGGAGGGGCCAGGTCGGGGAAGGGGTTCACATGTCCCACCAAGGAGTTCAGACGTTGTTTAGATATCCTGCTGCCAAATAATCAATATGCTATACCTTACTAGGTATCCAATAATGAGTAAGATGAGCCACTGCTGGGCTGACACCTACGTTTTAGGGCAGGCGACAGACTGTAAGCTGACTTCCAGTACGGTAAAGTTGGTGTCACAACTGAGAGGTCCCAAGAAAGCCTGCAGAAGGGATGCCTCCTGGAGCAGGTGAGCCCCAAGGTGAGATGTTAAGGATCAGGAGAGGTTAGCAAAGTGAAGAGGCTCAGGAAAGGTGTTGGCGACAGGAAACAGCTTGAGTGAAGGTCCCTATGTCTGGATCAAATTGCCTGAGGGTGTGGAGGGAAGACCAAGACATTCCTGGATGTTGGATTCTAAGTGGGGACTGGAGGACAACCCCTACAGGAGGAAGATTAGAGAGAATTGCATTTTACTGGACTCCAGTGACCAAGGAAACCATCCTCCAGATTACTGCTGAACTATACCAAGTACAATTTGGATTTTGGCTCCATGTTGGTGGGAAAAAGTGGCAGTGGCAGCTAGGTAGTACTGGGCTTGGGGAGGAGGCAACGTTCAATGGGTGAAGCCCAGCTTGCCCCTGTCTGGTGGTGTGAAATCAAGGGAGTCAGATCTGGTGATGGGCTCAGTCCTAATTTCTCTGAAGCACAGGACAGAATGGGATTCCAAGTGGCTAGCTTGGATTGGAGAGGAAGGCCCGGGCAAAGGAGACTAAGGCTCCAGGATAAGGAAGAGAAGCAGGGTGGCAAACTTCCACTGGTTTTTGACTCTCAGTTTAGTACATTTAAAAAAACCAACAACGTTTGTTAGCACCTACTGTCTGCCGGGCACACATGCTAGTAAAGGAAGGAATGGTGTTCTGTAATGCAGCCAGTGGGAGAGTCACATGGACAAGGTCTGTTGGTGGAGGAGTCCGAGGGTTACTTACAGCAGGTGAGAGAAAACCCCATCACCAATTCCAGATCTGTCTTAGGTTTGAATTTCCTAGTGCTAAATAAAGTCGCCCAACGTCTTAGATTGGGTTCTCCTTAGATCAGAGGCTGAGACAAAGACCTGGGTGCAGGTAGTTTATTTGGGAGGTGATCCCGGAAGCAAGAGTGAGGGAGTAAGAAGAGAGAGAGGGAAGTCGAGAAATCCAGAAAAGGGTTTGTTATTGAACTTGTTATTACCACTGAGGGCATGTGGGGCTCAATCCCTCTGGGGACTCCCTGAAGAACTCTATCGGATGTGCCTCAGGGATGTCCATCCAAAGGATGGGGGGCTGGGACGCTTATCCACTGGCTGGTCTTTCCCACCGGTTGAGGGTTGCCTCTGTTGGTGGAGGGAGAGTTGTGAATTTAACTCACCCCCAGGGAGATCTCTGGCTTTGGAGAGAACTTTCAGGCAGAAAAGCAAAGAGATAAATGGCAGGCATTTGAAGTGGGGGGCTGTCACAATGCCACAGCTTACACAGTTTATAGCTGTGGCTGATATTAGAGATGAGCTTAGGGCACAAGACATGGGGGATGAAAAGCTTTTGCTATGCTCAATTTCTCTCTAAGGCAGTTTATTCATTCAAGCAAACATTTGTTAGAATGACGGTCAGTGCTGGACATCTATGGTCAGCAAAACAGACCTAGTCTTTGCCTTAAGGGCTGACAGTCTTTTGTGGATTTTGAGCAAGTGTGATGGGTGCAATGAACATGTGAGTTCAAAATGGAAAAGTGCTTAGAAAAAAAAAAAGCTGCGTAGGGAAGCCAACCTTGGAGGCTAACTTCCAAGTCGGCTTGACATCTAGGGAAACCACAGCCCCAAGATCCTTCCCATCTCCCCAAACAAGCAAACTTTTAACATAATGACTGGATATTGTGATAAAATTGTTATCAAACTGCTAGAAATTCTACCAAAAGCTGTATCTGTTTTTGTCCCTCCCTCTCTCACAATTTTCATGTTTGAAAAAACTCACGCATATCTGCAAAGGTCTAGGGCCATCGCATTCACTCTTTAGCATGAATAATCAGACTGCTTTCTTCCTGACGTCCAGATGAGCTCAAGGTGCAGTGAGGAGTGGACATTTTGACCAGGAGGTGGGAATAGAGGTGATCTGGGGGCTAGTGCTGAGCACCTCAGGGGTGTCACCATAAGGGCCCCTTACCATGCGGAGGGAGGCCAGAGGCAAAGGCCATTTACTTTGAACTGTGATGTAGGGTGGGCTTTATGTTTTAAAAAGGGGAAGGGCTCTCCCTACCCTTATTTCTCCCTTCTGCAGTAACCAGGACTCAGGCTAAGGGTTAGCAAAGAGGAAAATCTACAGAGAGGAGGTCTCAAACCAGTGGATTTTGGGCTGAAGGCAGCACAAAGATGTCCTTTTTTGCCTCTGCACTATTTTTTTCTTTTTTAATTGAATCAACATTTAAAAATAGGATTTCCACCTTCTCTTAAAAAATAAGATGATCTGAGCCCTCAATTTGGCATGAGGGCAATTGGCTGGAGTTAAGTGGCACCCACCCTCTTTAGAAGGATGTTGATTTGCAGTTTGCTATAGTCCCCACCCTTCCTTACATTCTCCCCAACACTGAAGTATTAACAGGTTAATGTGATGATTGAAACATCGGGATTCTTCACTCACTGCTATGACCTATCTTGGTCCCTGTGATATTTCTGGGTCTGTGACCTTTCCTTTAGAGATCAAGTCTAGGGGCTTTGAAACACACACGGGTTTGAAACGGATAAGAGTCATACCACTCTCAAAGGCACTGAATTGAAGATCGAAGGAGATATTCCACGCTTAGCACAATGCTTGGAACACAGCAGCTATTATCAATATCCACTAGGAGTGTAAGACGCAGGAGGGCAGGCAAGAAACCGTGTTAGTTTCATACGTCGTCATATTCCCAGCATCTAGCACAATGCCTGGCACATAGCAATAACTATCTGTTGAATGAATGAAGGATGGTAGAGCTCGGCGGGGTTTTAAAGGTTGATCTGAAAAGGACAGTAATTCTGATAATACCGTTTCACTGCAGTTTCACTTCCAGGTACCGCCTGGAAGACAAGCCCGCCGGGATGTGCCAGGCTCTGTGATGGCGTTCGGGTGGGCACGCAGGCGGTCGGGGTCCCTTGGGAGCCGGGTGGGGCTGGCTTGCCCAGGACTGGTCAGGGCCGTGTTCATCACCTCTTCCAGGGTCTGGTAAGGGGTGGCGTCCTGCTCCCTGGACTTTCCCAAGGCCTCCGCCATCACATTAGCGAAGCCAAAGATCTCCCCCAAGGGTCCACCACCCAGCGCCAGCCCCGCGCTCTCCGCCGCGCCTGGACCATGCCCACACTAGACATGGCCTCTCTGGGGCTTCACACAGCAGGACCGCGCCCAGCCGTGGGGCCATCTCGTCGGGCTGAAAGGGCGGCTTCGTTCCCACAGTTAACATGGCGGCCGCGGCGGCTTCAGCGCGGGGCGGGCGGCGCCGGGAGGCGTCACGTGAGCGGCCCAGCTGGGCGGACCGCGCGCGCGCCCGCCCGCCCCGCCGGCCGCTGCTCGCTCGCTGGCTCGCTCCGGGCGCTCTGAGGTGTGCGGGGCGTCGAGCCCCCGGCCCGGTGAGGCGCAGCGCTGCGCGGCGCGGCGGGATGCGGCGGCGGCCGTGGCGGGGCCGCGGGCCGGGCGGGCGGGCTCGGTGATGCGCGTCGGCGGCCGCCGCCATGTCCAAGGTAACGGCGCCCGGGCCCGGGCCGCCGGCGGCGGCGGGCGGGAAGGAGAAGCGCTCCTTCAGCAAGCGGCTGTTCCGGAGCGGCCGCGCGGGCGGCGGCGGCGGCGCTGGGGGCCCCGGGCCGGCCGCGCCCGCCTCGCCCTCGTCGGCACGCTCGGTGGGCAGCTTCATGAGCCGCGTCCTCAAGACGCTGTCCACGCTCTCGCACCTTAGCTCCGAGGGCGCCGCCCCGGACCGCGGCGGCCTCCGCAGCTGCTTCCTGCCCGGGCCGGCCGCCGCGCCCGCGCCGCCGCCCTGCCCGCCGCCGCCCGCCGCGCCCGCGCCGCCCGCCGCCGCCGCCGCCAGCGCCGAGCCGGTGCCCGGGGTGGCGGGGCTCCGGAACCACGGCAACACGTGCTTCATGAACGCCACGCTGCAGTGCCTCAGCAACACCGAGCTCTTCGCCGAGTACCTGGCGCTCGGCCAGTACCGCGCGGCCCGGCCCGAGCCCCCGCCCGAGCCCGAGCCCGAGCCCGAGCCTCCGGCCGGCCGCGGCGCGCAGGGCCCCGGCGAGGTCACCGAGCAGCTGGCGCACCTGGTGCGGGCCCTCTGGACCCTGGAGTACACCCCGCAGCACAGCCGCGACTTCAAGGTGAGCCCGCGACCCCCGGCCCCGCCTGCCCCGTCGTCTTCCCGCCCTTCCTCCCGGCCCGCGGTTGTCCGAAGGGGTGCGGGCCCCCAGCCTGGGAGGATCCCGCGGTCTGTCGGGGAGAGTCATTCATTCATTTATTCATTCATTCACTCACCCAGCCCTCCATCCGTCGTGTATCTGTTAAGGGCTTACCGCGTGCCAGGCCCTGCGAGGGGCGCTGGGGAGGGAGGGCTCTGACCGTGGACGAGACCCACAGTCTTCCTGGAACTTGCGTTCTTGCGGGTGGGAGTGTTGAGCCTGGGTTCAAATCCTGGTTTTGCCACTTAGTAGCAGTGTGACCTCGTGCAAGGTACACAACCTCTCTGTGCCACCGTTTCCTCTCCTCTGGTATCGACCTCCTAAGGTGGTCGTGAGCTGCAAACTTGATATGTGTGGTTGAACCCTTTGAAATTACCCATTTTCGACACTAAGCCTTCCGGATTGGCACTTTCATAGGATTCAAACTAGTATGTAAGCTGCTTCCGTTGTGCATAGTACCATGAATATTTGCTGCCATGACTATTTTTATGGTAAACTTTAATAGGTTAAGGAGCTAATAGCAAATAGTGGTTTGGAGAAAGGAAAACCCAGCGAGCGATGTGAATTGACGTACCAGCAGGCTGCTTTAAATGGGGAGGGGGAGGTTAGGGTGACCTCTTGGAGGAGGTGGTGTTAGAACTGAGACTTGAGTAACCCCAGAGAGAGGCAGCCTTGAGGAGGTCAGGACAGTGGAAGTCCTTTGGTGGGAGTGAGCTGGTGCCCTGGGAGCCATGTGGCTCTGGGAAGGGCAGACTCTGTAAAGGGCCGCATGGGAAATAGTTCAGGCTTTGCGCATCAAGATGCAAAATCGAGGATGTTATGTAGGTACTCATATGACAAGAAAAAGCAAATTTCCACAAATATTCTATTGACTAAAATAAAAATAAAATAATTGAGTCCAGTGTTTCGTAATGCAGGTCTACTAATGAGAATGGGCTTCTTGTTTTGAAGAGGGTTACGTTTAGCTTAATTGGAGTTCAAAATTAGTGTTTCCTGTCATCAAATTGGTGACAAGTATTCATCTCTGCAAACCATTCTTAGCCCACGGGCCATACAAAAGCAGGCAGTGGGCTGGGTACGGCCCTTGGGTCCTTGTAGTGAGTGGCTGAGAGCAGAGTGTGGGCTGGGGCCAGATGGTGTCGGACCATTTAGGCTGCACTAAAGAAGTGGGCTCTTATCTAAGCAGAAGGGGAAGATGGTTTGAGATTGTATGAGGGATACTTTTAGGTAGGAAGTGGATATAAATAAAATGAAATTAAATAGAATGAAATTGCACAGTGAGAAAGTGAATTCCTTTTCTCCTCTCTTTCTGTCCTGATCATGCCCAAGAGAAAGTCTCAGCGTGGTTGTAGCCCATCTTTACCACCTCTTGCTCACTCCCCCACCTTTTTTTTTAAACAAGGGAGAACAAGCTTCAAGTTAGAGGCTTTAGTAGGCAACAGGAGCTAGAATTTAATAAGGTTCTGTTTTCATTGGGTTTGTTTTTACATTTGTCTTCTATTTATGGCAACTGGTACTGGCTTTCCATTGGTGCTATGAAGCTTCTTTCTAAAATAATTTTGTTTAAGTAAAAGCAAATGATTTGATTAAAATGGTAATCTTTCTGAGGAGTCAGCACTTGGTAGAGGACGTACTTTCTTTTTTTTGAGGAAGATTCACCCTGAGCTAACATCTGCCACCAATCTTCTTCTTTTTGCTGAGGAAGATTGGCCCTGAGCTAACATCTGTGCCCATCGTCTTCTACTTTATATGTGAGACGCCTTCCACAGCATGGCTTGATAAGCAGTGCATAGGTCCATGCCCAGGATCTGAACCAGGGAGCCCCCGGCCACTCAAGTGGCCTACTTTCTTGCTGAGGAACAACAACAAAAGAGGTGTGCCCCTCCCCTTTTAATACAGTTTACTTATGTTTTATTTATATTTATGTTGTTCTGCCCTGTTTTTCTCAAAGAGAAAAAATGTTTGCTGTTTGATCTGGGAAGTTTGAATGGCAATACTTGACTGGGATAGGGACTGGAAAAAAGTGAGATCCGTGTCGGAGATCTCAAAATAAGGAATAGGAGAGAATGGCAACCGACCAGTTACTATAAGCCTTTCTTTTTTCTCTTTGCTTGTAGTTTCCTGTAAGTAGCCGCAGCAATTGCAAACTTTTCAAGGTCAGAGCTACTGTGTCAAGGTTGGTTTTCTACTCTTTTCCAAAATGTGAAAATCAATTTCTACAGCATTTTTGTATGTGAACATTTCCATTGCTTTTTAAGAGGTTATGTTCATTTTCTTATCCATGAAAAAGCTGTGAACAGAAATGGGTCAATAATTCTACAAATGCAGAGGCTGATTTATAGGCATGCTTTGGCAAAGTTGAACAGATTCTTAGAGGCCCTATTTTTAAAAAATGTAATCTCAACCTTTAGTAGATTTCACCTTGCATTCATTCCTTCCTTCCCATTTATTGAGGGTTTACTCAGTCAGTTAGGGATGCATTCAGCGCAAAAAAGAGGAAGCTCTAATGATGATGCCTGAAGCAATAGAGATGTTGAATTAGCTCACACAGTAAGTCTGGAGGTAGGTGATTCTAAGGTGGTACACTGCCTCGATGGGCCCAACAAGGACCCAGACCATTTCTGTGTTTCCACCCTGTTGTCCTTAGCTGTTATTGGCTTTTGGTCCCTGATGTTTGTGAAGGTATGAAGTCATTAGGGCAATAAAAGTTCTTCCAGAAGTCCCCTCAGCAGGCTTCTGCTGACATTTCGTTGACTATAATCGTGTTGGTTGGCCACCTGTGGCTACATTGGAGGCTGGAAGGTGAATATTTGGGTTTTCCTGCCTTAATAGAAGAGAGGAGTAAAGGAGGAGTTTGCCCCCTCGGCAGCCTGCCAAAGTGCCTCACCTGCCATGTGCCAGGCACTCTCGTTTGGGGAAGACCCTGTACCTGCCTGTGAAGAACTGAGTCTAGTGGGACCTGGTAAATCCCCCAAGACATCGCTTCTCACACTTTAATGTGCACATACTTCTCCTGGGCATCTTGTTAGGAAGCAAATTTGCATCTGGTGGAGCTGGGTGGGGCCTGAGATTCTGTATTTCTCATAAGCTCCCTGGTGATGCTGATGCTGCTGGGCCAAGGACCATACTTTGGCCGGCAGGCTCCAGGGAACAAGTAATGCATCACAGAGCGGTGTTCTGATGGATGAATAGAAATTTGCTGGGCAGAGAAGCGGTGAGGGGGCATGAAAGGGCATGTGGTTTTGGGGGAACAGTGAGACATTTGGTGGCTGGTTACGCCGTGGAGAGCGATGGGGATGCAGAAAGTCTGGGAGAAGTGTGTTGTAAATGGGTTCTGAAGGGCTTTGTAGGCTGTGCTGGTTTGGACTTTATCCTCTGAAAGCGGAGAATCCAGATCCAGTTTTCAAGCAGGAGAGTAGTAGGGTCAGATCCACTCCCCCTGCAGTTAGGTAAGCCTCTTGGCACTGTGGAGGATTCCTTTTTTTTCCATGATGTTTTCTTACAGCCAGACTTGATGGGTATTATTTTGAGCATAAAGTTGAGGGGGCCTGCCCTGTGCCTGATTGGTTAAGTTCACGCACTCTGCTTCGGTGGCCCGGGGTTTCCCCAGTTCGGATCCTGGGCGCGGACCTAGCCCTGCTCGTCAGGCCATGCTGAGGCGGTGTCCCACATGCCACAACTAGAAGGACCTCCAGCTAGAATATACAGCTATGTGCTGGGGGGCTTTGGGCAAGAGAAGAAAAGAAAAAGTCGAACCCCAAGAAGGTGGATGCGAGGCATACTCTTCACCACAACCCCTCGCCTTTTGGTGGCAGACATCGATCTTTGAGGCAGATACTCTTCTCTTGAGCTCACATTCCGCCTCAGGATCCTGCTCAGTTCTGGGCTCCGGGCAGGGCAGCCGTACCAGGTGATTGGAGTTGGCAGAGGAGACAAAGCATTTGCCATCATGAGATAGTTTGCCTTGAGGTCTTGAAAAGCACTCGGCATGTCTTTGAATGTGCTTTTATCTCTTAAGCTTCCATAAGTTACTAATGGTTTTCTTTGTAAGTTTTTCAATTAGAATTCTTTCTTGCTTTCTGACCACATTGATTGGAGCTTAAGGAGCTTGCCTGGTAATGGAGTTTTGGTTTTGGATGAGCTAGATAGTTGTTAAGGTTGGATTTTCATTTCCCAGAGTGAAATGGGTCGACTGGACCAACCCTGGTGTGCTTTAGGAAACTTCTCTAGCTGCCACCTATATAGTTTTTCTTTTTTAGGCAGATATTTTTCTCCTGCTCTCAGAGCAGTGGCTCCCAACCAGATGCTTCTGCCTTCTCCCAGCCTCTCACTCCTGGGGACATTTGGTGAAATCTGGAGACATACTTTGGTTGTCACAGCTGGGGTGAGGGTGCTACTGGCATCTAGGGGGGAGAGTCCAGGGATGGGGCTGTTTGTGACAGTGTGCAGACGGCCCCCTCAATACAGGATTTTCTAGCCCACCACGTCAGTAGGGCTGAGGTTGAGAAACTGTTGGAGGAATGTTTTGAGCCTCCCTAGCACAAGTTTCCCTTGCTTCCCAGCCTTTGGAATGGTTACCTTGCTGCTTTTTCTTCTTTCTGTGTGGATGTGTTTGCAGCAGCACTTCAGTAAAATTTGGACTTCACTGGCAGGATCCTTGGATCACTTTCTTTCTTTCTTTTTTGTGAGGAAGATTGGCCTTGAGCTAACTTCTGTTGCCAATCTTTGTCGTTTTTGCTTGAGGAAGATGGCTGCTGAGGTAACATCTGTGCCAGTGTTCCTCTATTTTATGTGGGATGCTGCCACAGCATGGCTTAACAGATGCTGCTAGGTCCACGCCTGGAATCTGAACCTTCAAACCCCTGGCTGCTGAAGTAGAACGTGCGAACTTAACCATTACACCACTGGCCTGGCCACTTGGATCACTTTCTTTTTCTTTCTTTTTCTCTCTCTCTCTCTCTTTTTTTTTTGGTGAGGAAGATTGGCCCTCAGCTAACATCTGTTACCAGTCTTCCCTCTATTTTGTACATGGGATGCTGCCATGGCATGGCTTGATGAGCGGTATGTAGGTCTGTGCCCAGGATCTGAACCTGTGAACCTTGGGCCACTGGAGCAGAGCATGAGAACTTAACCACTACACCACCAGGCTGGCCCCTGGATCACTTAATAAAACAATGTGAGTAAGTAAAGCACTTTGGAATCTGAATACTAAATGTGCTGTTTAAGAGAGAATCAGCTTGTTATCTTAACTTTAATAGGATGCTAGCCTGGGTGCTCCAGATTCTTACAGCTGCTCTGTGATTTCTGGTACTCAGTGGCCTTTTGCAGTAAGTAAAAGACGAATGGTCATCTTTCAAGTAACAAAGATAAGTTTCATAGCAGTAGTTTTCAAACCTTCCTCCCAAAGAACAACTAGAACAGAGTGATCTTCTGATAAAAGAACTGTGGAGACTTCTTCCAAATTTGCAGTGAAGCTAAAAGTAATTGATGAATAGAATTTTCTCTCCCATATTTTTTTCCTTGAACTTTGGTGCGTGGTGGTGCTTATTTATTAGTGAGAGTTCTCAGGTTACAAAGGGAATAAACGTGCATAAATGGGTAGTGGCAGACTCATGGCAAGCTACAGTCAGGCTTTCACTGGCTCCATCTCCCACCTTTCTCATGGGCTCAGGCTGGGAGCTCTGATTTCATGCTGCGGAAAATGAAATTGTGTAGGTCCCGTTTAGATTTCTGATGGAGTATGAAATAGAAAGTTCGTCTCTTCCTGGTCAGTTTCCTCGTCTGTCAAATGCTGTCACTTTTGTTTTAGTGAAGCTCTAGATCTCTGGAGGAGAAAGGAGGTGGTGGAATCGTCAAATTGTAGGCTTGGAGGGAGACTTGGGTGAGAGGTGAGTAGTCCCTAGCCTTTCTGGGTGAGGGAACTGAGGGTCACCTGATGGCTAGAGGCCGAAGGACAGAACCAGAGTTCCGACTTGCACTGCTTGTCACCCCTGCGTTGTGGAGGCGCACACTGAGTTCTGCATCTGTGGTGGCCTTAGTACAACCACTGAAACGACAGGTCTCAACATAAAACATAAACAGGCAGGGTGGACGTGCTGAAACGTGTAGCATTTTTTCCCTCTAAGATTGTGGTGTAATCATGGTGAAAGTAAGGTCAACTGCAGCTAGCTTTATGTATGTGCTGCTGCTCCTCAGACGTAGGCACTTCTGGGAATCTCCCTTAAAAAGGAATCCTTTGAGCTATTTAAATGCATGTATAAACATGTATACATCTTTTACATTGATGGACTCATACTCTCCATATAGTTCTGTAACTTGAGTTCCTCCTTTCCCCTACCCTGGACTTGAAAACATATCACGGGTAGCATAGCTTTGGTTGTTTCTTGTTGATACATCCAAGGCTGCCTCATTCTTTTTAACAGTTATATCGAAACCCACTGATGTTTAGGTTGTATAAAGGTTTTAACCATCATAGCCAATCCTTCAGCATACATCAAGTCTCCTTTTCTCAAG
This sequence comes from Equus asinus, assembly GCF_041296235.1. Classification (NCBI taxonomy): domain Eukaryota; kingdom Metazoa; phylum Chordata; class Mammalia; order Perissodactyla; family Equidae; genus Equus; species Equus asinus. Next base: position 30,110,546 of record NC_091803.1, read on the forward strand.
GATGAGTCTTAGAAGTGGCATTGCTGAGTCAAAGGGGATGTGCATTTAAAATGTGGATACACCTCACAGATTGCCCAGCAAAAGGTGGTACAGGACAAGATCCTCTGACCGATCCGTGGTGCGTGCCAGGGTCTAGCCTCCTGACATGCGCTTTGATGGCCCTGTTCTTCGTTTTTCAAACTTACAGTTATTTTCTTTCACGTAGATCAGTGTTGTTTCCTCTAGGTTCGCCTTTTCTCCACTCTTTTCAACAAATGAATCTCCCTCCAGTAAGTGTCCAGCTGATGTATGGAGCTTCTCAGGTGGTAAAGGGGAATCATCAGAAAGCATAAGAAAATTTCCAAGAGGACTAGTTGGGGAATAAAAATACATGGGACAGTTATGGAACTCCGTGTTTGCTGTCTTAAACCACTTTTACTGAGCAATTATTGTGTGTAAAGGGACGAGGTGAGGGGAGGGGTTGGAAATAGAGGATTAAATTCAAAGATTATAGGAAAGGTTCTTGCCCTCAGAGAACTTCCCTACTTGTAGGGAGGCTGTTTTAAACTGTCCTGACTAGGAAAGTTCAGAGAAGGGTGAGATGTGGTGAGCTGAAGTGTCAGTAGAAGATGCTTTCATTGCCAGCAGTTAAGCTGCTACTACTTTATTGAGCGCTTGACTCCATGCCAGTGCTGTGCTGGTCCTTGGGTACAGTGGTAAACCAAACGGTATGGTAATGGTGAAAAATTGGTACAAGGCCATGTGGTCCCTTCCTTCCTGGAAATTTTTTATTGTCATAGGGGAGGCAGATATGAACAAATACACACTAATAAATATGAAATTTAAAGTTATAAGAGCTAGGGAGGAAAAGAGAAAAGGTATGAGAGAGAATAATGGATGTGGCCAGGCAGGGGGAATGAAAGGTTGCAAAAGGCCCTGCAGTGGGAAGGGGCTGCATTTGCAAGTCGGATTGGCCTTGTTCGCAGCTTAGAGAGCCAGGAGGAGAGTGGGATAGACGAGGCTGGGGAAGAGATAGGCAGAGGCTGGGTCCTATAGGGCCTCATGGCCAAGGTAAGGGGTTTACATTTGATTCTAAGAGCAGTGGGGTGCTGTTGCAGGTTTTAAGCAGAGTTCTGGCAGGATCTCATTAAAACGTGGATGATCCCGCAGTGCTGAGTAGTGAATAGAAGGGAAGTGGGCAGACCAGTTGGGAGGGTTTTGTGATAGACCAGGTAAAAGTGGTGGACGGAGATGGAGAAGTGGATGGGTTTGAGATTTATCTGGAGGTAGCCCGCACAGGGTTTGCTAATGGATTGATTCAGGAGCAGTGTTACTTGAGGAGCAGCAGTTTTGGGGGGATCAGGAGTTCATTTTTAGATTAATTAGGACACTCACGAGATGTCTGGTGGGCAGCTGGATAATGGAGTCTGGAGTTCAGATGATTGAGACGGGCTCTCTGGAGAGAAAGATTTGGGAGTCATCAGCCTGTAGATGGGGTTTAAAGCCATGGGATCTGGCTTAGAATGGGATTTGAAGGCTTGGATAGTTAAGGAGAAGAGAGATGACATTCCAGGTTGTTGGGGAAATTCTGGGCAAAGGCGTAGAGATGGCACATGGTCTAGGGACAAGGAGGCTTGGTTTGGAGCAGTTTTCTCAGCCTTGGCACTGGTGACATGTCTGGCATTATTGACCGGATAATTCTTTGAAGTGAGGGGCTGTCCCTGTCTTGTGGCTGTTTAGCAGGGTTCCTGACCTCTCTCTGCTGGATGCTGGTAGAGTCCCCTTCTCCCACCCCGGTCTGACAATCAAAAATGTCTCCAGACATTGCCAAATGTCCCGGGGGGCAAAGTTGCCCCGCTTGAAACCACTGATGTGGACAGAAGGGGAAATAAATGTAGATGGCTGAAGAGATGAGAGGGGGCAAATTGTGGGTGGCCTTGAAAGTCTGTCACAACGGTTTAGCCTTGAGGCTGCAATCAGTAGTGCCTCAATTGCGGCTTCTTGAGCTGTGCAGACACTGATTTGATGAAAAAGATGTTTTAGAAAAACAGGTCTGACGGTGAGCAAAAATGAATCAGACAGAGGAGAAAGTAAATGCAGGGAGAGGACAATCACAGGTATGAAGTGAGGAAGAGGAGGAGGAAAGGGTGAGTCCAAGAGACATTTTGGAAGACATGCTGACATTATTAAGGAGACTCCAAGAGATGGAGTGGTAAAGGGAAACTGAGGTTTCAGACCTGGGTGATGGAGAAAGTAATGGGGATATCTGATGGAAATGGAGCATTTGGAAGGGCAGAATGGTTTGTGGAGCATATGGGGCAGAGATCATGCATTTAATTTGAACATGTGGGGTTGGGGGTCATGGGATATCTAACCTAAGAAGGGGGTTCCTAATAGACAGTTGGAAATATGGTGCGATTTAGGACCAGCTGCATAGGCTTGGATTCAGCTGCATAGAGGTCATGATGGAAGCCTGGGGCATTGAGTGTCTCAAAGTCAGAGGCCAGAGGCCAGGCCCTGGGGGAAAACTAAAAATAAGAGGTTGGGAGGAAGGAGAGGATTTGTTGAAGGGGCAGTCACAGGTGGGTGGAAGACCAGGAAGGCAGAGTCGTGAAACCTGCCTGCCTGCTCTACGGTTTGACTGCTTGCTCTCAGCCCTGAATACAGTGCAGAGCTGCAGAAATGTCAGTTTATCCTCAGATTCAGGTTGGTATTTGGTAGACATGATTTATTAAGTCCACTGACTTGTTGAGCACATTTCCCGCACTGGTCCTCTGTTGAAAGGTCCAGGGAATATGAAGATGAGGGAGATGGTCCGTTCCCTGAAGGAATTCAGGGTCTAGAAGGGAAGAGAGGCGGGTCAAGAAACAATTGCAGTGGGCAGGATGAGTGGTGTGATGGAGATAGCGCAAAAGTGCTGTGCAAATCCAACAGGGAGATCACCTGAGGGAGGAATGGGAGGGTTGTGGGGGCACTGAAGAGGTGGTACGTGGACTCTGTCTTGAAGGATTTATGAAACCACCATTCTCAGGTTTTAAATATAGCTTTCCAGCCAGCAACATAAACCAGCACTAAATCTGTTATTTTGATTTGCTCTAGTGTGGTTCTTTATACATTTGCAGGGGCAGAGCTTCAGCTTGATCCCAGGGCAGTGTGATGATAACGTTCCTGCACTCACCCTGCTGAGCACATTGCCTTAGAGTGCCGTCAGTGTACATTTTTGTACTTGTCCACGTGCATGCGTAATCTACACAGTTGCTATCCTCCTGGCCAGACCATTGGATCATGATTCTTTTCATGCAACTTATAAAATATTTTTCCATGTGTCTAAGTAGTACTCATAATACAGTTTAATGTTTAATGATATTTATGGTTTCATGTTGCTAAGTGATCATTTACTCATCCAGTCCTTTGTTATTGGGCGTTTCCCCCCAACTCTTTTTTACTAGAATGAACATGAATCATGTGTATAGCCTTGTGTTTTGCCATGTTATTTATTTAGCATAAATTTCCAGACATGTCCTCAGAACATCAAAAGCTTATGAACATATATTTTTTTTAATTTTAGTTTTTTAAAAATTTTTGGGGGAAGATTAGCTCTGAGCTAACATCTGCCGCCGATCCTCCTCTTTTTGCTGAGGAAGATTGGCCCTGAGCTAACATCTGTGCCCATCTACCTCTATTTTATATGTGGGATGCCTACCACAGCATGGCTTCGTAAGGGATGTGTAGGTCCATACCCAGGATCTGAACTGGTGAACCCCGGGCCACTGAATGAACTTAACTGCTGTGCCGCTGGGCCAGCTCTTGGATATCTTTTTGACTTCTTATATGTGTTGTAATATTACTCTTCAAAAACAAGAAATTAAAAAAATTACAGTGCCTCTAGTTTGATCATAAACTTCACCCAGCCCAGTGAATGGTGCGTGTTGGATGCTGAAAAACCATTTGTAGAGTGAGTTGGCTTGTATAATTTTAATTTATCATCAATTTATATTCATTCTTTGCACATTTGTCTATTGGCTTTTTTCCCCAATTTTTTTTGTTGTGGTTAAATACACATAACATAAAATTTATCATTTTAACTACTTTTAAGTACAACTCAGTGGCATTAATACAGTCACAGTATTGTGGAACCATCAACCACTATCCATTTCCAGAACTTTTTCATCATCCCAAACAGGAATTCTATGAATTAAGCAGTAAGTCCCCTCTGGACACTGGTAACCTCTGTTCTACTTTCTGTCTCTATGAATTTGCCTATTCTAGGTACCCCATATACCTAGAATTATACAGTACAATACACAAAATCCTTTTGTGTCTGGCTTTTTTCACTTAACATAATGTTTTCAAGAGTCATCTGTGTTGTAGCAAGTAGCAGAATTCCATTTCTTTTTATGGGTGAATAATATTCCTATATATGTATCTACCACATTTTGTTTATCCATTCATCTGTTGATGGACACCTGGGTTGTTTCTGCTCTTTGGCTATTGTGAATAATGATGCTGTGAACATAGGTGTACAAGTATTTGAGTCCCTGTTTTCAATTTTTTTGGATTGTGGTAATTCTATGTTTAACTTTCTGAGAAACTGTCAAACTGTTTTCCACAGTGGCTTCACCATTTTACATTCCCACCAGCAATGCTCAGGGGTTCCAGTTTCTGCACATCCTTGTGAACACTTGTTATTTTCCTTTTTCTTTTTGATAATAGCCATCCTAGTGTGTGAAGTATTTCATTGTGGTTTTAATTTGCGTTTTTCTAATGACTAATGATCATTAGACTTGGGCCATCTTTTCAAGTGCTTATTGGCTGGCTGTTTGTATCTTGTTTGGAGAAATGTCTATCCAAGTACTTTCCCCATTTATGAATTGGATTTTTTCATGTTGATGTTGAGTTGTAGGAGTTCTTTATGTATTCTGGATATTACTCCCATATCAGATATGTGATTAGCAAATATTTTCTCCCATTCTGTGTGTTGTCATTTCACTCTCTTCATACTGTTCTTTGATGTACAAAGTTTTCAATTTTGATGAAGTCCGGTTTATCTGTTTTTTTGTGTGTGTTGCCTTTGCTTTTGGTGTCATATCTAAGAAGTCATTGCCAAGTCCAATGTCATGAAGTTTTCCCTCTATGTTTTATACTAAGAATTTTATGATTTTAGCTCTTATGTTTAGCTCTTGGATTCATTTTGAATTAATTTTTGTCTATAGTGTAAAGTTACTTCATTCTTTTGCACATGGATATCTAGTTTTTTCCAGCACCATTATTGAGACTACTGTTCTTTCCTCATTGAATGGTCTCAGTGCCCTTGTCAAACATCAGTTGACAATATATGTGAGGATTTATTTTTGGGCTCTTTGTTCTACTCCATTGGTCTGTATGTCTGTCTTTATTTCAGTACCACACAATGATGATTACTCTAGCTGTGTATCAAGTTTTGAAATCAGCAAGTTTGAGTCCTCCAACTTTGTTCTTGTTTTTTAAGATTTTTTTGGCTTTGGAGTCCCTGGAGATTCCATGAGTTTTAGAATAGGCTTTTCTATTTCTGCAAAAAAAATGCTGTTAAGATTTTCCTAGGAGTTGCACTGAATCTGTATATTGCTTTGGGTGGTATTGTTATCTTAACAATATTAAGTCTTCCAACCCATGAACATGGGATATCTGTACATTTATTTATGTTTTCTTTAATTTCTTTCACTTAAGTTTTGTAATTTTCAGCATACAAGTTTTTCACCTCCTTGGTTAAATTTATTCCTGAATATTTTATTCTTCTTTGATGCTTTTGTGAGTGGAGTTGTTTTCTTAATGTATATTTATTTTGGATTGCTCAGTAGTAGTGTATAGAAATGCAACTGATTTTTGTGTATTAATATTGTATCCTGCACTTTGCTGATTTCATTTATTAGCTCCCTTAACAGTTTTTTGTGGCTCTTTAGGGTTTTCTACATATAAGATCATGTCTTCTGTGAACAGGGATAATTTTACATCTCCCTTTCCAATTAGGATACCTTTTATTTCTTTTTCTTGCCCTAGTTGCTCTGGCCAGAACTTGCAATACTCTGTTGAATATAAATGTTGAAAATGGGCATCCTAGTCTTGTTTCTTGATCTTAAGGGAAAGTTTTCAGTCTTTCACCATTGAATATGATGTTAGCTGTGGGCTTTTCAGATATGGCCTCTATCTTATTGAGGAAGTTTCCCTCTGTGCCTGGTTTGTTTAGTGTTTTTATCATGAAAGAGTGTTCAGTTTTGTCAAATTTTTTTTGCATCAATTGAGATGATCATGTGATATTTTTCCTTCATTCTATTAATGTGGCATATTACATTGATTCATTTTCCTACGTTGAACCTCCTTTCATTCCAGGAATAAATCCCACTTGGTCAGGGTGTTTATTAGGATTTTGAATCTCCTTTCCTTTTTTTAAAACTTTGTAATAGCTCTTTATAGGTGCTATATATTATAGATGTAGATGTGTGTAAGGTAACAACTTCATTAAGCCTTTGATACATTTGATGTAGCTATTTCCCTCAGTCTCTTACTCTTTTAGTTTTGTTACTTTTGTGTGTTATAGAAGGTTTTAATTTATATTTTTGAACCTGTCCCTTTCTCTTATTAGTTTTGTTACCATATAGCTGAAAAAGTTATTCTTGCATATAGGATAATGTTTCTATTTTATTTTTTGTTAGTTTTTTCCTATTAGGTTCTAAAATATTTATCTCTTCAGTAGTTTGGAGTTTACTTTGGTGCATGTGTAAAGTGGGGATTGATTTTAAGGTTTGAGATTCCCCGTCTTGTATAGTGTAGGGAGTGGCTGAAGTCCTGAGCTGGGGAGCCAGACTGCCTGTGTTCAGATCCTGGCTGCATCACTTTAGCCCTGGGGCCTTGGGCACTTAACTCTCTGGGCTTAGTTCCATCATTTGTAAAATGGGGATAAGAGTATATCTACCTCATTTGGTTATTTTAAAAACAAATAAGAGAAAAACTTGGCCTGGCATGTCATCAGTGCCGAGCAAATTAACTGATAGTCACCCCAACCTTATCATCACCCTGCTAGTTTGCAGAAGGCTCCTCCATATTTAGAATTTTATGTTCTGTTTCTGAGTTTTGTATTCTCTTTCATCAGTACTTTTATTGGTATCACATGGCATTATTGTTGCTTATGCTTCTTTTCATGTTATTTTTTCCCCCACTGTGAAACATTTATATTTGCAATATTAACTCGATTAAAACCAGTGCAGAAAAGTTCTTAGTACATTGGGTAATAGGTGAGCTATCTTGCTATTCTTTAAAAGTTCTCCAGACACATTTTAGAATCATTTTGTTAGGTTTCAAAAAATAAAGTAACCCTGTGTGAATTTTAGTGTTAAATATCTACATTAATTTGGGACAAATAACCATCTTTGCTGAATGACTGCCTGTCACCTATAAAATCGGTAACTTTCAACAAAATGTAAACTAATAACAATGTTATAGTAAGAAAGCCTGAATTGACTGATAACTGAGGAAGAAATAGAGTTATTAAAAGAACTGCCTGTTCTCCCAAAAGATAACGGAATTGGATGGATTTACTCATACATTCTTCCAAGGATCAGATAATCCTGGTGTTATATGACTGTCAAAAGTGTAGAAAAATTTCCTCTCAAAGGCAAGAAGATTCTGTTTCTTAAACCTGTTTGTGTCTGGCTCCTCCATTCCACTGTAATCCCACGAAGGCAGTGAGCCTGTCTTATTCAGCATTGGTTTGTAGGAGTTGCACAGTGTGTTGGTTCATCTGAACTGAAGATGCCACGAGCAGAGACAGCTTGCAGACCAGCCTCAGCTGTCCACGTAGACGTGCTGCTGGTGGGCCGTTTCTGCTGTGGGCGTGGGTCAGACCTCGCTCGAGGACTGTGATCGCTCTTGGGCTTTAAGCTATGAGAAGAAGGGGGAGAAATTGGAAAAGGGGGTGACATACCTCAGTAGACAGAATTTTTTGAGCAAGTTGTCTGAAAATGAAATGAGCTGCCTTATATAATAATATTTTTATCAGCAGACAAATTAAAGCAGAGTCTTGGGTGATATTGTAAGGGAGAAGCACATACTACATACTAGATTGGGCTGGACTCAGTTTCTTTCCTTTTCCTTGTCTCCTGCTTTTTCTCTGAGTTTTGAACATATGTAAAATGTATATTTGAAGCAGAGTTGACAGTGATTGACAGCTTTATGGGTGTGTGAAGGGTGCATAAGAAGGAGGAGATGAAAATAACTTTGAGGTATTGACACAGGGTGTCTTGGGATGGGGGCTCCTCAAGACTGGAAGCACAGAATGGAAAACGTTCTGGAGGTGGGGGGGATAAGTTCGGTTTTAGTCAGGTCATATCATATTTGAACATGAATCCTAGGAAAGCTTTATTTCTGTAAGTTACATTTGTTGAATGTCATGTATCAGGCACTGTGCAGAAGTGAATCATTTAAGTTTTTGGTGACCCATGTAGAAGGGAGCTGATCTGGTCTAAATATGGAAATCTCTCTAAATCAATACAGATGTAGTAATGTGGATGCTTTGATACAGATGTAGTAATACAGATGCTTGTCCTGAGTTACAGATGCTTGCCCTGGCTTAGTTGTTTTACATCTTCCTGTGTCTGGCTGAATGTTTTTAGTGGACTCTGCCACTTTTGTTTTGTTATTAGTGTGTGGTGTGATGGATTTTTCCTGTCCCCATCTATCCACTCGCCACAAGGAGGGTCTAGTAAAAAGGGCAGTGTTCTTTGTTTGTGTGGTTCCCCACAGCTGTTTCCTATAGTAAAGACTCTGGAAAACAATGACCTCATGGTTTCCACAAAAAAACCTTTTATATATAGTAGTGGAAAAGAAATCATTCAAAACTGAGTAATTTAAAGTTCTGTCCTCTGTGGCTTTTTCCTTCAAAAATATTCTTGTTTGCTCTGCTAATTAGTTGTTCATTGGCTATTCCTCAAATGACCTTTTGTGTCTAACAAACAACATTTTTGCAGTGGAGCACATCGAGCTGTCTTGTCTTTCATTTCATTGTGATCTTTCTCTGTTTGGAAATCATTGTTTTCTGCCGCAGACTGTGGCAGTTCCTAGAGGAATTGACCAGTCCCCGAACATCTGCTGCTTTTTACCTCCAGTTGTTGGGCTTGGATGGCAGCAAACATGGTCCACAAACCAGCAGTTCACGCTTTAGATTTCGTAGGACTGGTCAGGAAACACTTTTGTTGCTTGAACCTCTGTAAGCTCATCACCAGCTCCGTAAATTCTTTGACTTTAACTCTTGGTCTTCTCATATTTAAGAGCAAGGTAGAGCTGTCTGATTCTCAGGAGATTTAAGAAACAATAGTAATCGTAATAATGAAGTACCGCTTATTCACGTGAAGCCAGATCATTTGCAAAGTACGTTCATATACAGTTTTTTCATTTAATCTTCACGACAGCCCTGTGAAAGAGGCTTTGTCATTCCATTTTAAAAATTAGGACATTGGGATTCAGTGCTAGTCAGTAGGAGAGCCAGATCTCCAAGCTTGTGTGGTTGTTATGAAAGTTACAGGAGAAGATGGAAGTGAGGGTTTAGTGTGGAAACTCTCACACAGTCAGTTTTCCAGAAATGGTGGGTGGTGACAATGGAGGTGCTCGTTCAGGTCTGTGGTCATGCAGGTACCCTTCGCCATTTCTAAACTCTCTTCCAAGTGACAGTTTTTATTGCTGCCAGATTAATCTTCTTCAAGTTTACCTATAATTACATTATTTCTCTTCTCAAAAATTGCCTTTACTTTTTCTTTTATCTACAAAATGTGGTATAAATTTCTTAGCTCGGCATTTAAGCTTTTCCAGAAAAATGAAATAAAAAAGGCATACATAAGGGGCTGGCCCCGTGGCTGAGTGGTTAAGTTCGCGTGCTCCGCTGCAGTCGGCCCAGTGTTTCGTTGGTTCGAGTCCTGGGCGCGGACATGGCACTGCTCATCGAACCACGCTGAGGCGGCGTCCCACATGCCACAACTGGAGGGACCCACAACGAAGAATATACAACTATGTACCAGGGGGCTTTGGGGAGAAAAAGGAAAAAAATAAAATCTTCAAAAAAAAAAAAAGGCATACATAAAACCAGGTCCATTAAAAAAATTATTAGATTCAGTAGACATAAAATTACTGTTAATTAGCTCTAAGTGTTTCTAAATGCTCACTCTCAGTTTCTGTACTTATCTTGTCATGGACTGGTGACAAAAGCTCACAGATGGGCATCTGTCTGTGGATCATACCTTGAAGAGTATGACTGTGGAGCCTCCCGGTCTGATTTTGCCAGTTGTATTCCTGTAGCTTGAATTAAAATGTTCTTCTGTCCCTGTATTTCCTGTAAATTGGTAGTTAGATTAGATGCTTAATGAGATTCAGGGTTGAGTTCCCACCCCCCTTTTTGGTAGAACCAGTTTGTGAGTGGTGTTGTAAACTTCCATCAGGAAGCTATAATGTCTGTTTTTGTCTCTCGTAGTCTTAGCAGTCATTGATGGTTATTCCTTGATCCATTAGTTCATTATGTGTTGAAAAATGGTGCTGTTATAATTTCAACATTCCTTCTTCACTTATTAGCTGGAACACTTCTATAGAGACTCTTGCCCTTGGCACTTGTTTACCCCAAAGTAAATTTGGAGAAGGCAAGGTAAATACTTGATTTTTTCCCCTCTTTCTTTTCCGTTTTCAAAATAATTACTTGATTTCCAAATGTGGTGAGTTTTTTGTGGTAACTCTATGAACTCATGGATTTAAGTGCATATTTGATGTTTACGGTTATTAACCTTATTGATGCTGTAGGGGAAGAAGACAATTCTTCTACCTTCTAGGTCCTTCTGACTAGTCTACAAATTAAACTGACATGAGACAGGATAACAGGAGAAAATCAAACAAAGCTTTATAACATGTATACATGGGAGAAACCCAGGAAAACTGAGTAACTTGCCAGAATGGCCTAAGCCACCACCATAAATACCATTTTCAGCTAAAGACAAAGGAGCATTTGAGGGTACTGGTTTGGGACTTCAAGGAGGAAGAAGGTAATTTACATGGAGATGCAAATACATATGGGCCAGCTACAGACAGTGTGACCTGAGAGACACATTTTACATTACATTACAGTTATCTTATGGTATTAGCTCCTTCCTGGAACAGGCCCTTCTATTTTAAATTCTTTTAGGCAGTTAAGGGGAAGGTCAAAGCTTCTTTGAGAGTCTTTTGTTCTTAAGAATAAGCCAAAGAGACACATTTTGGGGTGGCCAATTCTCATCCCCCACAATGCTCAAATTGTCAGAATTTTGGCCATTGGGACAAGTTGGCTCCTAAATCCTTTTGACATGATACTGGTAATCTGTGATGTCAGACCAGAATGCAGGAAATTAAGATATTCCAGGCTCAGTTTATACATTTCCTGCCTGGACTCAGTCATTTCTTTAAGGAGCCCTGGTTTGTTTTGGTGCCCAATGGTACTGAGAGACCACTGTCTGGGCACTAGAGTACATGTGGTTTCCCTGTCTTCTAAGTAGACAGAGCTAGGAAATGTATACTTTTTTTTTTCAAGGTATAATAAATCATGAATTCATATTGATAATTCCATTCAGGATTTCAGAGTTTCAGTTTAACCTCGTTGATAGTACGTTTGTATTTCCATCTCCCATGCTGAAAATCCTATTCTTAACACCAGTGTAAATTCTCATTTGTATTATCCCACAGTGCATTCATAAGTCTTAGAGTAATAATCCCAATACTACCACCAACAGTATGAGTATTTGAAAAAGGTTCATGTCTTGTCCATAGGATATGACCTATGGACCTATACTAGAACCGAATACTCAAATTAATGTGGGTTTTTTTTTTTTTTTGAGGAAGATTAGTCCTGAGCTAATATCTGCCACCAATCCTCCTCTTTTTGCTGAGGAAGACTGGCCCTGAGCTAACATCCGTGCCCATCTTCCTCTATATCTGGGATGCCTGCCACAGCATGGGTTGCCAAGCCGTGCATAGGTCCACACCCAGGATCCAAACCGGTGAACCCCGAGCCACTGAAGCGGAATGCGCGTGCGCTAACTTAACCGCTGTGCGACTGGGCCGGCCCCAAATTAATATGTTTTAAAGTCACTTAGAATAGTTATCAGTATGGCTTTGTTACCAACTGGATACATAGTTAGATTTATTTGTTTCTTTTTGCTTTTGATTTTGAAGGGTTGCTTTTTAAAATTAATTTTATTGCATAATTAGGTAAAAAATAAAATATATGGTCTGAAGTCTTATCTACAAAACAAGGTCTATTCAAAGAAGTCTAGTTTCTGTCTGATTCCTACATCCTATTCCCTTTCTCCCTAAATTTTATGATTTAGTCTTTTATTTTAATGTAATCAAATGTTTGTGTTCGTGTTTTTCTCTTATTTAGATAAATGGTAGCACACTGTGTATAATTTTATCTGTCTTCCATTTTACCTGTAGCTAACATGAGTGCTTACCATATGCCCTGCACAGTGGGTATTTCCTTTATTCCTTATGACATTGTAAGGTAGATGCACATATTATTTCTGTTTTACAAATGAGGAGACAGAGGCATGTCTGCAGACCTTTAATTCTGTGATTCTCTTTATTCCACGTAGTAATTGGTCCTGTCCCTTGTGTGTGTGTGCTTGTTCATGAGTGAATGAATGAGCAGGGAACTCACTTCTGTATCTGCTTTGCTTCGAGCAATGATGGGGACAGAGGAAGGCTGTTTTTAAAATGTGGGGAAGGAAATGCAGCCTTTTCTTCAAAGTCCATCGCTCTCTACAGCTGGAGAGGAAGAGTAGTAAGAACCTCTTTCCTGATCAGAGGTGCTCCTAGTATTAAAAAGATATGTTAACTTGGAGTGTGCTTTAATCTTATCCTAAAATAGGAGTCCCTTTTGAACAGGGCAGTGACAACTTGGTGGATTGCCCTCATTTTAGAGGCTTTGTTCTGTGGAAGTTATGATAAACCAGGAGAGCTAAAGAAAAGAGAAACTCCTTTAAAAGCAACAACTCATGAGAAATAACTACTAGTTAATGATTTCAGGCTTTTAATAGTGACAGGAAGGAAGGAAGGAGAGAGGAGAGTAGCCTCATTTCCCTGCAGGCAGGAGAGAAAGAGGAGCCTTGGCAGCTTTTTATCTTATATGCAACAGGAGGAAGCGCTGGTTAGGTTGGAGGCCTGTTGGTCATTCCTCTTTGAGGCTCTGTTTTGATGTCAGGCAGCTGGTTAGACTGTTGTAACTGCCCCCTACCCGCTTCCTAGGATTCTCTCTCAGGCTTCAGGCCGTCAGCCTCAGAGGCTCAGTGCTGGGAGGAGGGCGAGGGAGCTAGCTACAGCTCTGCTCCTTTCCTTTGGAAAGTCTGTGATCCCATGAAGTTTGAATTTAGTCAGAATCCTGGTGCAGCTGAGATCTTGGGCTGGGCACTGAGTCTCACTTTCCTTATTTTCCTTTTCATTGCTGTACAATAATATCAACCACATGGACTGTGATGTTTAACAACCATGGGTTCCTTTACACCTGAGTGATGGGAACATTTTAGCAGGAAAACTCAGCCAGCCAGCCAGCCCACACAGCCACTCAGCCTGCAGGAGCAAGCCTGGGACATAGGAAAGGGACCTTGGTGGGAAGATGTGGAGGATCCTGCAAAAGGCACTGTAGTTAAGTGCTAAAGAGAAGTGTGTCCTGCCTCAGAATTTCTCTGGGTCTGGCCTTGCAGCTCTAATTGTTTGATAGCTCACCCTTGGTGCATGTGTCCTTTAAGTTTTGACCCCTTGAGTTGTAGACTGTTTTTGTAGGAGTTGTCTTAAAATCTGCAGTGTTAGCAGTGCTAGATGACTCACTGAGGCATCTGTCCCCCAAGAGGGTACTTTTCAATGTGATATGTTGTGTGTCACTGTGTTGGCATTGTATGAGCTTTTTGAGTCACGCAATAACAACCCGTACATCTGGCCTTTTGGGGAATAAATCTTTTATGTAAGTTACTTTCCAGATAATTATTTATTTGAACATTGGTCTTTAAAATTTTAACTATTTTTTTATAGATGGCTTGATAGTGTATTTCACACGTGCTATCCCAGCAGGAGAATCTGGACTACTTGGCTCTGTCTGGTAATTTACAGTCTTCTTTGTGAGCATCATCCATTGCACTCTTTTTCTGTAAGATGGAGGTTTCTTGGGGCCACTGGGACTATGCAGGACTTAATGAATGGTCCTGGATTGCTCTATTGTTTGAGTTCTTATTTCTGCTGTTTGTGATACTCCCTCTCACTCCCCACCGTCTTCCTTCATGGGCCTTCCTTCGTTTTCTCTTGCTTTGTCCTGGGAGCCTCTGCCTCCTACTTCCTCATTCCTGTGTTTTGCAGTTTCTAATCTGCTTCTAGTTAAGTAACCAGATAACTAGAGTCAGCTTTAAATAAGACTAAATAAACTGAGTTAGGGCCTGAGGGTCTGGCTAAATTAGGAAACTTGAGTGTTTTCCTTTTTGTAGTCAACTGTTTTTTTTTTTTAACTTTTTAGTGAAGTATGGCATACAAGCGGAAAAATGCATACATTATTAGTGCACACCGTGTTGAATCCTAAATCCTAAAGTGCTACTGTATCACCCAGACTGAGAAAGGGGATGTCCAGCACTCCAGAAGCTCCATCTTTTACCCCCTCCCAAACTCTACCTTCTCTCTCCTCGCCAAGGGTAACCACTCTCCTGGCTTCCAACACCATTGATTAGTTTTGCCTTTTGAATTTTATTAATGAAATGATAAAGTGTATATTCTTTTTAAAAACAGCTTTATTGAGATATAATTTGCATACCATATAAAATAATTCACTCATTTAAGGTATACAGTTCACTGGTTTTTAGTATATTCACACAGTTGTGCAACCATCACCACAATCAGTTTTCGAACATTTTTATTATCCCCAAAAGAAGCTTCATACCCTTTAGCAATCACTCTTCATTGCACCCTGACCTCCCAGTGCTGGGTTTCCACTCATTTACTTTCTGTTACTACAGATTTTCCTGTTCTGAACATTTCATATAAATCAGTCATGCAACATGTGGCTTTTTGCATTTAGCTTCTTTCTCTTAGCATGATGTTTTCAAGGTTCATCATGTTGTACTATGCATCATACTTCATTCTTTTTTATGGCTGAAAAATATTCCATTATATGAATATGCCATGTTTTGTTCATCTCTTCACCCGTTGATGGACATTTGGGCTGTTACCATTTTTTACCTATTATGAATAATGCTGCTATGAATGTGTACAAATTTTTGTGTGGACATATGTTTTCATTTCTCTTGGGTATATACCTAGGAATGACATTGCTGGGTCATATGGTAATTCCATATTTACTTTTTGAGCAACTGCCCAACTGTTTTCCACAGCAGCTGTACCATTTTACATTCCCACCAGCAGTGTGTGAGGGTTCCAATTTCTCTACATCCTTGTCAACCCTTGTTAATGTCTGACTTTTATTATAGCCATCCTAGTGGGTCTCTCATTGTAGTTTGATTTGCATTAAATATAGTATATTCTTTTGTGTCTGGTTTCTTTTGCTAAAATTCATTATGAGATAACATCTATTTTGATAAGAAAAATATCTGAATTATTGTGGAAAACTTGGAAAATACGTAAAAGTTGAAAAAGGAAAATCGAAGATGGATAGAAGTTATTTTGCATGTTACTTTCTTGTTTTTATTTTTCCTTTTGTGTGTGTGTGTTAACATAATTGGGATACAACTGTGTATATAGTTTTGCATTATGTGACTTTCATTTCATATTGTATTGTAAGTCATTTTTGTCACAAAAAGTCTTCAGATGGTTGTATGAAGGAACTTAACCTATTTTTGGATAGTTTCTGGTTTCAGTGAACATATTTTTTACATAAATCCTTCACTTTTTGATTATTTCTTTAGGATATATAGAAATGAAATTCCTGGGTCAGTGATTATCTATTATGAAGGTTCTTAAATCATATTGTTACTTTATTTTACAGAAGGATTATGCCATTAGCAGTGTAAGAACGTCTGTCATACCGCACTGTTGCAAAAAAGAAATCTTCAAGTTGATAAATGGAAAAATAACCTTTTCTTGTTCTAATTTGCATTCATCTCTTCTTTGAAGTGGGAATGTATCTATGTGACAGTAACATTGTGATAATTTAGGGAATTACGCTATTTTGATTTCACAGACTTGTCTTTGTTATCTCTGAATTCACACTCTTCCATTTAGCCTTCATATTCCAAGGCAGTAGCCAAGGCCTGTACCGACTAGAATTGGTCAGGGTTAGGGCAGGCCACACTAGGGTAGGAAAGTTCTAAATGGACTTTGCTAGGAAACCCTGGAGCCAGGATGAGCTGGAGGCTTGCCCCTGCACTGGTTTTATGTGCTCTGAGTCTTGTGGTGAGGGTTGAAAGACCTGGCGGAGGCCAGGATTGATTTGGAGACTACACCTGTGTGTGGCTTAGGCGTCAGCCTGGCTTGACCGCAGTGTTGAGTGTGGTGAAGAGTGCTACAGCAGGCCCATGACTTGAAAGCATCTTTAGCCAGTTAAAATTTTATTGGGAGTACTCTGGGTTTATGGCAATATAAATACATAATTTATAGTGAAACTTGCTGCATCTCTATCTGCTTATGAATAATATCTCTTGGTTACTACTAATTGATGTTTCAGTTATGAAAATGCAGTAACAGAATATTGATTCAGAGCAAGATTATTTCCAGAATATTTTGAATCCCTTTATAAAATTGGCCATTTGGTCAAAAACATTTTAGATTTGTTTATCATCAAATACCAATATATTCAGATCAAGAGGATGTATACATTGCTTCTTTCTGTGTTTGTGTGTGAACACACACACAGTGACTATCGAAGAAATAGATGCATGTTTGGCCTTGGGGTAGTTCAAGGCCTGACCTTATGCCTTCCCCACTTCTTGTCTTTCCCACCCTTTCCCACCTCCAAGGATGTGTAGGTTACTTTACTTCCATCCCAAAGAGGAGTGCCACTTAGAACATTGATTGGCCCTGTGCTGGTGAGTAGGGCGTGTGCTGAGTTCATAAGCCAAGCCCATGTTTCTCCTTTGTTTCCCTCCACTTGATCAGGAAGCTAATGCTGCTGTTCTGTTTTTCTCTTCCTAGGACTAAGCTTTCACCTCCCACCTGGCAAGCCAGGGTGGCCTAAAAAGGCCCCAGTGGGTGGCTGTAGGCATAAACTCTCTTCTTCTCTCTCTCTCCCTTGTTTTTCTTTGATGCTACCTGCTGTCACTTTTTTCCCCTCAGTGGTAAGATCGAAAGATTGGTTTGGGCTTAGGTTTAATATTAATATAGGCAGAAAACTCTGGTTTAAGGCTCCCTAGATCTGTCCAGCAGAGAAAAAAAGAAATTCTCAGCATGGTGCAGCCTAACTCTTTGGGATTAGGGGCCAAAGCCTCAGCTAGAAATAAGGTGTCTTTTTTTGTTTTGCCAGCCCTGTTTTCTTTGCATAAGATTTGGGTTCCCTGGCCAAAATACCAGGGTGTGCTGTCATAAGATCACCCTTAAGTACTTGGTTATTGTTATCAACAAATTCATTTTAGAAAATGTGAAAAATACGGAAGTGTATTAACAAGAAAAAGAAAATTCACCTAAAACTTGCTATTCTAAGTTAACGACCGTTGATGTTTTGGTGTATATTGAGAAGAATAAAAGACAAAAAGGTAGGGCTGCCTCTGTGGCTGAGTGGTTAAGTTTTCATGCTCTGCTTCCGCGGCCCTGGGTTTCATCAGTTTGGATCCTGGGCAGGACATGGCACCACCCGTCAAGCCATGCTGAGGTGGCGTCCCACATAACACAACTAGAATACTCAACTATGTACTGAGGGGCTTTGGGAGAAGAAGAAGAAGAAGAAAGAAAAAAGAAGATTGGTAGCAGATGTTAGCTCAGGTGCCAGTCTTAAAAAAAAAAGACAGAAAGATCTTTAAAAATTTTTTTTAAAAAGTTTGAAATCATGTTCAAGTGTAGTTGTGTATCTTCTTTCCACTTAATTTTATTATGTATTCATTTCTTCATGTTTTCTAAAACTCTCAAACACTTGTAATATTCCATGGTAGGAATATGTAATAATTTCTTAGATATTTAGATGCTTTTCCAGTTTTTCTGTTTTGACTTTTAACTGTTGAAGATTATTACATTCCCGGTGTGACGACCTTTTAGTTACATCAGGACTGGGTATTTACTTTTTTGGTTGTAAGCCAAAATTTCCCCCACTTCCTCCTTAAAAAAAAAAGGCTTCATCTTACTATAGTTGGGAAGAATCTTAGATTGTGTTGGAAAATGACAGGGAGACCAAAAAGAAGACAGTCTTGAGTTACTTGATTGGATGCATAGACACATTTTGGTGACTCCAGCTGACTGTAAACTTGGAGCGACTGGGCTTGGCCATTTAGAGTGTGCTGGGAAGGGTGGATGGGATCAGAATTCGTCTCCACCAGCAGAGCGGCTCGGGCAGTATAAAGGGAAGAACACGCCCCTTTACATTAGCTGGTGAGAGAGACATGTATTTCTCCACAGCCAGACTGTTGTCTCTCTCTTGCTTGCTTTCTCTAGTGTCCTAGGACACTAAGGCAGGACATAGTTCTTTACATGCTGCAACTTGATCTTCTGGCATATTCTGAATTCCTCCCAACTAACCTCAAATAATAACATCTCAATTAGATAAACTGCATTTTTGTTTCTGGGCCATATTTCACTTGTAGGAAAAAATGCAAATTACACCAAAACAAATACTGATTAACAGGGATTTATTTAAAAGCAAACAAACTCCCTGAAGCCTCGGGCTTAGTGCAGCTGTACCTTAGTCTCCAGCACATGTTTTCTGTCTGCGCTGAGGATTGACCTTGAGAATGGGGAACCTCAGCCCTGTGTGATCCTGAGTCATGTAAGGGAACAACGTCATTTACTGAAGAACGTTTTAAGGCTGTTTCTTAACTTTGGACAAGTTACTTCACTTCTCTTGAGCCTGATTTTTTTCATCTGTAAATAATAATGATGATACTTATAGCATAGGGAATTTTCTAGGTATTAAATTTTTTAATTTTTTTATTCTATTGAGGTCATAGTTTATAACATTGTGAAATTTCAGTTGTATATTACTTTTTGTCAGTCACCATATATGTATGCTCCTTTACCCCTTATGCCCATCCCCCATCCCCCAACCCCCTTCTCCTCTGGTAACCACTAATCTGTTCTCTTTGTCCGTATATTTGTTTATCTTCCACATATGAGTGAAATCATACTGTGTTTGTCTTTCTCTGTCTTGCTTGTTTTGCTTAACATAATAGCCCTCAAGTTCCATCCATGTTGTTGTGAATAGGACAGTTTTGTCTTTTTTTAGGGCTGAGTAGTATTCCATTGTGTGTGTGTGTGTGTGTGTGTGTGTGTATACTACATCTTCTTTATCCATTCATCAGTTGATAGGCATTTGGGTTGCTTCCGTGTCTTGGCTATTGTGAATAGTGCTACAATGAACATAGGGGTGCATAAATCTCTTTGAATTGTTGATTTCAAGTTCTTTTGATAAATACCCAGTGGTGGAGTAGCTGGGTCGTATGGTATTTCTATTTTTAATTTTTTGAGAAACCTCCATACTGTTTTCCATAGTAGCTGCACGAGTTTGCACTCCCACCGGCAGTGTATGAGAGTTCCCTTTTCTCCACATCCTCTCCAACATTTACTGTTTGTTGTCTTGGTTATTATAGTCATTCTGCCAGACGTTTAGTTTTGATTTGCGTTTCCCTGATGATTAGCGATGTTGAACATCTTCTCATGTGCCTGTTGGCCATCTGTATATCTTCTTTGGAAAAATGTCTGTTCATATCCTCTGCCCATTTTTTGATCAGGTTGTTTGTTTTTTTACTGTTGAGATGTATGAGTCTTTTATATTTTGGAGATTAACCCCTTGTCTGATATATGATTTGGAAATATTTTCTCCCAGTTGGTGGGTTGTCTTTTTGTTTTGTTCCTGGTTTCTTTTGCCTTGCAGGAACTCTTTAGTCTGATGAAGTCCCATTTGTTTATTTTTTCGTTCGTTTCCCTTGCGTGAGTAGACATGGTACTTGAAAAGATCCTTCTAAGACTGATATCAAAGAGTGTACTGCCTATATTTTCTTCTAGGAGTTTTATGATTTCATGTCTTACCTTCACGTCTTTTTTATCCATTTTGAATTGATTTTTGTGCACAGTGTGAGATAATGGTCTACTTTCATTCTTTTGCATGTGGCTGTCTAGTTTTCCCAACACCATTTATTGAAGAGACTTTCCTTTCTCCATTGTATGTTCCCAGCTCCTTTGTTGAAGATTAGCTGTCCATAGATGTGTGGTTTTATTTCTGGGCTTTCAGTTCTGTTCCATTGATCTGTGTGTCTGTTTTCGTACCAGTACCATGCTGTTTTGATTACTGTAGCTTTGTAGTACGTGTTGAAGTCAGGGATTGTGATGCCTCCACCTTTGTTCTTGTTTCTCAGGATCGCTTTAGCTCTTCGGGGTCTTTTGTTGCCCCATATGAATTTTAGAATTCTTTGTTGTGTTTCCATGAAGAATGTCATTGGGATTCTGATTGGGATTGCATTGAATCTGTAGATTGCTTTAGGTAGTGTGGACATTTTAACTATGTTTCTTCTTCCAATCCACGTGCATGTAACATCTTTCTATTTCTTTATGTCATCATTGATTTCTTTCAGTAATGTCTTATAGTTTTCATTGTATAGGTCTTTCACCTCCTTGGATAAATTTATTCCTAGATATTTTATTCTTTTTGTTGCGATTGTAAATGTCTAAGGATTAATTTTATAGGAAATAACACCTATAAATAATTAGTGTAGTGCCTGATACATTACAAGCACTCAAATATTAACTGTTATTATTATTGTTACTCTTTGTGTCAAGTGTCATATTTGCTAGATACGGGGAAATAATATTGAATAAGACATTCCTGATTACTGTCTGGTGTTGGAGACAGATATGAGATTTTATGTTCTGGTGATATGAATAAGATACAGTGTAATAAGTGATACAGTACAGTTGTGACAAGAGAGCCTCCCATAAGTTTTCATGCTTTTGGAATTGAAACTTCAGAGCTTTTCCAGTGTGGCCATATTCATTCTCAGTCTTGGCTTCACACTAGATATAGAATCATAAAAAAAAAATCACACTCGGAAAAAAGTTAGCAATGATTAGGCCCTACCAGAGACTAACCAAATCAGCATCTCTAGGCTCCTGCCACGATAGGGTTTTTACTTTTTAAAATTTCTGCAGGTGATTCTACTATGCAGCCAGCGTTGAGAGCCAGTGCTTTAGATATTGTCCCCTTTTCTTTCTCTTTGGCATTTTCCAGGATTATATAATACTGCAGGGTAATTCTTTTTCTTTTTTCCTTGACTTTTTAAACTTACATAGTAGCAGCTGTGTAGAGTTTTAGAGTTTATAAAATGTTTTTATGATCTCATTAAGGCCTTATAGTAATCCTTTTAAAAAAATATTGTCATCCCCCCTTTGTAGAAAAGATAGCCAAGGCTCAGAGAAGATACATGTTAAGTAAAAGGTGATGAAAAGAAGACTTGACCTCAAGTCTTTAGAATCTAGTCTTTTGGTTTCTATCGCATTTCTAACAGAAACTTCCAACCACCGTTCAAATACTTGGAGGTCTTCTCTTGCTGGCTATATTTTCTACCTGTACAGCTTTATGATCTGTTGGGAAATCTTTGCTCATTCTTCCTCTGGCTGAACCACTCGTGGTATGTTCGTTTTTATATTTCTCCCTTTTGTCCTGGCCCTAATGCTCTTGACCATACTTCTACGCTTAGTTATAATTTCTTGAAATATAGTAAGCATTTCTCAACTCTTTTATTATAGCTTTTTCTTTATAGTATACACACACACACACATATGCATCCTTTCTTGATCTTTATTTCAGCAATGAGTCTCTGCGACCAAGTCTTTGTTTAATAATATCTAAAGCTAATCTTATAACTGTGCAAGTATCCCTCGCTATCCAAATTAATTTAGTTCCTGAGTTTGGATCGTGTCTCTTGGATACAAGGCACATCTGTACTTGAGTTACCCTGTGTTAGGCCCTTCTGTCTGTAAGGATCAAGGAGCTCTGTACCAGAAATAACTCACTTTTCTGTGTGGCCGAACATGAACACATGAACAGGCTGTTCATGGCATTCTCTGCTATTCTCATTGAGTTGTTTTTCCATCCTGGACGGAAGCTCCTTTCCCTTTGCCTCCTCCCTTTTCTGTCTCTCTCTTCTCCCACCACGGTCCCAGCTCCATCCTGCTGAGGAAGGAGAGTGAGGGGGTGCATTTAGGGCATGGGAGTGGAGGACGTTCCACTCATAGGGAAAGTGTGTGAGAAAGTCTGGAGGCCTTAGAGTCTCTTTCAAAGGCTGGTTGTTGCCACAGCTGGCTAATACTGAGGGCCTCTCAGCCTAATTTTTGCTGTTATGTGGGAAGACCTCTCCACCAGAGGTGAAGATGAGGAGGAAAGAATGGATGAAGGGCACAGAGAGCCCTGTTGGGGCATGCCTGCTTTCTGTACCCTGGTGTGAAATACTATGGTATGGACACTTTCTTTTTCACTGTGTTTCATAATCATATGTGTTTTTATAGTGTTCATCCATTTGTACCAATTTCATCCCCTGTGTTTTAGTTAACTATTCTGTTATCAGCTTAGTAGGTGTCCAGAAAGTCAGATTCAAAAGATGAAACTTTTCTCAAGGCAAGTGCTTATCATTCTCTTCTTTCCAGTGCTCCAGAAACCAGGTTTCACTTTTAGATACCATCTGTGAACCCTGCTGGTCACATTTCATCTTTCTCTTAAAATGCCATGGCTGTTGTCCTCCCAAGTTCTTCTGTTTCTTACCCAGAATCACTGGAAGTAAATTCTCTGTTTCTTCTGGCGTAGAATCAAGGAGCGTGGGTGATGATTGGGTTTGATGAGTCTTGGCAAGTTACTTTTTCCCCAAAAGAGTAACCCAGCTCTTGATCAGTCATGTTAGACCCATATTGCCACGACCATTCCCCATGGGAGGAAGTCACCCACGGCCCTTGCTTTGTCTTCTTCCTGGGATCAGATAAAGGGTGGCTTGAACCAGGTGTACTGTCGTTTCCCTGGAGCCCAGGATTGTGCTGCTTCTTTACTAGGGCTCTGTGAAAAGAAAGACCCTTATGTCTAATTTCATAGCTCCAGGTGTATAGACTTCATTCTATTTTCTGGGCCATGTTTCCAACTCTTTTGGTTTTTTTTCCTGTAAGGGGATGAAAAGTCCTTTTTGGAGCTCTAGTCCTTAAGGTTTTATTTGAAGGGTAAAGAGAAATTTTATGAAATTTGAAAGCCCTACAAATACATATATATTTTTTAAGATTTTATTTTTCCTTTTTCTCCCCAAAGCCCCGCAGTACATAGTTGTATATTTTTAGTTGTGGATCCTTCTAGTTGTGGCATGTGGGATGCCGCCTCAGCATTGCCTGACAAGCGGTGCCATGTCCACGCCCAGGACTCGAACCGGCAAAACGCTGGGCTGCCGAAGCAGAGCGCGGGGCTGGCCCCGTGCAAATATATTTTGACTTTTACTTTCTTGTTTAGTAACTGGATGTTAAAGATCATCGCAACTGAGGGGAAAATTGGAGTGATGGTCAAATTTATTTATAGTAGGATGTATAGGATTTAAGCCAATAGACTTAGTTTAATATTTTTCCAAACAAACATCATGCCCAAATTCTAAAATTCTATAAAATAGACACAAATATGAATATAAACTTTAAGAAGTTTATATTCTATTTTTCATAGAAGTGACAAATTTAAATAATTTCTCAGTTGTTAGTAATGCTTCTGTTTACAGCTGACATATTCCAGTGATATACAACTTTTTTTAAAACTGCAAAAATACAGAAGGATTAATTTTAGGATATCAAATAAACCAAGGTTTAATTATGAAAAAAATCATAAAGACAAATCATAGCAGTGCAGACGTGGGCCCCCCAAGAATCACTTCACTTGCTGGACTCTAGGGGAAGAGCTTGGGTGAAGATTTGGGGTGCCAGGCAAAGTCTCATCGATGGCCCAGCTCCATTGTTCGTTCTGTAAACCTGGAATCACAGGTCCAGTGAGGCACCCGAGACAACCAGTGCTTGGGACAGAGCCAGGGCTCAAACCCAGGGTTCTCGACTCCCACTATTTTTCTTGCTTCCGTAACACATACTAAGTATGGTTATTAGATTTTTCCATGTTCTGTTTTGTCTGGGGAAGAAGTAAAATAAACAGTGCTTTGAGTTGCTGCAGTGAGAAGTCACCGTTGTGAAGGGAGAAAAAGAGGCAGAAAGAGGAGCCTTTGAGTACGTTCAGGGAGGTTTTCTGTAAGATTTCTTTTAGTTTGTGATGTAGTGATTTAGAGTGGAGTTGACCCAGAGCAGCTTTTGCCCCAGTTCCAGAGGGTTGTGGAAGTCCTGTGGCCTGTTTGGTCATGCCCAACAAAAATCCTGTCGAGCAGCCCCAGCACGGAGCCTTGTGCATGCTGATTGGTGGACAAATGCTGGATGAGTTGAAGTGATAATGGCAGGAAGCACAAACATTTATGATATGCAGTCCTGATAAAGAATTGAATATTGTGTCCTCCTTGAAATTTGACAGACAATGTGTATAAAATGTCTGCTTTGACACACAGTGAAGAGTTTGATTTCAGCTAATTTGTTTCTTAGGATGCATAAGCTGAGAACTTTTTTCTCCCATCGGGTATGGGTGCTCTGATTTAACTTTCCAGCTCGGATCTCTCCTGAGCACCAGACTTAACCTCACTTGTCACCAGTTACCTGTTTCTCTTCCATCCTGAGTCAGCAACATGATCGGCAGTACTGCTAGTGCTAAGTTTTTTATTGATCCATTTTTCTTTACTAGGAAATCTCCTCTTTCTTCTGTAGCTCCCATTCTTCCACTGTCCATACCAGTGGCTCTGGTTTCTATTCTCCTAATTGAGAACAGAAGCCCACAGGCCAAACCATTTCAAGATGGAGTAAGATGTCAAGTATATAAAAGGCTATAGGAAGATTGAGGAAGGTGAAAACAAAGAAAGAAATTGGATTTGGTGATTCAAGTGGCATCTGACTTGTGGGAGAAGTTTTATAGTATAGTGAAGACTTTCCCCCACATCTTTCTTCCACTTGTGTACCTGTTTTGGAGATGGCATCCGAGTGGTATCCTTCCAGTCGCTTGAAACCTTGTTTGTTGTAAGGGCCCTGCTCTCTCTTGCTCACTTTATTCAGTTAGTAAGTTTTGCCAGTGACACCTCCATATTTTTTCTCGTTTGTGTCCCTTTGATTTTTCCTCCCTAAATTTGAATCTTTGTAAATCAGCTTTATGTTATCATTCACATCTAATTGACCATTGAGTTATGATGGTTCTTCTTCATAATTGAATTGCAAATCTGTCCCTTCTTTTCATCTCTGTTATCATTATCTGAATTGGAAAGTACAGTGGACAGGTTTTAGTTGTTTGGCCTACTTGATCATTTTTCAACTTTTGACACTATTGATCTCTCTCTCTCATTTGTAACTCTCCTCTTGACTCTTGAGACTCTGTTCTCCTGATTTCTTGCCACATCTTCAGTGGCTTTTTCTTGATCTCCTTTGAGGGCCCCCTAAATATAGGTGTCCTCTAGATTCTGTCCTCTGGCTTGATTTCTCCTGAATATGTCTGGGCAGTCTCAGCCATACTCATGATTTCAACTACCACCATCTGCTGACTCCCAAACCTTTGTCCTTAGCCAGACTGTTCCACTGAGTCCTAGATCTGTATTTTTCACTTGTTTATCAGATACTTCACTTGGAGGTTCCACATAACTTTAAATACAGTGGATTCAAACAGAAACTCATCATCCTCTTTCCCAGCCTTCTTCCTTTTTTGTTTTGCCTTGATGAAGGGTACCACCAGTTGCCTGTCATCCAGATAAGACGCCTGGGTGGTGTTAATTCCTCCTTCTTCATTCTCCACTTTCATTAGGTCACAAATCCTGTTGATTCTTCTGCCTCAATTCCTAAATCTCTGTCAAAGCTCTCTTCATATTGTGGTCATCACAGCCTTAGGTTAGACCCTCATTATTTCTTGCCTCATCATTTTATCTCCTAACTGCTCTCCCTTTGTGTAGTTGTCTCTCCTTTTTTCTCCCTACTTCCAAATTTAATACTCATAGCTAAAATTTGAGTGCTTATATCTCATCTACATGTGAAATGTTTTGCATGCATTCTCACTTAGCCATCACACTAAATCATTATTAGCCTTTTTACTTTGAGGAGAGTAGGTCCAAGCCTCACAAATAGTAGGTGGTGGGACAGAGATTTGACCCCGGGCTGTATGCTCCTGAGCACAAGATCTTAACCAGTTCACTTTTAGCCTTTCACTGGCTGCCCCTCTTTCCATGCTGTGGTCTTTGGAAGCAAGTCACTATCACAGCCCACATGCAAGGTGGGGGTTAAGGTCCACCTCCTGGAAGGGGGATTATTGACATAAATTATTTGGAATTCTTCTCTAAGGAAGATTTGTCTCTTCTTCCCACTTGTTTATTCATTCAATCATTTATGTTTGTGTAGACTTGTTTATTTTATACTTTAGTTTATAATTCAAAATACTATGTTACTTATTTAACCAATTCTCCTTTTTAAAATATTTCTTATTACGAAGTTTTTGCTATTATAAAGCCAGATGGGTGAATATCTTCTTAGAATTCTTGACATGCTGTTTTGATGGTTTTCTTTAGATATATTCCTAAAAGTAGAATTGTTGGGTAGGTACATTTAAAAGTTTTTGGGGGGCCAGTCCAGTGGCGCAGCAGTTAAGTTCGCATGTTCTGCTTCGGCAGCCTGGGGTTCGCCCGTTTGGATCCTGGGTGCGGACCTATGCACTGCTGGCAAGCCATGCTGTGGGAGGCATCCCACCTATGAAGTAGAGGAAGATGGGCACAAATGTTAGCTCAGGGCCAGTCTTCCTCAGCAAAAAGAAGCGTATTGGCAGCAGATGTTAGCTCAGGGCTAATCTTCCTCAAAAAAAGTAAAAAAAAAAAGGTTTTGGTACATGTTTCTGGGGGTGGGGTTTTTACATTGTTTTCTTTCTGGGAAGTACTCTCTAACACCCTTGAGATCTTACATCCCTCTTTGGCCATTATGAATGGTTTATCTTTAAAGCTGGGAATTCACAACTGTTCATGCTGATTTATTTGCCTGTATAGAGTATTGTGTCAAAGAATGCATTGCAATATCGGGGAAATTCCCAGCATGACGCCCAGGAGTTTCTGCTGTGGCTTTTGGACCGAGTTCACGAAGACCTCAATCATGCTGTGAAGCAGAGTGGCCAGCCTCCTTTGAAGGTGAGGATGTGCATCCCGCTGGGGCAGTCAGGGAGTGGCTGTTTGGTGAATGGAATAAGGAGAGTGTACATTCTTCTCCCAGGGCTCCACTGAGGAGTTGTTGCAGTTGGCATTAGTTAATATAGTGAAATTGACTAAACTCTGGGTGAGTATAAAATTCGTGGATACTTAGAGGATTTTCCCATGTTTACTACTATTGGCAGTGTGAGCTACAAGAGACACTGTCTCCAGGGAGCTTCCAATCTAGTGAGAGTGGATACATTTGCCTATATGACTAGCTTTAGATAAATTTAAGTAATTCCATTTCACTAAACTGTCTTTAAAACACAAATTTGCTTTCTAAGTCCAATGAGACATGTAGCCTAGAGATCACTGGAATGAATACACGATCAAAAAGGAAACACATAGATAACTCTGCTGTTATGATTGTATTTGAGTGTAGGAACCGATCCCTTGAAAATCCTTACTGAGAAACAGTGATTCATTCTCAGTTTTTATGCCTGTAGCCTTAATATGGGTAAAATGATTTATGTAATGGTAATAATTAAAGAGTTGCCTTCTTTTCGCAACTTTTAAAGTTTTTATAATTCTGCTCTGTACCTCAAATTTTAAATTTCTAGTTTTGGTAAGTTGTTAAATTATTCTGATTCAAGGTCCTTTTGTGCCTGAACATTCTGTCCTATCATATGACTATATGCTTGTTGCTGACCCTCCCACTAGCTTGAGATGTTCTCAGGGTCAGGCACTGTGTCTTATTTATCTTTGTATCCTAATGCCCTTTACAGTGCTGCTGCACATGGTGGCAGATGCTCAGTAACTCATTGTTAGGTGGAGGGATATGGGAAAGTTAAGTAAAATATGAAGTAGACATTAGATACCAAAATAAGCAGCTAATAAGTGCTGGAGAATTTAGACATGGGGGGAATTGGTCCTTTCGAAGTGGTTGGGATTATTTCCTGGGAGAGGTTGGAGGGGGACTTTGAGAGTTGGAGGGAGATTGGAGCATCCTTGGGAAGGAGAAGTGTATGACTGCCTGGATGGGGTGGAGAGGCAGGGGTAAGCATGGGCTATGGGAGTGCCTGTGAGGAGATGAGTCCATGGGACCCACATCCTGGCAGCTGGGTTCTGGTTCCTTTAAGCCTTTCACTGACACATCTGGACCTGACACATAGCTTATAAAGGAAGTCAACGACATTTGTGACTTTTTCAGGTTCATCTTCAGTGACTAATTGGTACTTCTAGTCTGTGAAATTATACTTTTTTTCTTTAAGCCACCATCAGAGACTGATATGATGCCTGAGGGACCATCCTTTCCTGTCTGTAGCACTTTTGTACAGGAACTTTTTCAAGCCCAGTACAGGTATGAGCAAATTAAATTTTCCCTTATGTTGTGTCCTTATGTAGTTCTAGGTGATCTTACTGTGAGTGTGTTACATTTTTGTTTTTGAAGATCTTCTTTGACATGTCCTCATTGTCAGAAGCAGAGCAACACTTTTGACCCTTTCCTCTGCATTTCTTTGCCAATTCCTCTACCCCACACAAGGTAAGAACAGATTTAATAAAATTAAGACTGTATATTCCTATGTGTTCATTTTCCTCTGTAGGCTCCTCTTAGATCTTCTTACTTATTTAGACAAGTAGTGGGATTAGTGATAAATTGAATACAGGCATTTTTAAAACCTTACAGAAATTTATGAATGCCTGTCTGAGTTTGCAGGGTGAGCAGGTTCATGGGACAAGCAAGTCTGTTCAGGTGGTTGTCCATCGACAGTGTGGGGGACAAGGGGAAAGGTTGTCAAGTGCCTTCTGGATTCTCTAGAGACCTTACATTGCACTTCTAATTAATTGCTTTATTTGAACTGTTTCTCACAATTTCTAGGAGTTATGCTGTTTTAAAGAAAATATAAAGCACAGAACCAAGTATTATGTTATATTTTTGTTTTATGAAAATTGCCGTTTCTGAAGATCTCTCGATTATTGTTTGATACTTCTACTTCAGGCCAACTGAAGTTTTTCCATTTGGCTTCCAAATAAAAGATGTGGGTTAGCTTCAGTTTTGTGTTGATTTCAGATCAGGTTTCTTTTGCTTCTATATTTTTGTTGAAGTAAGCGACTAATGAGAAGATCTGACTTTGATCTGTACAGGCCTCTCTATGTCACCGTAGTGTACCAAGGGAAGTGTTCTCACTGCATGAGGATTGGTGTGGCCGTGCCTCTGTCTGGGACTGTCGCTAGACTTCGGGAAGCAGTGTCCGTGGAAACAAAGATCCCCACTGATCAGGTAAGAAGCCTGCTAAAACGAAGTATGCATCAGCCGCAAAAGTGTCACTTTCTGTTCTCCTAAGATTTTTTAACACTTTTCTGCCAAATATGGTTAGATATAAATGTAAACCCAATTGTTTTTGTGTTGAGGGAAAAAAAATCAAGACCCAAAGGAGAAAAATGTACACAACTTTTCATGCTTTGTTTAATTGTTTATATATTTTTAAAGGGAAAAGCTGTGAGTTTACAGCAAGACTTTCGTTTAGCTTTTTAGTAAAGTATAATTACTTAACCTTTTTTAAATCATTTTTATGGATGCTTATCGCTGGGATAGAGGGAGGAGCATCCTTGTGGTATTTGAGGGTCAGAGAGGCTTAGAAAACTCGGCTGGTGGCTCTTGAAAAGCCCTTCCCATTATGGTGATCAGAGTGGGCCTCCTCTTGCTAGTACAGTGCGTAATAGATGCTCACTTCAGTTTGTTTTCTGATTAAAGCTGCCTCAGTCTCTTATCTGGTTTAGATAAGAGAAAGGAAAGTTGTGTGCTACCCCTGCTTTGTGGGTAAACTTTTGATAAGTAATTATGTTTAAATTGACCCAAAATTCTTTGGCCTATTTGTGACTTGACGTATTTTTGCATACTTTTTTTATTCAATTCACTATTATGATTTTATTTGGAAAAACATTCCTATTTAGGATTTACTAAAGAAAGATGATTCAGTGGCTGAATAGCTTTTCCCCAGATAGCTTCTGGATGCCTCTCTGTAATCACTTGGATAATAAAGGTGTTTTGTACTTTGGCCTCATGCGACCTCATCTGGGAGGTTACCACAGTAAAACAAATACAGCCAGCACTGTTGCCCTGATGTGTAGCAAGTATCTCATATTTTCATAGGCCAAGTACTGGCACATTGATAAAATGTTCATATTCTTCCTGACTCTGAAGAGCTCGCTGATGCTTATTCTTTCCTTCAGGATGAGGAGAACAAGAAAGAGAGAGGGAGAGAGGTGTATGTCTAAGGCAAATCTGGTGGTATCTTTAAAGCTCCCAGGGTTGTCTGGCTCTTTTTGCATGTGGTTTAATTCAGTGATATAAGTACAAGTTTGTTTCTGTTTTTGACCTCAACTTGCTGGGGAAAGTGAGTTACACGTGATGTTCACCTGCAGAAAAACAACGTGGTCATTAAAATCATTGACGGAAAATGTTCCAGGAATATTTATCTTGGACTATTTGTGGACTATGCCCCCAGCTCCTTTCACCTCATAGACTCGTAGTGTGTTTGTGTTAGTAGAGGGGACCTCAGGGGTCCAGTCCAACCCTCTCATTTGAAAGGGGTCCAGAGAAACCATGTGACTTACTCTAGGTCACAGGGCTGGTTGGTGGCAGGCCGGGACTGGAACCTCCTCGTGCCCAGTCCAGTGCTTTTTCACTAACAATGCTGCTGAGCATGCAGTGAAGGCTCTAAATATCTCCATTGTTTTTTCCCCATCTTTTGTTTTTCTGTTTCATTGTAAAATACTCAACCGTTTCAGAAACGTGACTTAGAAAGTGAAAGTATCTCGTACTAAGTATCTTAGAACTAGGGGTTACTAACTTTAATACTATGTGGTATATTCATTCCTGTTTTTTTCTTGTGCATATACTACATTTATTATTGTGCATTATCTTGTGCATATACTAAATTTCTAAAAATGGCATTATTTACACACATTGTCGTTTACCTCGCTTCTTACTCACTTAGGAGCTCTTTCCATATTAGTGCAGATATATGTAGCTCATTCTTTG
The DNA here is from genome assembly GCF_041296235.1 of Equus asinus. Taxonomy (NCBI): domain Eukaryota; kingdom Metazoa; phylum Chordata; class Mammalia; order Perissodactyla; family Equidae; genus Equus; species Equus asinus. The sequence goes on from NC_091803.1 coordinate 30,141,986, forward strand.
TAATAGCTTTATAATTCCGGTAGGACTGTAATATATGTAACTAGTTCCTATTGTTGGACATTTGAATTGATATCATCTTTTTTTTCTATACAAATATCCATGGTTCTTTGACATTTTTCAACCTGAAAAAAAGAAAATGTAATGATGTAGGAGAAAATTTCAGAGTCAGATGCAGTCTCTATCCTCGCTGTGAGACTGAAGAGTTGTGTACCCTTAGGCAAGTCACTCCCTCTCTCCTTAGTTTCTTCCCCCTGTGAAACAAGGCGTTAAATTTTATAGTCCCCTGGGTCTCTTCCTCACCAAAACTTAGAGGAACTCTGGATTTCCTGCCGTAGTATTCTGAAACCAGAGTATGTTGTTATACAATTATAGAGAATATTGTGCTTCTAAGATTCTCTCATCGAAGGCAAGTAATGTGGGCTCTAGGAGATGCTTCAGAGCCCTCTCAGATCACTGCGAGTCCTGACGGTCTGGAGAAGTTCATATCAGAATTGGGAGATCAATTCGTATTGCCTTTCTGGTTATCCAACTATTTACATTTTTCCCATTTTTAGATTGTGTTAACAGAAATGTACTATGATGGGTTCCATCGTTCCTTTTGTGACACAGATGACCTGGAAACAGTCCATGAAAGCGACTGCATTTTTGCCTTTGAGACTCCAGAAATATTTAGGCCTGAAGGAATTCTCAGTCAAAGAGGTAAATGAGCATCTGTTTCCAGAATTCCACCTGGGTTTGCAGATTTAACAAAAGTCTACCCTTTTAGATGTCTATTATATGATGGTATAATTTTTTTTAATTGTAATAAAATACCTATAATGCTTTTTTTTTTAAATGATCGTATAAATTTTATGGTAACACATTTCCCTGGAAGAAGGCACTGTTTTAGGCAAAGTTATTTCCTTAATTTCTAAGCTTTCCTGTCTGAAGTTGGGGCAGCCCCTTTCTGAAGCTCAAGAATATGTCCTCCTTTAAGTGGCCTTATGTGGCACCTTATGACAGCACTCAGGAAGGTATAGTATGCTGTAGCTTTCTTTTGTTTGGTTTTTGCTACCAGCTTTGATGCTTAATTTCTAAATTCTAAAATCATTGCTATAGAATGTTTTCTTGATACTTGCATTTAAGAAATGTGCATGTAACTCTTCATAAATAGGCAGCAAAAGATAGTGAAACTGGACAGCGCTGATCTTGCCCTCCGTTCGGGCTGTGATTTGGAACTTAGCCTGTCTCTCCACTATGCTTGGAGGATTTCGGGGCTATTTCTGATTCTAGAGTTGCCAGGCAACTGTTCCCGGCCTTAGTGTTCTTCCTGGTTCTGGGGCTCCTGTTCTTTTTGCTCTACTCCGGCGGTTATCGAAGCATCAGTGTCACCTGGGGACTGGTTAGAAATGCAAATTCTTGGGATCCCAGCCCAGACTTTCTGAATGAGAAATGCAGGGGCAGGGGCCGGTAATCTGTTTAAACAACTGATTCTGATGCACATGAAAGTTTGAGAACTACTACTCTACCCAGCCTTATCAGTATTTTCTACTGCCATGATTTCTAGAACTAAAACTCCCACCAGCCCCCACTTGCCTTCTGGTTCCATTTCCTGACTTCCAGCTGTCCCCTAGAATCTCTGCATAGAAGTCCTACAGGCTTTTACGCTCAGTGGTTCTTTCTTAGACTGGGTCCTCTTGGATTTCTTCTGTGGAATAATGGTAGCACCATCCTTCCCTTTACCCAAGCTGGGTGCCAGCGCTTCTCCCTCAAAATTCACATAGAACTGATCAATCACTCTGTGCAGTTTTCCTCTTCATCCTACTGCCATGGACACAGTTCAGACCAGAATCAGCTGGGCTTTTCTAGTAACTTCTTTACTATTATCTTCACCCCTGGGCTTTCTCCTGTTCAGTTATTTCTCCACAGTGCCACCAGGCCTGTTCTGACATACAGTTCTGATCATGTTACATGCTTATTGATTGACCAGTGGTTTCCCTTTGTGTAAGATTAAATTGAACTCCTGGGAAGAATCCTGGCTCCCCAGGATCTGGTCCTTGCCTTTCTTTCCAGCCTCTCTGCTATATGCCATCTCTTACCCCTTCCCCCCTTTCCAAGATCCTCTTTCTTTCTCAAACATACCCCATGCTTTTACCCTTTCCGTACTGTTTGCTCTGATGAAAATTTACTTCTTCAGCTCCTGTCTCATTAGCTCCTCCTTTGTCTCCCTACGGACACATCCCCTCAATCTCCCATCCCACCCGGTCCAAGCAGCCATTATCGACTTTCTGTCTCTACAGATTTCCCTGGTCTAGACTTTCACGTGGGTGAATCATAAGTGGCCTTTTGTGACTGGCTTCTTTCACTTAGCATGTTTCAGGGTTCGTCCACATTGTAGCATGTATCTGTCCGTCATTCTTTTTTACGGCTGAATGTTATTCTGTTACGTGTATATACCACATTTTGTTTATTCCTCTATTGGTGGACATTTGGGTTGTTTCCACCTTTTGGCTATTGTGAAATATTAGTGCTATTTCACATTCATGTACAATAGTGCTGACCATCCACGTACAAGTATATGTTTGAATACCTGTTTTCAATTCTATTGGGGTATATACCTAGGAATGGAAATGCTGGGTCATATGATAATTCTATGTTTAACTTGCTGAGAAATTGCCAAACTGGTTTCCACAGCAGCTGCATCATTTTCATTCCCACCAACAATATTATGAGGGTTACAGTTTCTCCACATTCTTGACCAACATTTGTTATTTTCAGATTTTTTGATTATAGCCATCCTAGTGGGTATGAAGTTATATGTTGTTGTGGTTTTTATTTACTTTTCTGTAATGGTAAATGATGTTGATCATCTTTTCATGTGGTCATTGGCCATTTGTATATTCTCTTTAGAGAAATGTCTATTCAAGTCCTTTTTCCATTTTACAATTGGGTTGTTTGTCTTTTTGTTGTTGAGTTGTAAGAGTTCTTTGTATATCCTAAATACTAGACCCTTATCAGATATATGACTTGCAAATATTTTCTCCTGTACTGTGGGTTATCTTTTTAACTGTCTTCATAGTGTCTCTTGATGCACAAAAGTTCTTAATTGTGATGAAGTCTAATTTATCTTTTTTTCTTATGTTGCTCATGCTTTTTGTCACATTTCATGCTTTTTGTCTCATATCTAAGAATCCATTGCCAAATCCAAGGCCATGAAGATTTACCTGTATGTTTTCTTCTAGGAGGTTTTGTTTTTTTTTTTTTTGGTCATTTTTAACAGTTAGGTCTTTAGTCCATTTTGAGTTAGTTTTTGTAAATGGTGTGAAGTAGGGAGTTCAGCTCCATTCTTTTACATGTAAATATTCAGTAGTGTCAGCACCATTGTTGAAGAGACTATTCTTTTCTCATTGAATGTCTTAATGCCCTTGTTGAAAGTCCTTATTTTAGTTCCTCTCTTCCTTCACCTCCTATTTCCAGAAATCTCTGGTGCCTCTAGTTTCAGAACCTTTTGGTAATTCTCTATAATGGGTTGGTTAGCTTTCTCCATAGCCAGTTTAGGATTCAATTTTCTTTGGTCTACTCATGTGAGCATTATTGTCGACAGACAGTCTCTTATTTCAGTTTTCATTCTTCTGTGACCCAGGAACATTTTTTGTTTGTTTTCCAGTTGTTGCGTATTCATGCATGTGCTTTTGTTTGTTTATTTTCTAATTTTAATTGCTTTACAGTCAAAAATACCCAATCATCACCTTATCCAGAAAGCCTTTCCCCACATACCCGACCCTGGGCTGGGTGGCTGACTCCTGCTCTTCTGTGCTCCACTCGTAACTTCTGCTAATCTCTGACTCTAGCAAGTTGTGTGGAAATGATCTGTTTTCTCCCCTGTCCTTCCACCTCACTGTGAAATTCTCTGCAGTTGGGACTACGTTTTGCTTCATCTTTCTGTACCCAGCAGTTCAGTATAGTTCCTAATATACAACAAGAGCTCAATTGATGTGTTCAACTGAGAATTTCCCCAAATCTCCCTTTGCACCCCAGTTGCTAAGAGTTAGGACTGAATTTCTATTTTTAAGTGAGTTTGGTGAGGTCCAAGGTTATCATATTATAGGCAGATAGTGCTTTTGTTGGAAGAATATACCCACTTATTGAGTATGTGTTAGCCTCTGTTCTAGAGCCTTATAAATCTTTTGTTTAATGCATATGAAACTACTACTTTCCCCGCTTTACAAACATAGGAGCTGAGACTTCGAGAGGCTAAGTAACTGCCTGGGTTACCCGGCTGATAGTAAAGAGCCTACACTTTGAATGTAGAGCTTGATTTCTGTGGCATCTCCTCATCTCATTAGGGATCCTCATCGCTTTTAGAACAGTCTTCCCAGTCTTCTGCCAAGAACCTGGGAAAGGAAGTCAGGCATTGTCTCAATTCCAGACTTCTGTTATTTTTATTTTCTCACACCCAAGTTTCAAATGGCTATGAAGTGAAATCTGCTCTTCCTTTTCTGATTTCTTCATGGTGTTTAAGCTTCAAAAATTTGCTTCCCCATAAACAAACACGTGGACAAAGAGAACAGATTAGTGGTTACCAGGGGAAAGGGGGGGTGGGGAGTGGGGACAGAGGGTAAAGGGGCGCATCTATAGTGTGACCAACAAATAATAACGTGCAACTGAAACACAAGGTTGTAAACTATCATATCCTCAATAAAAAATAAAACAGAGAAAAAGAAAGTTTGCTTCCCTCTAGAAGTTTGATGAAGATTCAGTTTTCCCTCGTTTCTAGTTTCTGTGTTCTTTCTTTAAGCTCTAATTTATCTGGAATTTATTTTGGTATTAACCATAAACTTGTCATTTTAAATTGCTGTCATGCTGGTGTACCTTAATAGGTTCAGCAAGTCTCGTATTCCTTGCTCCATGTTTAGGCTATTGCCAGAATTCTGCTCTGAATGCTTTTGTGTAAATCATTTTTTATTTTATTCTCCTTCTGGTGGTATTGTTATTTGTGTGTGTGTGTGTGTGCTGGTGATGGAGGGTGGTGGTGGTGGTGTAGTGGTAGTTGAGGGCTTCCTTCTGTTCTCCTGTTCAGGTATCATTTCCTTAGTCTGCATTTCCGAAGGATTAAAGAAATGAACCCTTATTTAGTCAAACATTTATTGAGTTCCTCCTGAGTGCAGGGCATTGTGCTAAGGTGCTGTTGCTGAGTACGTTTGATTGACACATAGCTCTGCTGTGGGGCATTTCTAAAGACCTGGTTTTCAGCAACCAGAACGGTGCCTGTGAAACATATTTTCGTTCACTGTAATGTAGGTTGATCCAGTCTGGTGGATGGTGTTAAAGTTGACGTGGTCTATAATGGCTGTGGGTCTAGTAAGTGTAGTTTAGCTTCTGTTTCTTGTAAGTCTGGCTCTTCAGGGAGAAGAAACTGCTCCTGGAATATTGAAAATCATTCCACACGTACTAGTCTTCATTTTTTATTTAAAATTATTTGCTTGTTAGTTGCATGGTTTCCCTTTAAATTTGTCTGGTAGGTTCTTTCTGCAAACTTGCCTTTCTAACACTATATCTAATATTTGCTAAGGGAACGAGTTTTAATTTCCAGTTTTTAAGATAGGTGAGGCTTGTTTAAAGGAAAAAATGGACACTAAGGAAATTATCTTGATGGCTAAATGAGTAGTCTCAAAGCAGACCATTTGTTCCTTTTTTCTGTTGCAGTTTAAATTACATAATGAAAACTTCTTAATTTCCCTATTGGGTAAATTTCTTTGTAATGAATGAATGGAAAGAATTTTGAAGAGATAAAAAAGTTGTTTTTTCATTCTGTTTCAGGAATCCACTTAAACAACAATCTGAATCACTTGAAATTTGGCTTGGATCATTGCAGGCTGTCTTCTCCTATACACACAGCAGCAAAGCAAGGGAAAGTGGACTTGCCCCCAACAAGAACAGGAACTGACAAGATTGTTCTGTTAGTGTGTAACCGAGCCTGCACTGGGCAGCAAGGGAAAAGGTAGAAACTGCTTTTTATTTTTTTAATAGATTTTTTTTTCCTGCTTTTTCTCCCTAAACCCCTCCAGTACATAGTTGTATATTTCAGTTGTGGGTCCTTCTAGTTGTGGTATGTGGGATGCCGCCTCAGCATGGCCTGACAAGTGGTGCCATGTCTGTGCCCAGGACCCGAACCAGGGAAACCCTGGGCCACCAAAGCGGAGCACATGAACTTAACCACTCAGTCATGGGGCCAGCCAGCCCCAGTACTGAGACTTTAAAACTCTAATACTTTCAAACATTTTTAAAAGTAGGGATGAAAAATCCTTATTTTTAGTAATTAATCTTTGATTCTGATATTTAGAAAGAATACATGTATAAGTTGACCTGATTTGAGGGGCTGGGTGGGGGAGAATAAAATTAGAGTGAAAGAATCTGAGTTAGAAAGGCTCTTCAAGTTCATCTGGTTTTTGAAGGCTCATTTCTTATGTTTATTTTCAGCTCAGGCTCCTCTTGGGACTCCAGACCTATAGACCTATATCCAGCTACTTTCTTAACAGCTTTTTTTTTTTTTTTTTAAGTTCTTAACATACCTACTTGGATGGTATGTGCACCTCAATCTTATGTCCCTAAGTGAACTCATTATCTTTCCCTATAAACCTGGCCTTCCAGTATTTCCTGTCTTAGCAGATGGCACCACTATTCATTCAGCTGCTTATGTCAGAAATCTCTCTCAAATCTGTTTCCCTTTGTAACAATTTTTGAAAGTTTAAGGCTAGCTTTTAAAGAAGCTTTATCACTGTAGTAATGTAACCTGAGTAATAACAAGATATGGATATGTTTCACAGAGAAAGGACTGTGTTTCCAGTATTTGTCAGGGTAGCATTTATATTGGCCTTTTGAAATATTGGTTGGAAATAAGTTCCTTATTTAAGGATGGTAAATAACCTAAAAGCAAAATGTGTTGATGTGTAAATTTATGATATTCATTAATAAATACTTAAGTGTTTACAGTGTGTCGGGCACTGTTCTAAACACGGGGTACAGGAGCAAACAAGACAGACAGGGTCTGTGCTCTCATGGAGCTGACATCCTAGTTAGGACAGGCTGGCTATAAACATGCGAACATGTTTACCTCCAGACGGTCGTTACCGCCGTGAAGATACTACAACAAGCTGGTGTGATAGTGTCCTGGTAGGGGGCTGGCCAAACTGTGTGAGAGAGGGGTCAGGGAAGGCGTCCCTGAGGAGGCAGCCACTGAGCCCAGCCCCAGTGAGGAGAGAGCGTGAGCCTCTGGGGAAAACGCTCCGTGGTGAGGGGACGTGAGTATAAAGATGCGGAGACTAGAAGGAGCTTAGCATGTTTGAGGGACAGAAGGAAAGGCAGCTCATCGTATTGGTATAAAATAAAGGAATTGTAGAGTCCCCTTCCTGATGCTGGTCACTTAAAAGTAAAGACACTATGTGAAAATATGGTCAGCTGATTTACATGTGCTTGTAACTTATTTCACATCACAGTCATTTTTAGACAGATAGGTTCACCGCTGAGAATTGCGAGTAAACTGATGCTTGTCGGGGATGGGTTTCTTGGTGACTTTAGCACCTCTGCTTCGGCCTGAGTCAGGGTTTGTCTGTTACCTCATTCGTTGGTTCAGTCTTTCGTTCATTAAGCATTTACTCTTTCCTAGGCAGTGGCTGTTGGGGCTGCTACGATAAATGCGTCACAGTTCCTGCTGTCGAATAACTCAGTCTATTGGTAGAGGCAAAAAAATGGACAGTCTTGGTAGCACAGTGTACTTAGTGCTGTGGTGCAGATAGCACAGGGAACAAGTCTGTAGAGTGCTTCCTGGAGAAGAATGTCTCCACTAGGTTTTCATGTGGATGAGTAGGAGACCGCCCAGAAGAGGGTGGGGAGGGTATTCCAAGCTGAGGGAACTGGCTGCACAAAGACCTGGGTGTGTGAGGAGGACACCTTCAGGGCACAGCAAGTAGGTCTGAATGACTGGGGCTTGGGTGAGAGTGAGGCTGGGCCAGTGGTCCGCCACCTTGGCCGCATATTAGAACCACCTGGGGAGGGAGCTCCTAAAAGAATCTGAGTGCTCAAGCCACATACTAGTGATTACAGCAGAATCTTGGGGGGCTGCACTTGGGCATCCTTGTTTTTTAAAGTTCCTTCAGTGATTTCAGTGTGCACCCAAAGCTGAGAACCACAGTACTGCCTCTAATTCTCTAACACCTGAGAGCCCAGCACTGGCAGGGGCCACATGGCTTCTACCCTAGGCCAGGAGTTGACTTTCTGTGTCACTGTCTTGCCAGTGCCTTCCTTGTTGTCAGATATTGGGATATGGCCGCCTGCCTGCTAGACCTTCCAGCCCTGTCTATTCTTTTGACACCTAACCCCATATATGTTTGACCCATGCCGTGTGCCAGCCTCATGTCCAATCGCACGTGGTTCCCTCACCATCTCCACTAGTCCTGTCCTCTTGCTACCTAATATCCTAGCATTACACTCCCCTAGAATCCATTTTGGTGTATGAGCTGTTAAATTTTATTTAAAAATCTAAGCTTCTTCTGACTGACTTATCTACTTATGAGAGTTACTATTAAATTTCCTGTTTGTTTTGAGAACTATCCTAAAACCAATTTTATAGTGATTCCATTTAAAAAGATCGTGAATAAAGAATTACAGTATTAAAGGAATTGCCATACTTTTAAGGCAATTACAATATTTATGTGTGTTAGATTTGGACTGCCTTTTGTGCTGCACTTAGAGAAGACAATAGCATGGGACCTTCTGCAGAAGGAAATCTTGGAGAAGATGAAGTATTTCTTGAGGCCCACGGTTTGCATTCAGGTGTGTAAGCATTTTGATACTCCAGCATAGCACGCGTGTGTACCCAGTGAAGAAACAGTCATTACAGTGAAATCTGAAATTCAGACTCTGCCCTCAGGGAACGCTAGGCACTGAGCTGGAATGTTGGGAAGCCCTGCGGAAAAGCTGTTTCGTAAAGTCAGCTATGTTCAGCTTTTCAAGGCTGAGGACTTATCCCTCATTGTGTGAAGGGAGCTGGCCACTGCAAGATTTTCCTTGAACTGCTGGGTATTCCTTTATAATATTTGTCTAATAAAGATCAGCACATGATTAGCTTGGAGAGATTTTGTGGAACATCTGTCTTTATATTTCAAAATTTTGATTCCTATATTAAGCTATCCATGGAAGACTTACATTAAGTTAGTGTCCAGCTGCAGTAACATATTACTTGTGCTGCATAACATATTTGGTATGTAAATTGCATTTGGGTAAATCATATTTGAAGTACATTAGAGTGGCTCAACAACCTAACAGAATTTTGCAAAACAGTTTGCTATCCCTCTAATGTGTTTTGGAAATGCCACTGTGAAACAGATGCCCTTGAAGAGAAATTCAGTCTAATTCTCCTTTACTGTTTGACACAGGTGTGTCCATTCAGTTTGCGTGTGGTCAGTGTTGTGGGAATAACATACTTACTGCCCCAGGAGGAGCAGCCCCTGTGCCACCCAACGGTAGAAAGGTAAAAAAAAAAAAAAAATCACCTTGTGGAATTTCATACATACTCATGTATACTTTCTAGTGATGTCTGGTATAATTTCCACATAAATGTGGTAGGTTCCTCAGGCTCATTTAGAAATTCAATACTTATTTTACTTTTTGATTCCTATTTGAGTATGATAAGTTCTATGATCTTTTTGGAAATCAGATAAGCCTGGAGGACTCATGTTAAGAAAGTAAATTCATGTGTGTCCCAGGACTACAGATGAATTACACTTTCATAGTCACCAAGATTGAAGTTTTCTAAAGTAGAATTCTATTTATACCACTTGCTCCTTGAAATCCTTAAATGGTAACTTGTGGCCTAAAAGAAAAAGCCTATGTTCCACAGTGTGTGAGGTTCTCCAGTTTGAACTCTGATTACTTCCCTTTTGTCAGGCCTCGCTCTTCTTCTCCCCAGCATCTTAAACCTTCAGCAATATCAGAGTCCTGAGGATGATTTGCACATGTGATGCTGGGTTATGTGTGTCTTTGCATGTGTGGTTTCCTCTGTTGATAAATTCCTTTCCTTTGAGTCTTTCTTTGCACTGTCCTTCCTTCCCTGCCCTCTGGTAGAGTTAGTTACTCTACTCTGCCACCTCCGTGCTTTCTACATGCTTCTGTTACATTAAAACACTCTACTGTATTGATAAAAAAAGAGAGATATGTGGGGGCTGGCCTGGTGGCACAGCAGTTAAGTTTGCACGTTCTGCTTCAGCAGTCCGGGGTTCACCAGTTAGGATCCCAGGTGCGGACATGGCAACGCTTGTCAAGCCATGCAGTGGCAAGCGTCCCACATATAAAATAGAGGAAAATGGGCACGGATGTTAGCTCAGGGCCAGTCTTCCTCAGCAAAAAGAGGAGGATTGGCAGGAGATGTTAGCTCAGGGCTAATCTTCCTCAAAAAAAAAAAGAGATGTATGTGTGTGTATATATATGTATATATATTCACTGCACATATATGGATACATAAGTATAAAACCATTATTTTTATTGTAACAATATTTTCAGCAAATATTATACTGTCTGCATTTTAGTAACGTTGACTATTAGTGCTGCAAGAGTTTCTCAGGAGATGGCAGTGAGCCAAGGAACTGGGGGGCTTTAGGGAGGAAGGAGGTGGAACTTGTGTGGTGCCTTGCAGGGAGCACGTTGCTTAGATTGGCATGGGCATAGTCCGAGGACTAGGCATGTATATGGGGGGAGGTGGAGAGGGGCAGGAGCAGCCTTTGTTCCCAGAGGGACCGTTGTCCTGTCTCTGTTTGGGGTGGTGAGAAATGGGACAAAAAGTTGGAAAGGTCATAAAGAACATCTAGGAGTGATTGTGGGCAGCCTTATAACATGATACTGGATTTCTTCCAATCTCTGTTTCTATGTGGACATTTTAGTTTAAGGATTTTTCAGTCGAATTGTAACCTAGTTATTAAATATGACATTATAATGGCCTTGCTAGAACCATTTTCTGATGGAGAATGATGATGAAGATTTTCAGTAATCACATTGTGATTTCCAATTTCAGATATGACATAATCATATTTAAGTAAAATCCGTTTATTTAGAAAACAATGTGTGACTTCCTTCCCCTCCCCTTCCCATCCTATAGGGCATTAAAATCTTGTGGACCAGGTGGCACTGCTCATGTGAAATTAGTGGTAGAATGGGACAAGGAGACAAAAGATTTGTGAGTATTTTTTTACTTAGTGTTTATAGAGTCATTGTTTTAATGATCATTTTAGTGGTATACCTTTGATCTTTCAAATTAGCTGAAACACAAATCTCTGTTTTCTTTAGCTAAGTATCCAATTGTAGTGCTAATCCTTTATGTAAGCAGTTTATTCTTTCTTTCCTATACATTGTGTTGTCTGGATCCCAAACCTTAGAACATTTGTTTGCTGCTAATGAGACAGAAGCTGTATATTCATTAACTACTGTATAGGTCCAGTTACTTTGATTTTTATTACAGGCCCATTAACTCTAGTAAGTTATGTCAAATGCCCCTAGAGACAAAGGACAATAGTATATGAATTAATCAGCACAGTTGATGGCCAATCCCAGAAAAACCAGCTGCAGGTTATTTCTTGAAAATGACTTTATAGATTGAGAACTTTTCATGCACATTTAGGAACATAGAAAAGTTGGCTTACCACTTTTGCTTTCTTACACACTCTTTTTTTATGAATTTATGGTTACATTGTGAAGTTGCGATTTTATTTTTGTGTCCGTTTTGCAAGATGGTCTCTGATAACAATGCTTTTTTTACCCCCCTAATTATAGCTTGTTTGTAAATACTGAAGATGAGTATATTCCTGATGCAGAAAGTGTCCGTCTGCAAAGGGAGCGTCATCATCAGCCTCAAACTTGCACTTTATCCCAGTGTTTCCAACTCTACACCAAAGAGGAACGGGTAAGGACTGGGCAGCATTTCTTGGGTGGGGAGGGTGGTAGGGAGGGGGGCATGGCAAGATGACAATGAAGGAACAAATTATGCTCCAAAAAGTTCTCCGGGATTTTTTCATTTACATACAGTTCTATACACATAATGGGCATCTTATTATTCCTTTTAGGGCTTTAACAAAAAGTAGTGTAAGTTTCCAGAAAACCTTGATTAACTGAAATGCTCTAGAAATGAACCTTTCTAGTTAATTCTTTTTTTCCTTTTTGGATAAATTGATAAATTTTTGATAAATTTTGATAAATTTATTTTATGTTTCAATTTAGAGATTTAAAATTATTTTCCTTAGTAACTAGACCAGTGAGTCTCAACTTTTTTGGTGCTAGGGACATAGGTGGTAGGAGCTATTTAAAATTTAAACTTAATTAAAGTTAAAAATCCAGTTCCTTAGTTTTGTTAGTCACATTTTGAGTGCTCAATAGACACACGTGGTTAGTGGCTCTCGTGTTGGACAGTGCAGATATAGGCAGAAAGTTCTACTGGACAGCATGCTCTGGACCACTTAACACAGTGCTTTGCAGGTAGTAGGGACTCAGTAAATATTTGACTGAAATGATGGACGGATAGATGGATAAATGTCTCTGTGGATGGGGCCCAGGCTTAGGCTTTAAAACTCTCCCAATTGATACACTTTGAGAAACCTTGACTAGACCACATGGAGTTTATCCAATTTTTTTTTTTAAAGATTGGCACCTGAGCTAACAACTGTTACCAATCTTCTTTTTTTTTTTCCTGCTTTTTCTCCCCAAGTCCCCCCAGTACGTAGTTGTACATTTTACTTGTGGGTCCTTCTAATTGTGGCATGTGGGACGCTGCCTCAGTGTGGCCTGACGAGTGGTGCCATGTCTCCACCCAGGATCCAAACCAGCGAAACCCTGGGCCGGCGCAGCGGAGCGTGCGAACTTAACCACTCGGCCACGGGGCTGGCCCCTATCCAATCTTGAGTTGATGTTTAGGACCATAATTTTAACCACCAATTGTTACTGCTCACTTTTATTTTTAATTTTTTAATTTTTATTTTTTTATATTTTTTTGAGGAAGATTAGCCCTGAGCTGTTCATAGCTAGTTCCTTTAATAATTTTTCATAAGACATCTTTTTTCAGTTTGGGGCTTATATAAAATAGTTGGCTTTGAAACTGGTTGATTACATCCTCTGTGTAGCACCTTATCCTATTTCGCTTTTTAAAATTGATTTGGCAGATGTTTGAAAATGTCACAAAGGCTAAAGGTGAGCAGATCTACTAGATGGCAGCATTCGTATTCTATAAAACATCCCACTGATCTAGGGGGATGATGCGTTTTAGTAGGGACTCACTCGTTCCGTAGATGTTTATCGAGTACACACTACGTGCTGGGTACTGCAGATAGAGAAGGGAACAAGACAGCTGCCGTTTCTGCCCTCAGGCTCTTTACAGTCTAGTGGGGATAAACAAGTAAATAAAGGAAGCAAAGGCCCTGGGGTGGGAAGGCACTTGGCATGGTTCTAGCAGTGCCTGGCACATAGAAAGCATCTAATAAATTTAGACTGGAATGAATGAATGAATGAGTGTTACTTGGGAGGTTCAGTCACTGGGTCCAAAAATAACAGTACAAACATAGAAGGGGAGAAGGGGAGACTTCGCAGTAGGCCGTGTGGCAATAACTTGAGGGTCTAGTTGTCTGCGAGCTCAGTATTGACCAGCAGTGTTGTGTGGGTGTCAGCCACTGTCATGCTACCTTAGGAGTCCTGTCCAGCGCTCAGATGATGATAGTGCTGCTCTTTTCAGTACTTAAATGTTCGCTGTTAGGAGACTGACAAACTGGGGCACAGGCAGAGAGAGTGGATAAGGAACGGTGCATCTGGAAATCAGGACTCACTGCATGTACTGTGACAAAGGAGGCCTTCAGTGGGGATCCGATGGTTACTTGCAGGCGCCTGAAGGACTGTCTGTGGATGAGAGATTGGGCTTAATTTTATCTAAAAAGCAGAACGTAAAGATTGGAAATTACAGGGAGAGATTTTGTCTTAATATGAGGAAGGACTTGGTTACAGACTATGAAAATGGAGTAGCTGCCTCCTGAGATAGCTCCCCTTCATTTGCTAGGCAGAGTTAGCTAGACCAGCAATGCTCAAAGTGTGGTCTGCGGGTCTGGGAGCTCTTTTTAACAGTTTACAACAAGATAAGTACAAAAATCAGAGAAGTGTTTTAGAAACCATCATAGCTGTCAGACATTGTCATGACATTCTTATTGCATCTTAGAAAAGTGTGTGTTTGTAATGTATTGGAAATTGAAAATAAATAACAGCCTGCTGCTTTACCAGAAGCACTGGGCTGGATGGCCACGTTTGTAGACTATTATGTCACACAGATGTGGACTTAGGAGATGACAGTTTAGGTCCCTTCAGTCTAACTTTCTGATTCACTTTCATCCACCCAAACTTCTGTCCCTCCCACCTTTCCTACAAACATGACTGGGTCCCCCTGTCTTGAAAGAAAATTCTTCCGTTCTGCTTCCCTTTTAAATTACCTCGCCAGTCTTTCTCTTCCTCTTTTCTGCCTAACTTCACCGTTAGTGGTTTCAGCTCTTTTCTCGTCCTCTCTCCTTCCTTTCCAAACCTCTTGTCGTCTCTCTGACTTGCATGTCTGACACTGCTCTCTGAAGTTCTCAGTGGCCCCTCGTTTCCTCGTTTCCTCATGGCCTCTGCTCAGTACTTTTGACCTCTGCATAGGATGTGGTCTGATAACCATCCTGTTCTCGCCACTCTGTTTTCTTAGTATGCATAAAAGGGAATGCTTCTGATGTGCCTGTTTTTCTGCCTATGCACCCTCAGGTTCTCCTGGTTTCTCAACTTTTGTATTTCCCTTAGAAACAGGCATTCCCCAAGATTCTATTCTTGGCTTCTTTCTTTCTCTTCCATCATGGTGGACATTGCCATCCATTCCCAATGCTTCCTTTACCTCATCAGGTTGATGGTTTCAGATCTAATGCATCTTCTAAACTCCAGAGTGGATTTTTAAAATCTCTCACCAGACATGCCTATTGGTACCTCTGAAATGTGTGCCCATCCTGAAACCCTTCCCTACAGAGATGACATGCGTGGATTTGAGGCCTGAGATTGACATTTAGAAAGGTCTTGTTGACAGCAGGAGGGGGAGGAGTGTTGGGGCAGTTCAGTGCTTGGGGGAGAGAGAACAGTTAAGACACTTGAAGAAGTCCAGGTAAGAGAATGAGCGAGGACTAAATTAAGGCAGTGTTAGTGGGATTGGAGAGGAGGAAACAGGTATCAGAAATGGCAGAGAGGATTACTTAGGATGGATGTGGAGCAGGAGGAAGAGGAAAGAGTTTGAGGATTTGGGATAACTACCTGTGTTCTGCTTGTGGCGGGTGGTAGTGGTATTTGCTGAGGTGGGACATACAGAAGGAAGAGAAAGGGGAACTGTATTGATGGAAAGGCAGTGAGTTAGTTTGGGAGTATGCTGAGTGTGAGGTGCTTCTGTGCATTTAACATCCTCTTTGTAAATATTTACCTATTTAGTCATTCCTTTTTGAGAGGTAACCTATTCAGCAAACATCTGGGTGCCAACTCTGCCCAGGTGCCACTTTTGATTGTGTTTTCCATTGACTCCATCATATGTAGTTTCCAGAGAGAGTCTGAGTTGACCATGCCCTGGCCAGGAAGTGCGTCCAGCTGTCTCCTGTAAGAAAGTCTTGCCTAAAGTGGCACTTAACGGAAGTCGTGCTCCTTGTTTTCAGCTTGCCCCGGATGACGCCTGGCGTTGCCCACACTGTAAGCAGCTGCAGCAGGGGAGCATTACGTTAAGCCTCTGGACCCTGCCTGATGTGCTTATTATACATCTAAAGAGATTTCGACAGGTAAGGAAATCCTCTGTCATAGGCAAAAAGGCTGTGACCAAGTTTCTTATGCCCCCTGCTGGTGGGCTGTGTGGGGTTCTTTGGTGTCCCTGCCTGATCCAGTGGTTTGTCTGTGTTGTTAGAAACACATCTCTCTGCCCCTGTGTTTGGGGTCATGTTTTGTTCTTTCCCAAAGCAACATTTGGGCTCCTGTGACTCTAAATCCTAAACATTTTAGTTCATACTGCAGATATTTTACTTGTTCTTGAGAGTTTGCTTTAGGTTTGTAAATGTTGTGCTTAGGTAAGTGTACTTTGGGATTAAAAAAAAAGTAGAGCTCCTTTCTGTGAGTGCGTAGAATTCTATTTCTACCTAAAGTAATAACAGCTGTCGACCTGCTCCCAAGGAGCTGTTGTGTAGTTGGGGAGATGAGTCATAAATATATACAAAGAAGATCTGCTTTGAGTTGTATGGCTTTGTGAGTCAGTTTTTCCAAAAAGCCTGTCTATTCCCTAAAGATAGGGCTATCCTGGGCAGCCCCATTGTAAGAGAGGTGCATGGGAGGTAAATGTTACATGAGTCTCTGAGGCCCGGCTTTCGCAGGGTTTGTATCTGAAAGATTAAGAGTAGGCTTTTACCAGGCGAGGAGGAAGCAGGGCTGCACATGCGTAGTGGCAGAGGGAGCAGTGGGTGCAAAGCATGTACAGGAGACTGCACGTAGGCCCACTTGGCTGGAGCTCCAGAGGGTGGGAGAAAGGAGTGAGGGGAGGTAGAAGAGGTGGGCAGGGGCTGGTCATCCAAGCAGACCTTGTCGGCAGGGTGGGATTCTGATGAGGGTTTTAAGCAAAGAAGCAGGATGACCAAATTTGTGTTTTGAAGAGACCGTTCAGCCTGCTGTGTGAGACTTAGAGGCCACAAGAATGAAGACAGGGAGATCTGAAGGAGGCCATTGTGGTCATCCATGTGGGAGGGATGCTCCTGGCTTGGAATAGAGTTGTGGCAGTGGAGGTGGAGAGACCTGAATAGATTTGAGAGATGCTTAGGACTTGCTGATGACGTGAAGGTGTCAGAGGTGGCACGCATATGGTCTCCAGGGCTGGGGCTTTCACACACAGGTTTGGGGTCCAGCTCCTGTAGTAGTCAAGAATGGGCATTTGCTTTGAGTGTCCCAACTGCATACTTCCACTGGGATCCACAGGTGGATGGCTGGTTGAGGGTTTAGACCCCAGCCTTCCCTGTCTCCTTCCACACACACATTTTCCCTTTGCTTTCTGTTTCTTTTGAAGGCATATCGTCACCCTTCCAGCACCCCAGACTCAAACTGCAGTGTCATCTTTGACTCTTCTTTCTTGTCACTCTCATCTAGGCAGTCACCTCTTTAGCTTGGTTGTGCCTCTCCATTCATTGACTTCTGTTTGTGTCTCTTTCTCCCCATTCTTGCTGTGACCCTGCCAGTTCAGACTTGTCATACTTTCCAGCTGGTTGCATTTGCAGTGTCTTCTAATTGATTTCTTAACCTACAGTACTCTTCCCTTTCTTCCATGTGTTATGCACACTTATGCGGCTCTTCACTCACAACTCTGACTACATCACCTCCTCCCTCAAAGCCTGGGTGCTTCCCTCTTGACTACAGAACAGGATCCAGTTCTTTAGCCTGACCTTCCTGACCATCCAGGGCCCACCCTACCTCTCTCGTGAAAATTTTTCTTCTCTTAGTAGATCATAGCTCCTTGGAGTGGGCATTATCCATGCCCAGTTAATTTTTTTAAAGCTCCATAGACGCAGGAAACATTCAGTAAATATCTATTCAACTGATGATTGGATTTCAAAGGATTTCCCAGTGGGCTTAATGAAAAATACAGATTACCCAAGATTGTCAGCTAAATGAATAGATTAAGCTAAGTCACTGTTAACTTAATGTCCTTGCTGGAGGAGCTGGGGAGGAAAGAGGCACTGCTTACTGAATGGCTGTTCTAGGCCAGCTCTGTGCTTTGCCCTTCACGTGTCTTATTACTCTGTTGCTTGCCACGCATGCCTCAGTGACAAGTGTCAGGATGAATCACCTGAAATTGTCATTTTGTGAGTCAAAAACCTAAAAACTCTTCATCAGATAAGGAAATGAAGACCCAGAGAGGCTCGTTACCCCTTATATGTAGATCCTTGTTGCTTCCATTTTTGGTGACGTTAAAACCTGTTCCTCCAGATAGTTAAAACTGTTAGTCTGTTTCCTTATTTTGTATGTGTCTTGGGAAACATCAGATAGGTAATTCTAACCCACTTCAGCTGATAGAGTCTGCATTCCACGCTAAACTGATCTACCATCTGCTTGCATGAAAATATCATCAGAACTTGTTTTTCTTCTTTCTTCTTGCAACAGGAAGGAGACAGGCGTATGAAACTTCAGAACATGGTCAAGTTCCCCTTGACTGGCCTGGACATGACACCTCATGTGGTTAAGAGGAGCCAGAGCAGCTGGAGTTTGCCATCCCATTGGTCTCCGTGGAGACGTCCCTATGGACTCGGGAGGGACCCTGAGGACTACATCTATGACCTGTATGCTGTGTGCAATCATCATGGCACCATGCAAGGGGGGCACTACACAGGTCTGCAGTGCGAGAGGCTGGGTGTCTGTGCTGACCATTCCTTCAGATGTGTTTTGCTTGTGACAGGATCACTTTGCTTTAGAACCTCACTTTCTCTTCCAGTAGGCGGTATGCCAACTATGAGGGCAGTTTTCATCCTCTGGATCTCCGTCCAAGAACAGAGAAACGGAATTCTTCCCCTTATCCTGAGTGGGACCATCCGGTGGTTGTCTGACCTGATCGGGCAATGGTGTGTGCAGAGAGAGAGCGTCGTCTGGGTCGCTGCAGACTTGTGTTTCTCTCTCCTGCACTTCTTAGTTAACGTTTCGATCCACTTCCTCGAGGTTCTAGCTTCTCCCTTGTTTGAAGTGATTGTGAACCACTTTTATAGTATCTTTAAAGCGACTTGGAAGAGTGTTTCTTTTTCTTTTAAGGTTGAATTTACTTTTTCATTTGTAAAAGCAGCAGTGCTCATTGACTAGAGAGAGTTGGAAAGAACAGTGCTGTCATCCCTAGGTTTATCCCTCAAAAATAACCACTGGCAACATTTTGAAAAATTGTGGTAAAGTATACGTAGCAAAATTTACCATTATAACCATTTTTAAGTATACAGTTAAGCATCATTAAGCACATTTACATCTTTGTGCAACCGTCACCACTATCCAGCTCTAAAACTTTTTTTATCTTCTCAAATTGATACTTCATATCCATTAAACAATAACTCCCATTGCCCCCTCCCCCTATCCCCTGGCAGCCACCATTCTTTATGTCTCCATGAATTTGACTACTCTAGATACTGCCGATAAATAGAATCATATAGAATGTGTCCTTTTGTGACTGGCTTATTTCACTTGGCATAATGTCTTTAAGATTCACCCACATTATGTCAGAATTTCCTTTTTTAAGGCTGAATAATATCTCATTGTATGTAGGTAACATTTTGATGTCTGGTGTTTCCTTCCAGTGTTTCTCCGTAGGTTTTTGCCGTTATTTTACACTTGTGATTATACTGGCATGTTGGGTTTAGGTGAACATTTCCAGAGCACCTCCTCTATAGCTTACACTGGGTTGTACCATATGAGAGGCACATTGGAAACGAACAGGTCCCAACCTCTACCTTCCAAGAGTGTAATCAAGGAGGGGGATGTGGGTACAAATGAAATGAAGGAGGAGTGACGTGTAATAGGTTCGTGTGGAAGTGTGAACAGCGGTAGAGTAGGGAGCCAGAGGAGACAGTGGTCAGAGCACTCTCTTCCTGGAGGGACAGGAGGAGCAGCCTGCTGCCTGCAGTGAGGACCTTAGGGGCTAATGTGGGAGATGCTTGATTTTCATAAACACTGTTTTTAATGACCACAGAATATTCTGTTGATAGAACTCTGACTTTATATAACCGTTCCCCATTGTTGAATACATGTATTGTTTCTGGTTTTTAACTTTGCATATAGCGCTAATGAACATCTCTGTGCATATTTGTATCTTCTGTATTTTAGTTCTGTGTTTCAGTGAGATTGAGTTTCAGAAATAGAATTATTGAGTTAAGGGCATACCAGGACGTGGGGGAGGCAGGTAGATTTGGGGGTTCTTACTTGGACACCCGAGTATGTGGAGTTGATGTGAGGGAATCACTGTTAATTTAGGTATGGGAGGCCAGGACTCGGGTTTCTGCATTCTTCATGCTCAGCATATTTGGCATGTATGCTTCTCAGGGACTTTTTTCCTTCATTAATTCAGTGGTTTCTGCAACAAGACTCCAGGGTGCTAGTGATTCGTAAAGATCGGGGGAGGTGGAGGAGGGTGGGCTCTTCCAGTTGGTATTTCAGTCTCTGAGGCTCTTCCCTCGCAGTTAGCCACGAGACCTCCACCACCAAGGTAAAGGAGCCCGTCAAGCCCCCAACCCCGCGTCAGCCCAGCACACCCTCTAACCTCTCCCCACGGGAGGTGGGGGATGCAGAGCATCACTGGATACGATAATCTTTTATTTTTGAAACCCTTCCAGTTCAAGTTCTGCAATATGTAGATGCTGCCAGCAACAATTGTTTGTGAGAGGAATGATCCCAACTTTGTGTCTCATAGTGGAGCAGTGTGGATTGCCTCTGCTTGCCCTAGGAAGCACTGTCAAGGAGGAAGAGGAGATAGAGAAGCTCAAAAGATCCTCTTCAGTCCATAGAAGACAAAGTTAATATTAATTAAATGTTTAAATGTATTTCACCTTGTCTTTTCATTTAAAGCAAATTTAAATTCTGATAATAGTATATTTTGTGTCTTGCATATTTTATATTTATATTTTTTGGGGGCCACTTGTATAATAAATGTGTGTCTAGCTGGATCTTTGCTTTTGTGGCATTGCTAGTCATATCTGTGTTCTTTGAGACTGAGTCATAGAGTTATATACTCATGGACTCTTAGAATTGAGAGATTTAGAAGTAATTTAATTTCACTCATTAGCTGGTGTAGTAATGCCTTTGCTGGCTGGCGTCCCTGGTTGGTGTTCTTCCACCTTCAGCCTGGGTAAAGAATGCATCTTCCATGTATAACGCTGTTTCTCAGGAAAATATGCACTGGCGTGTTGTGTAGTTTCTGGCAAGAAATTGTTGAGAAAAATAGGACAGTGCTAGGTTTTAACTATCACGTTGCTCTTTATGTAGAATAGACTGGAAAATCTCTGAAAACCCACAACTACCTTGGAGGCAGGACAAGTTAGGGAGAGAAGCTTGGGTTAGAAGCTGCACACACCTTCCTAGCTCCGTGACCCCAGGCGAGGAACCTTACTCTAACTTGGCGACCACGTTAGTAAGCCAGAAGGGGTCATGCCTGCCTCACGGGGCCTGGCATGTTGCCCCTTACACTTCTGCTCCCACTCTCCCTCCAGAAATAGCAGCCACCTCACCAGCTGGGTCAGCGATCCGTCAAGCCTGACTCGCCACCATTGACCAAACAGTCGCTGTTGTACTAGCTCCATTTGCTGCTTGTATCTCCGTTTCTCTCCCTTTCTGGTTCTAGGGAGGCCATAGCTGCACATGACTTTCCTCCCTACAATCGTAGGCTCGTATTCTGCTCTTCTTATTCGGGACCTGTCTGGTATGGTCCTTCCTTTCCTGGCTCCCTTTCCTCTCTTAGGGTTCCATACTTGCAGAAGTGCTTGGGGCCTATTGAAGGGGTCACTCGTGGTGCCTCTCAGGACCTTATGTGCCCTGCCCCTGGGGCCATGGTGAGTCTCTTCTAGCATTCAGCTAAATATTCTAGTGCTCATTTATTCTCAGCCCAGTAAATGGGTATTTTAGAAAGTAGGATAAGCATGTACCTTTCTAGATCAAGCTTATCATGCCCTGTGATATATCCTTACAGGATGATGTGGCTTCATGAACACTAAGTTGTCTGTTCTTGCTGGTGCTTGGATGCTCTTTATTTCTATCTCAGGCTCAGAACTTGGCCTAGAGAGAAGGCCACGTGCATTGATGAACTCAAATGTTCTCAGTTTGCCAGGGGACTTCCATGGGGCATCATTGGTGCCACCCCTGGGGGAGGCAGGGTAGGGTCGGGGTAAGTGCACGCTCAGAGTCTAGAGAATCTGAAATGAGCTGTGCCCTGGCCTTCACCAGCTGTGTGACCTTGGGCAAGCTGGTTCATGTTTTTGGGCCTCTGTAAAATGGGAATAATGATAGAACAAGTCTCATAGGACTAAATGAGATACTGGGCACATGATAAGTAGTAAACAAACATTAGCTGCTGCTGTTACTGATATCATTATTTCTAGTTCTCTTATTTTCTATCTCTTTTAACAAACACTAAAATGTTATGACATACTTAAATCAGGATATCTCAACTCTGGCACTGTTAACATTCTTACTGGATAATTCTGCATTGTGAGGCTGTCCTGTGCTTGGTAGGATGTTCAGCAGCATCCCTGGTCTCTACCCGCTAGATGCCAGTAGCATCATGCCCCCATTTGTGATAATCAGAAATGTCTCCATTCATTACCAGATATCCCCTGGAGGGCAAAATCATCCTGGCTGAGACCCACTGGTTTAACTAAATAAGTATATTGTGTTTTCTAAGATTAAATAGAATTTCATCTATTTGGAATAGTTTGGAATTTCTTGAAACATTTTGCCTGAGTGTGATATGGGATTTGGAATTCTTACTTCTTTCTGTGTTACTACATACAGTCTTACAAAGTTCTTGAATTAATTATACGAGCCAGAGAAGTGGGGTGTGTGGGTGGAGTGGAGCGGCTCGCGCAGCCATCCTTGTGCTGACGGGGGGCTCTTTTGGCAGCGCACTGTAAGAACTCCGTGGACGGCCTCTGGTACTGCTTTGACGACAGCGATGTGCAGCCGCTGTCAGAAGAGGAGGTCTGCACGCAGACGGCCTACATCCTCTTCTACCAGAGGCGGACGGCTATACCGTCGTGGTCGGCCAACAGCTCAGTGGCAGGTAAGGCTGGCTCTCTTCTTGGGCAGTTTTTTCCAGAGCAGAAGATTATAATTAATGGTGCAGAGAACTTCTCCAGAAAGTCTCATGACTCTGTCAGTTTGGTCAGATTAGTTCTTACATTTGCATTTAATCTGGAAACCAAGATGATTGCAATCAAGGAAATGGAGTGGAGTGTGTGGGCAGCAGAGTTCACATGGAGGTGGAGTAGAGCCTGGCTCAAAGTAAGCTCAGGATATTTCCTTGTGGAATAAGTGAATGAATGAATGAGCTAAAAGCAGCAGGGCATGCTCCTCTAAGAGAGGAGGGAACAAGGGATCTGGAACTGGAATGGAGACTTGGCTTTGCCACATTCTGGTTGGGCTATCTTGGAGCACGTCCCATCTGAGCCACGTGTTTATCATCTGTGATATGGGTATCATAACAGTGCCTACCTCATGGGGTGGTGTACTCGTCAGATGAGGAAAATGTACATTACAGCCTTTTCTAAAGGGTAAAGCACCATTAGAAATAGTTCTTTTTTCCAGAAAGAGTGACCTCTTCTGTTAGGGGAAGCGTTGAAGGCTATAATAATATTAGATAGATTGGGTTTAGCCTGATGGGATCTAGTCTGTTGTGTTTAATAAATGCAGGAACCCAAACCTACACCCAATATGGATGGATCCACACACAATCCAAACAAGGGGGCGCATGCTTCTTAATGCGGAGGTTAAAAGAATATGACAGAGGACTGGGGCGTGGTCAGGTGTGCTCAGGGTAGGGAATATTAATCACTGCTCCCCTTGAAGCTCTCAAGGGCTAAGTTTGAAGCCGCTAAAGGGAAGCATCACTGAAGCAGAGTGACGCCATGCTGAAGTCAGACCCCCACCCAGTACCCCTGTCTGTCTGTAGCGCTCACTCTGGTAACAGCAAGCGGGAACCCAGTACTCTAATGCTCTCCCACAGTGCTTTCCCGAGTCTGAGAGAGGCTCAGAAATTACACCCTCTTGAGGTCTACTTGAGTCCTGTTCTTAATTTTAAGAGCAGCTTCTGTTGCTCTAATTATACGTACGGGCATCCTTGGAACAGACAGGACAGATTGACATACAGCCCTGTGTGTGCGTGTGTGTGTGTTAATATTGTGAAAATGATTTAAAAATTCCACAAAACAGGCTAAGGAAATAACAACACACTACCCCTCTCTTTATTTTCTTTCTCTGTGTCAGAAATATTACTGTGAGTGCTTAGAACAGTGCCTGGCATGTAGGTGCTTACTACATTTTTATAGAATGAATGAATAAATGAATGATGGACTATATTCCATTCTGTTGCCAGCACTGAAGACTTGGACTTTGCTTTATCAAGTGTCCATCCTTGTGCTTGTATTTTATTACTGCAAATGTGTGCGGGAACCTGCCCTCCGTATTAAGTTTTGCATCTTAACGGGGGTTATTTGAGCAGACACAGTGTGGAGTCTGGGAGTTCATGCTGTCCTGGTGGTGAGGACACCAGCCGCCCGCCAGCTCAGGCGGCAGCACCTTCCTGTGGGTGTGTGCAGTGCAGGCCAGCCCTGGGATTCTGGCCTGACCTCAATGGCAGCTTCCTTTTCCGCAGGCTCCACAAGCTCTTCCTTGTGTGAACACTGGGTGAGCCGGCTCCCAGGGAGCAAGCAAGCCAGCGTGACCTCTGCAGCTTCTTCCAGACGCACCTCCCTGGCCTCGCTGTCTGAGTCTGTGGAAATGACCGGGGAAAGGAGTGAAGATGATGGTAGGTGTGGGTTTTGGTCACAGATTTCCAAAATGGCAACTCATGGACACAGCAGAGAGTCCCTCATGTTTAGGAACAAGTCCCAAGAAGATTGTAGGAGAACGTAAAAGGGGTTTCAGAGAGTGGGGCTGCATAGCTGTGGGTTATGATCCTAAGTAACATTTGATGAAACGGGGGCATTTGCTTTTCCTCGCGCCCTAGGACTTTTCCTTCCACTTTATTATTTTCCACTCTTAAGGTCTAGTGTGCAGGCTGGAGCTAACTGTATAGTAGTGTATACATTTCTTTTCAAAGTGCTTTTTAAGATCCTCAAAATAGCTGTAAGGGGACTCCGTGAGGTTGTGATTAGCCCAGGGCCACCTGGTGAAGAGTCGCTGTGCTGGGCCTGGTATGGAGGCTCCCTGACTCTCAGCTGCTCACCTTTAGAGGAATTTGTGGCATATTCTTTTAAGTACAGCATCTAGGACAAAAACTGTCACCTCTGCATAAAAGTAATTCTTAGGGATTCTGAAGATAGTCGTAATATGAAAACTTTGAAAATCTGATAAAAATTGACCTCTTTTAAAAAAAATTTTTTTTTACCTTCAACTTACTGCTTGAGTAATGGCCTCTCGGCCCTTAGTTCTAACGGGGCCCCCAGGTGGTGTGGGAAGGATCAGGCAGCCAAAGCACCGAGAGCTGGGAGGAGAGAGTGAGCTCAGTTTCTATGATGAGGACGATGACTCATCTTCCAACAGATCTCATTCTGTGGCCAGCATTTCGATCGCTGTAATCTGCTTCTAGTGGTGATGGGTAATTCTGAGAACATGAAATGGAGGAAAAAAGCAGGAGGTTGGAAGAAGGATGCCAGACTAAGAGGTCTGTGTCGTAGCTCTGGCTCTGCCACTTCTTCTAGCTTCTTGCTTTTCTCTTTGTAAAATAAGAGTATTAGGCCATAATTGCTAAGCTCCTCACATTTTATGAAAAACTGAGCAGTGCATCTTTGCTTGTTTAGGTAGAGGTTATTTGCAGTACAGCCTTTAAACTTAGAATTTACTGCTGTTTTAACAATAAGCCTAGACATTGTTTGCCCCCAATCTATTTTTAAACAGTGCAGTTGGTGAAATCAATATCCTCTTAAGCATCCTCGTCGTACAGTGATGCTGGGCGGTGCCCAGAGAACAGTGCTTATCTCGTACGATCTCATCCAGACACAGTTGTATAAATACCACAGCTTTGGTGTCAAGTATGTATAGAATTTAATTTAAAATATTTTCTTTGGAGGTTTTAAGTGATTCAAAATAGGAGTATATTGTAATTATCAATATTTTCTGTGAAAGTTTTAAGTTACTCAGGGTGGGAGTATATTATCGCAATTATGAATATTGTCTTTGAAAGTTTTAAGTCACTCTGCATAGGGGTGCATTGTTTCGAAGTCTCTTTAGTTCTTCCCACGAGTCCACTTGGATAATCAGCGATTGCAGGCCAACCTCCATGTGGCACTGAGCGCGGGACAAGCGGTTGTGGTTCTGCTGTTAGCACTGCCTCTAATGTCTCTGTAATCACGGGCAGGACTTCACTGCGGTGAGCCCTGGATGTCCTTAGTAAGAGGAAGAAGGTGGGTCAGTAGTTCACCTTTATTCAGCATCTGTGAATGCCAGGTGCCTTGCTGGGCATAAGACTTTCAAGATTTTAGTTAATTCTCAGAGTAGCCGTGTGAGTTAGGACAGGGGTCAGCACACTGCAGCCCACAGGCCAAACATGGCCCCTGCCTTTGTTTGTGAATCAAGTTTTACTGGAACCCAGCCACACCCATGTGTTTCTGTGTCCCTTGTGGCTGTGTTGGTGCTACAGTGACAGAGTTGGGTAGCTAGCCCACAAGTCTAAAATATTTACCATCTGGGCCTTTACAGGAAAAGTCTGCTGACCCCTGGCGTAGAGTAAGAAGGTAAAGAGAGAGTGTGGCGACCCCTAGGTTAGAATGTCCCTGTCTTATAGATAAGCGAACTGGGCTCAGGACAGTAGAAGTCATATGGCCACACTTTAACCCCAGACGTGCTGGCTCTGAATGCCATGCTTCTCTCATACCACGAGTTTTGCCTGCCTTCCATGTCCCTTCCATCTTTAGATGTTATGGGCAAGTTTTGTCATTTAGCTTAACAAAATTCTCTTTGCTGTATTCAGGAGGTTTCTCAACTCGACCGTTCGTGAGAAGTGTCCAGCGTCAGAGCTTGTCGTCCAGATCTTCTGTCACCAGCCCCTTGGCCGTCACTGAAAATTGCATTCGACCTTCTTGGTCCCTGTCTGCTAAGCTGCAGATGCGCTCCAATTCTCCTTCCCGATTCTCAGGGGACTCTCCGATTCACACCTCCGCCTCCACCTTGGAGAAGATCGGGGAGGCAGTGGACGACAAGGTCTCCATCTCTTGCTTTGGTAGCTTGAGGAACCTTTCCAGCAGTTACCAGGAGCCAAGCGATAGTCACAGTCGACGTGAGCACAAGGCTGTGGGTCGGGCCCCTCTGGCTGTCATGGAAAGTGTGTTCAAGGACGAATCAGACACCCGCAAATTGAACTCCAGTGTTGTAGATGCACAGAGCAAAAACTCAGCACAAGGGGATCGTGTGCCCCCCATCTCTGATCCTTTTGATAACAATAACCAGATTGCTTATGTGGATCAGAGTGATTCTGTAGACAGCTCTCCAGTCAAAGAGGTGAAACCCCCCAGCCACCCAGGCTCCCTCACGAAGAAACCAGAGAGCACAACCAAGAGATCCCCCAGCTCCAAAGGCGCTTCTGAGCCAGATAGAGGTGTGCGGAAGGGGAGACCAGTGTTGGCAAGCCAGGAATCATCGCTTTCAAGTACGTCCCCTTCTTCTCCTGTTCCTGTGAAAGTTTCTGTAAAGCCCTCCCGCTCCCGAAGCAAAGCAGACTCCTCTTCCAGGGCCAGTGGACGCCATTCCTCTCCTGTCCCCGCCCAACCCAAAAAAGAGTCTTCCCCCAAATGCCAGGACTCCGCGTCATCTCCTTCACCCCAGAAGCAGAAGTTGGCCCCTGCTCTCACGTACACTGCTTCCTCCACGTCTGCCAAAAAAGCCTCAGGCCCTGCCTCAAGGGGCCCCTTCCCTCCTGGGAAGGGCAGGACTTCAGACAGGAGCTTAAGTAGAGAGGGCTCCAGACAAAGCCTGGCTTCCGACAGAGCCAGCATAGCCTCCAGCTCCAAACCCAACTCCCCAAGGGTGAGCCAGACCAGGGTGGGGGAGGGCCGAGGGGATGGGAAACATGTCAGGAGCTCTTCCATGGCCAGCCTGCGCTCCCCCAACACGAGCATGAAGGCCGGTCTAAAGAGGGACAGCAAGTCGGAGGACAAGGGGCTGTCCTTCTTCAAGTCAGCCTTGAGACAGAAGGAAACTCGGCGGTCAACTGATCTTGGCAAGACAACCTTGCTCTCCAAGAAGGCCAGCGGGAGCTCTGTCAAGTCGGCCTGTAAGAATGCCATGGATGACAAGGCAGAGAAAGGCTACCAGGCTCCAGGTTCCCAGCAGCCAAGTGCAAATGCAGTTGGAAAAGAGCAGCTTGTCTCCAAGGACCCTGCTTCTGCTAAACATTCCCTGCTGTCCGCTCGCAAGTCCAAGTCTTCCCAGCTAGATTCTGGAGTGCCCTCGTCTCCTGGAGGCAGGCAGTCTGCTGAGAAGTCTTCAAAAAAGTTATCTTCTAGCATGCAAACCTCTGCACGGCCTTCTCAAAAACCTCAGTGATATTTCTGCAACCCAAGTGTTTTATCTGTAAAGATGTTTATTTATTTAGAACCCTGTCCCTCCCACCAAAGCCCTCTATGCTTTTGTTTTGTACTTTTTGGGTCATGTGCCTGATGTGTGTATATCTGGGCGTCTGTGCGTGTGTGTGTGTGTGTGTGTGTGTGAGAGAGAGAGAGGAGAATTCAATTGCAAATTGTTAAAAGCGTCGCCTTATTCTACCATTGAACCAAATAACAGCCATAGGCAAAGCATTGATACCAAGCTAACTGGAATAATTGTAGACGATACCCTGGATGGTCCCTTTAGCAATTGTACATATTTCTTTCTAGAGGACTCTAATGACTTTTGTTGGACACTAGGGTTTTGGAACCTGTGAACCAGTTAAGCTGTCATTAGTGTGCTCTGTGGAAGGATGAATTGTTTGACTTGGGTTTCATCTAAGCAGGATTTGTCCTCACTACGGATAGTCATGTGGCACCAGGAGCTCTAAAAACTGTGACACTAACAGCGAAACAAACTGAGAGAAAACTGTTGCTTTCTGCACTTTGGCCCCATCTACCAGTCTTTGTAAAGGGCGATATTTTAACACTAATGTTTCTCAGGTATATACTCAGCTAGTCTAGGATGGATGCGCGTCAGTAACAGGATTAGAGAGGAAGGTGGCCTATGGGTGACTGTCATTTCTCCTGCCATAGATAGAAGTTTTTAGAGGTAAAAATGAAGTCTTTCACTACCTTAATATCTGCAAAGATGTGTGTACCATGAGCTCTCTTGCCTCTTGGGCTGTGTCCTAAGAGATGGAAAATTCGATAGCCAGAAAGTCAGTCACTGGTAGTTAAATTTTTTTTCCTTCTAAATTTGCTAGCTAAGGCCATTGGGAGTTTGAAATGTAATAGAGCAGTTAACACCTTTGAAAGATTCCTGGAAAAAAATGGATTCTAAACTGGATGCATGAATCTGTACCATTTTCCTCCTCTGGTGTTGCTTTTTCCTATGTTAGAAGTTGAAAGCTCCATGCTGTCCCATGTGTGCATGCCCATGTTTCCTCATCTTGAAACTTGGAGAGGAAAGAAGTTGCCTAATGCCAAAAGTCAGTGATGGTATGTTGAAGCGATGTGTGACGAAGTATTACATGTACGCCTCTGATCCTGCCTGTCAGTCTTAGTTGTGACTGCTTTTCAGTAACTCATTTATTTCTTCTTTGTGCTTAAGATTTAATCTCTTACCCAGAACTCACAAGCAGGATTGGAGCATGTTCCATCTGGCATTGTCAGTGCAAATTGCATTTCTTGTTTAGAAAAAAGGGAACCTCACAAAAATCTTACAGATAAGCAAGATGCATAATTTTTCAAGGTTTTTGGGGGTATCCCGGGAATTTTTAGCTTTTTTCCCCCTTTTTCTATTTTTTTTTTTTTAAATGTGAGGAGAGTCATGGTCCTGACTCTCTTTGAATAGCATTTGTCACTTTGCCATGAAATATAGCATGCTAAGTTTATATGCTATTAAATGTTAACTTTTTAAAAAATCATATTCCTCAACTTCTTCCTGAACTCTTGGTGCACAGATCCATTTATAGTCTTCTTTTTCAGTATTGCTGTGTGTGAAGTAACTAGAACACATGTACACGCATAGCTATGAATTCTGCACTGCCTTTTTTTGTTTGTTTTTTTTTTCTTTTTTTTCCATGAATACCTCTTGGGAAATGTTTCCAGTAGGTCCCTTAACTTTATTTTGCTGCTAATTTGAGCATTAGCAGGTAACTTGCAAGTCTGGAGGCCATTTTTGTTGAGGGTAGCTGGAATTTTAGACCCTTGCAATATTTAAGACACATGTTCAGCCTTGTGAAAGTTACTCTAGTGCTCCGTGAAATTCATTTAACATGAGCCTGTTGCCCATTGCACTCAGTCCTGGACTCACCACTTCTCTACTGTCCTCCTTCCGCTGGACAGGCATCTGGTTTCCCAAAGCGGCGTTGCCCTCCTCTGCTGTAGTGTGACTACCAACAACTGGCTGCCTTCGATATTGTTACTGCTTCCAACAGCACGTTGACAGCCAGATCGCTGTTTAACCACTGCTAGTTTTCCTGTATCGTTTTTATTTCCTGAAAAAGATACACCAAATATGGGGTTGTCAATATCAGGAATCGAATGTCTGATTTGAGCCTCTCATCTTTCTTTAGTAGGTAAATCTCATTTGAAATCTCCTACCTGAAGCTCTGAAACAGTTTTAGAATTAAATAGTTTGACTGCACAAAGGGTTTTAATAACAACTTTTGGGGGGGGGCTGTAATCAGTTAAGCATTAATAGAAACTAGTTTAATTTTCACAATGGTAAATATTTTTATTCTTGAGTCCTCCAGGAATGGATTTTCCATTATGACTAGTGTCTTAAAAAAAAAAACTACAAACTCCTTTAATTTTCCATGGGATCTAGAAATAAAATTTTAATACCTATAAACTGTATGTCTATGGAGTTTAGTCCTTATTTCAGATTTAAATGGAAAAAAAATCAGAAAGTATTATGGCATCGTTTAGACATCTTTAGGCTATTATATTTCCCTGCCTGATGAACAATGAGAATTTCATCCCTAGCTACGAGGTACAACCTTTAAGCCACAGAAAAGGAGAAGTGGAAGTGGTCCTTGAGGTGTGAAGTATCTTATGGAAAATCGTGACTTGGTTCAGCTCAGCTCTTTGAGAGGGTTTGGGATGTGGTGTTTGTTTTTATTTTCCCGCTGCTCTTTGGCACAATGAGCATATATGTGTTTTGGATTAAGAATCGCCTGCTCAGGATGGTAGGCCTGGGTTTCTGCTTGACGACCAGGGGGCCCCGATTAGAGCAGACATTTCCTGGTAGGCACAAAATAACCCCCAACAGTAGTGCTGCATGTCTGTTTGCTTTTAAAAAAACTTTTTACTCTTGATTTCTTTTCCTGTAAACATCCAGTGCACTAAGGCTATATCATTCCTTAAGACAGCCCTAACCTTTGTTTTTGTAATCCCCTGTATAATGTGGAAGCACAAAGAAACTGTTAAGCTCATGTCATCTCAAGACCATCTCCCACCCTTTTTGTATCTTCTCATCCTAAAAGCAGCTTAACTGAAGTTAAGTAATACTGCGCTGGACCAATAGAAACGGATGTTGGGAGTATTTGTGGTATGGTAAAATATTGTATTATCTGTGAGGCTGCCCTGAACTCTTTTGTAACCATTCTTTCATCATTCATTTGTTCATTTTGCCAACATTTGTTGAGGCCCTGCTTTACTCGTAAAGGCAAGCTGAAAGCTTCAGGAATTTGCTGGGGCTCAGGAGTCCTGGGAGCTCAGCCTATGAACCAGGGGATGCCAGTGATGTCCTAAATGGAGGGACAATCCTCCCGAACAAAAAGGTCACATGGATTCTGGTGAATCAGCTTAGGCTTGTGGCCCCTCTTGAGCAAGTCTGTTCTGTTCTGGAAACCAAAAGTGCCCTTCTTCTGGAGCATTTTACTCTTACATCCACTTTTTCAGACTGAGCTGTCTCTACTACTTAGGGGTTGAAAATCCGTTACGAAGTCACTTTTCATTAGAATTTGGTCATCCACGTTTGTATGAGTTGGATGTGGGGGTTTTTTGGAGAGTGGAGAGAAAAACTGTCATCCCTGTAAAATAGCTATCATGAAAAAAAGTAGGAACAGTATGTAAAGGAAACAGTAGTGGCAGCCGTTAGGAAAATTGGAGCAGAGAAGAGCTGTGAACAAAGCTCATTTATTTCAAATAAACATGTTTTTAAAAGTAGATTGACATCTCACCTTACGTTTCATTCTGACAAATTACTGAACAGCTAAAGTTATTGTGTCCCGTGTAGGTTATTATAATTATTGGATGCAAAGACAATTAGTGTTTCTGGGTTGGGTTTTTGAGATAATATGCAAATCATAAGCACAGTTTCAATAAAACACATATTCTTTGAGGTGCGTTGAACTCGTGTTATTCGGAATTGAGAAGGGCAAAATTTGCTGACAAACCAGTGCCTGTGTCATAAACATTAACACAAAAAGTAGCTGTTACCGTGCAGACTGTCTTTAATTTCATAAAGGGTACATTACTGCTAAACCAAACTACATATTTTGGGGGAAATATTTTGCTTTTATTTAAATGGACAGTGTTTCACACTGCCTTGTGGTCAGCTCACAAAGTGTTTTGCAGCTGCATTTTGGGCGTGACCAATCGTTTTTTTTCCCCCAAGTAATGCCAACAGTTTTGCGTGGCCTCCATCTAACCCAGAAAGCATGCTGTTACTACCTATGCAAGCAACTCATAAAGAATAGAGATGACACTAAATGTAAGTTTGAAAAAAAAAAGGCAACTCTTAGATTATGGAGCTCTATTTTTGAACTTGTGATTTTTTAAATGTGGCTTAAGCATCAGTATAGAAGAGCACGAATCTGATTTCTTGTTTTGCTTTGCACATGTTTCTCTTGGCCAATTTCTTTGATCATTGGCAAGATCGTGTGTAAAGTATTTTGCAAGCAGGAGTGGAATTGGGTATGTTGAACACACACTGGTTTATATACCTTATTTAGCTGGAGACTGCTAAAGTATTTTGTTCTAAAAATAACCTGCCATTTTCTATAGATTTTAGTTTTTTATATCTTCCAGGGTTCTATCCTGGTCACAAGGAGAGAATGTGGCTTCTAATAGTGCTAACAATTTTAAAACACTTTTGTAGAGACTTAGAGCTGTTTTGGAAAGCTTTGGAGCTTCCCAACCGCTGGTCACAATAAGACTAAGCTTGTGGAATTTATGGATTAGGTTCTAGATCCATCTCACATTCATTTAAAACTGGTGTTTCCCAATTTGGGGAGAAGGGAGGTGCATAGCAGCCTGGGAAGCTTTTTCAAATCTCACACGTACCCTCCTCAACATTCTGTTAAGCCTCTTCTGAATGACTTGTCTGAGATTTCTGATACCCGGCGTTCACTAGAATCGTCTAGAGAACTTTTGAAAATGCCTGGGTCCTCCTCCGAAGCTTTTGATCTAATTAGCGTAGGGGCAGGTCCCAGGAATTGCCATATATTTTAAAGCTCCTGGTGTTTCTGATTTGCAGTCAGAACTGAGAACCACTGTGATTTGACCTCCCTTTGCCGAGATCTGTGGCGAGAATCACTGCCATACGAAGTACTCAGGAGTGACTCAGATTCCTCTGTTACGTCCAAGAGGAAAGAAACAAAGACTGAGAACTACTAGTTTCAGCCTCCTGTTGAAATGAGGGGGCCTCTCTGAGTGGAGGCCTGACTTGGGAGCATTCATTTTGTGGGTGGCCAGCACTTGCCAGTCCGGTGGGAATTGGTCTTTCGTCTGCTAGAGCTAGCAGAGAGCCCTGTGCGGTGTGCGTCCTTCCCAGAGCCTTTCCCCTGGATGCCACCCTGGGGCGGTAGGGAAGTCACTTTGAGTTAGAAAATGCTGAAGTAAAGCCTTCATTGGCCGTGGAAAACCTGTCCCTGATTTTGATAGAATGATTATCTCTTTGTAGTAATTATAACAGCAAACCCTAGGCTGTCACCACATGTCCTGTTCAGCTCATTCTCTACTTCTCCAGAATGTAGTTTCAGGAATTATTTTTAGTTTAAAAATGAATGTGAAGTATTTTATTTGAAGTCGTCTTCTTTTGCAACTTTCGTTGGCGTTTTTTCATGTAACTTAAATCAAATAATACTCATCCAAAAACTGGGCAGGTATATGTTACCTATGGCAGCAGATGAAATTTAGTTTTAATCTATGGTGAGCTGAGCACACTGCAACGTCTTCAGACTACCCTGCCTCTCCTCACCAGTGCTTTCATACTGGTGAGCATTATGCTGCCTACAAAAAAAACAACACAATTTACCTGACATTTTCAACATTTCAAGGAAGAAAGATGTAAGTCAAAATCCAAGTTGGAAGTCCTCTTTAGAAAGGCCGCCCAGAGCATGGGGGCCGCTGTCGTGGTGAAGATGAAGTAGAGATCTCCCAGGTGCTATTCTGGTCGGCATGGTGTCGCGGCAGCAGGGAGGGGCAGTCGGGAGCTCCAGTTCCCTCTGTCGGCCTGTCAGATATGCATTTAGTGTTCCCTCTGGGCTCGCTCACCAACTGTGCCTCTCACCACTGGTTAAAACTGAATTCAAGCCCCATTACAGAAATAATTTCTGGAGCGAACTCTTGAGTTTCTACACTGGAATTTCTATGGCTGTCTGAAAAGCTGCATGTCCTATCACTGTACACAAAAATGCTTTCGGATCGTTCATTCCCTGTTCCTAGGGATTTCTGTGTAATTTTCTTCTTTAGTTGTATAGTAATTTGGAAGGCAGGATGTCTTTCCTTCAGGCTGGAAGAGAAGTGTATCATACATTTTAAATTATTTTACAACAAATGCATGGGATGTGTCACTGACTTCTGTTATTTATGTGTATGTTTTCTTATTCAAGGTGTATGCACTTTTCAGAAGCAGAATTTATATTTTTATGTTTAAAACGTTTTATTTCTGGAACAGCAGTTGGTAATACAGTATACAGTTGGAATTAAGAGAATAGTGGAAAATGTAACAAAATATAATAAATTTATTACATGATGCCCTCTTCAAGCCATATTCCTCTGTCTCCCCTTGCCCACCTATATCTTTTTGGTGTTGACTAACCTTGGAAATTAAGCAGAAATTGTATTTGTACTACATCAGTCTATACGAAACACTCTAAAATCGCAGTGTTAAATGAAAAAAGCAAGTTACAGAAAGATTCATACAGATACTCTGTAAAATTTTAAAAGGAAAGTCACATCCATGCTTATTGAATTTTCACAAGCAGGGGTGATGATTCTCACTCTCTCCAGGAGGCAGTTGTCCGGGGCCGTGGTGCTGGACAAGAGCTTGCATTCTGACTCCATTCCAGTGGATTTTCAGCATTTCACATGATCGCCTTCTGCCAAACTTTATGATGGGAAGAAAGGCATAAAAGGAACCATTCTTTTCTGGGCCCTCTCTTGCCCCTGATATCTTCTTGTTTAACCATCCTGTTCTGATCAAATTTTCCAGCCGTCTTTACCACCCTTCAGGACTCCTGTTGAGGATATCACATCACTTACGACCACTTGGGGGCACTAAAGATTGTCATTATCAAGCGTATTGTAGAAGTCCCCCGGGCGTGTTCTTAGCCTCTCTGTGGAAATGCTCATTCAGGATGAGATGAGTGTGTTCTCAGGGAGCAGGGGGTTCACTGTCGATGAGTAGCACCAGCCGTCATTTTTCCTAGAAACCGTTAGATACAGGTCCTAGAGCAGATCTTGTTTTCCTAAAGCACAACATTGTGGTTTAAGGTTGGGGCAGAGAAACTTCCTAACCAAGGACAAGTGTAAACTGCATGCTGTAAAACCCGAGGTTCAGCACTTCCAAACCTCTCTCATTTTAAATGGTAAAATTGTATGCTGGGTTCTTTAAAAAGCTTACCCATGTAGTACACAGATTACTCAGGAAGCTTCGTTATGCCTGAAAGTGTTCACATGTCGTTAAGTACGTCGAGTTTAATAGTTATGCAAGTAGTTAAGGATCATTTTGTCTTGCCTTAGAATTTGGAAGATTATTTACAAATATTTGAATGATCATTCTCTCCCTGAACACTTTTCTCTCCTCTGTCCATCTTCCAGGAGAAAGCAAAGCCATGATGAAGCCCCTTGCCCTGGACCACATGTTCCTGTGTGCCCTGTGAGAGATTCTAGGCCGCTCTCACTCTGCAGGATGTGGCTTGAGGCCTGTCCCCACCTCCAATATTCCCTTTCTCTTTCCCAGGCCAGCTCCTGAGTTCTCCCAGGGGGTTGTTTCGGTTTTCCTTTTCGCAACCCTGTTCCGTGTCTCAGGTGTCCCCACACAGGTCATCTCGTAAATGTCACCTCTCTGGGTGGGTTGGGTCTATGTCATATGGAACCCTCTGGAATTCAGCCTTGATTTGGTCTGCCCCATGTTTCTCACCCCCTGCCAAACATTGCTGCAGAGAGAGAGGACAAGGGCTCTCCTCTCCCAGAGTGACTGGATTTTCATGATGCTCTGCAGCCCAGTGGCCTTGCACCCCATTTCTTAGAGCGTTCAGGGATATGACTTTAATTTGACTTGCTCTTTGGACTTGTAACAGCTCAATTTTTCTTAAAGAAAGTAGGAAGATAACGTGAGTGACACCAGTGTTGTAGTCAGAATCAGGCCTCCCTGCCCCTGGCAGGCCCTCCTGTGCCTTTCCTTTGTTTACGAAGAATTCATAGAGGTCACAGTACACAGATCCAGTTCCGAGGCTCAGGGACAGGTGTCAGATTCATCATCCCTTCAGAGGGTGGGGAGGGGAAGACACAGGGTGGCCAGTGTGGACCAAGGGTGGGTGGCGCCAGCCCATACAAGGTTGCAGTGGAGAAGGCGATCCTTCACTGCCACACTCTAAGTCCAGGTGCCTGCCTTTAGCAGGGGCTCCTGTGTGCACAAATGCTGGGGATACGACCACACCCCGAGGTCACTGTCTAGTCAGGGAGTCAAGTTGGTTGATAGATAATTAACATTTCAGTGCTCTTCCCTCATACATCCCGATGTTCCCACTCGCTTCCAGCACACTTCCTGCTGTTCTGCCTAGAAGGCTTGTTGCTGAGATGCCCACACAGCTCACTCCTTTAGCTCCTTCACGTCTTGACTCAAATGTCACCGTCTCAGCGAGGCCTTCCCTGACCACCCTTTTATAATGTTGCAACCCGCATCACATTCTCTCCCTCCTCCCTGCTTATTTTCTTCATATCACCAACTGCCGCAGTATAGATGCATGTACAGTGTATATGCCCACAGGAAGGCAGGAATGTTTGCCTGTTCTGTTCACTGCTCCTTTCTGAGCACCTCAGAGAGTGCCAGGCACATGGTAGTTACTTAGTAAATATTTACTAACTGAATAAATAGATTTGCTTGGGTAATCCACTCAACCCTTCTGAGTTGCCTTCCTCTCTCTAGAAGATGAATTACAGTACCTGCATTGTAGAGTTGTGAGGGTTAGAGTGGAACGATGCCTATAAAGCATTCAGCACAGTGCCTGGCGCAGAGAAAGTGCTCAGTGAATGATGGATGCCATTTATCATCGTAACAGTAGGGGTCGGACTTGGGGGTGGGGGGCACTGACCCTCATGGGAGATTTACAGAGGAGGGGCACTAGAGTATAACTCACACATTCCAGGCTGGGAAAACGGCTTGTACTTTCTGGAAAGCCCAGGAGTCCAGTCTTCCTGGAATGTAGGGCAGGAAGGCAGGAAGCAGTGGATGGAAGGGGAGGGAATTGATTGGCAGAGGCCTCATCTAGAAGGACCTTTTATGACCTACTACGTTTGTCTGGAAGTGAATGAGAATCCAGGAAGAGATTTTAATTTAGGAGAGAGAGGAGATCCAGTTTGAGCCTGAGCGTGGTCACCATGGCAGCGATGTGGCACCAGCTGTAGGAGCCCTGGTTAGGAGCTTGCTGAGGAATCTGGGTGTCTGTGAAGGGCTGAGCTGAAGCAGCACTGGGTGGACCGTGAGGCAGACCGCTCCCAGAGAGGTGACATGCTCGCGCCCTGGAGGCAGGCTGCTTGGCTAGAATTCTGGTACCGTGACTTCTAGCTGGACAACCTTGGGCAGGTCACTCAACTTCTCCGTGCCTCAAATTCTTCACCTGTAAAATGTGGCTAATAGTATCTATATGATCGTTGGGCTTAACTGGGATGGTTGGTTTATTTACATTTAATGTAATTTTGGTTTTATCTCCTATCCTACTGTTTCTTTGATATTTGTACCACCTGTTTTATGTTTCTTTTTCTCGTCTTTCTTGCCTTTTAGATCAATCAAGCATTTTTTAAATTCCAATTTTTCACCTCTGTTAGCTTGTTATTCATTCTTTTGCTCTTCTTTTAGTGGTTATCCTTGTGATTTCAGCATGCATTCTTGTTTATAAGAGTCTAAGAAAAATGAGTAATTTTTATCCCTTAAGGGCCATAGAACACTTTAATTCCATTTACCCTTTCCACCATTTGCTATTTCTTGTTGTGCATTCTAACACTACGTATACTTAACATACATAGATATAAAACTCATATAACTAACTTTATTATTAATAGTGGAAGTCAATATTCACTCAGATTTACCAATGTGTTTACTTCCCATTGCTCTTCATTCCTTCCTGCATTTCAGAGTTTCTTCTGTGATCATTTTCCTCTGCCTGAAGAATTCCCCTTAGTGTTTCTTTTTTAAGCCTGTGCTAATGATGCATTCTGTTCACTTTTGTTTGATTGAAAATGTCTTTATTTTGCCTTTACCTTTGAAGGCTATTTTCACTGGGAATAGAATTCTAGGTTGGAAGTCATTTTCTTTCATTTTTATTCCATGGTCTTCTGCCTTTTATTATTTCTCTTGCTAAGTCAATTATTAGTCTTATAGCTGTTCCTTTGAGGGTATGACTTTTTTTCTCCTAAGTGCTTTGAAGATTTCTCTCTTTGTTTTTCATCAGTTTTATTATGATGGACCTAGGTGTGGGGTTTTTTTAAAATTTGTTTGTTTTTATCCTGCTCTTCATAGATCAGACTTAAGAAACTTTTCAGCCATTATCTCTTGAAATATTGCATCTCATCCACTTTTCCATGCTCTTCTAGGACTCAGTAAGGGGCATCACTGTCTGTCCCAACTGCTCAGTCCAGAAACCAGGGATCCATCCCTGACTCTGCCCTTTCCCTCAACCCCTGTCCTGACACCTAATCTATTTTATAGCACTTCTCAGTCTCTGAAATTCTTATTTATTTATTGACTAGTTTATCATGTGCCTTCCCCACCAGAATGTAGTTACCATGAGAGCAGAGTCTTTGTCTTTGCTCTATTACTTATGTCATTTTGGCTAAGTAACAAAATGTCCAAAGTCAGCTCCATTATTTCAGTGTTCCACATGAGCGTACTGAGGCTCAGAGAGAGTAAATAACTTACCTAGAAATGACACAGGTAATAAGTGGTAGATCTTGGGTATGAACTTAAGCCTATTACTTCAAAGCTTGTTTTTTTACATTGTCACTCTAATACCCTACACTATATTAAATAAGGGAGTTTAATAAACAACATATACACCTGCATTTAGTAATGCAGTTACTAGAAGGGAATCTTTCTACATTGTATAAAGTCCTTTTTATTTGTAGTCACTGAGTAATTTTTACTACAGCAAATTCAGGAAGTGAGGAAATTTCTACTTTTGGTAACGGAATTTAGGAGGGCCTTTTTGACTCAATTTTTTTGGGGGAACCTTACAAAAAATAATTTTAGACTTATAGAAAAGTTGCAAAAATAGTTCAGAGAATTCCCATGTATTCTTCATCCAGCTTCCCCTCATGTCAGCATATTGCATAACCATAGTACAATGATCAGAACCTGAAATTAACATTGGTATAATACTATTAACTAAACTACAGACTTTATCTGGTTTTTACCCGTTTTTCCACTAACACCTTTTTTGTTGTTGTTTCAGAAACCAATCCCAGATCTCACATTACATTTAAATGTCCTCTCTCCTTAGTTCCTCCAATCTGTGACAGCTCTCAGTCTTTCATGACCTTGACAAGTTTGAAGATTATTGGCCAGTTATGATATAAAATGTCTCTCAGTTTAGGTTTGTCTCATGCACTGTTATGATTAGATTGAGGTTTTGCATTTTTTGGCAAGAATATCACAAAAGCAAGGTGCCCTTCTCAGTGTGTCATAGCGAGAACGTGACATTGATCTGTCTTATTACTGGTGGTGTTAAAACCTTGGTGAGTTGGTTAAGGTGGTGTCTTCTGGGTTTCTCCACTGTAGAGTTACTATTTTTCCTTTTATCCTTAATAAATGTCTTGAGGGAGATCCTGTTAGATCATACAAATGTCCTGTTTCTCCTCAAACTTTGGCCCACTAATTTTAGCATCCATTAGTGGATCTTGCCTGCAACAATTTTTATTATTATGGTATTCTAATGGTGAAAGAAAGACACTTAAAAATCTCACTTAAGAAGTCTGGAAGTGGGATAGGTGCAGAGATTGGCCCAGTGCCAACAGCATCATCAAGGACCAAGGCTCTTCTTAGTCTTCTCTCTGCTCTTCTCAGCATGTTCGCTTTTGTCCTCAGCTTTGGCCTTCAGTGGCAACATCCTGTTGAAGAAGGCAGGACCTTTCCCTGCCTAGGTGTCCCGACCAGTGAGGAGAAATATTTCTCAGATCCTCTCCCTGCTCTCTGAAAACCTTCCCTCGGGCCCCATTGACCAGGATCTTGGTTACCCGCCCGTGACCAAGTTGTAAGGGAAGCGAAGGACGTGAGTATGTGGCATTTCCAGCCAGTGTTGGGGGGTGGCTGGGTGGGCTCCGGTGGAGAAGAAACTCAGAGGAGTGAGCACTTGAGGGGTGGGCAGCCCCTGGTTTTTGCCACATTGTGTCCTCCCCAGCGCCCGAGGCAGTGCCCCGCACCTGTAGGTGCTCAGCTAATCTTTGCAGGTTGAATGAGTTCTCCATGTCTTGCCCGGAGACAAACCTGCCATTAGCTGGAAGCGTTAGAGCTCTGGCCTGGGGAATCAGAGAGAAGAGAGTGACTGGAGACTGGCTCGGGGGAATGGTGAGGCCAGTGTAGCCGGGATGGCAGAGGGGCAAGTGTGCGACCCTGGTGGGAGAGTCCCCAGCTTGGCAACACCCTTAGCTTCTTCATGCTTCGGTCTCCTGCAGGATGATGCCCTCGGCCTGCAGTCCTCCTACCAAAGCCTGGAGAGGACCTCCAGAGGCGGTTTTGAAGGAAGGCGGGGAAACCTGTCTGCTAGACGCAACCGCCTCCCCTGAGGAGGTTCTCAGAGCAAGAGGGGGCCCCGGGGAGGTCCCTGCTCTGTGCACACAGGAATCTGGCTCTGGGGGCCTCGGACACAGCTTGGTAGCTTGTTTGGTAAATAATGACATAGCTATAAATATTTAATAAGTCAAGGGACTGCACCGCATGAAAAATGGATGAGGTCCCAGTGTGGGAGGTGCGGGGTTTTCTCTGCGTGTGCTCTGGAGCAGGCAGGCAGAGGCCGACGCCCGCTTGGGCTGACACCTGTGTTTGCGGTAGGGCTGATGAATGGCCGGAGAAATAGTCGCCATGTTTGGGAAGCATCAATCCATCATGCGGGAGGTGTGGGTGGGGGAGGAACTCGCGCCCATCAATATTCTCCGTGTTTATTACGCGCCGCGCGTGGCGGGATGCGGCGAGCCCCGCGCTGGTCCGGGAGCAGCGCCTCCAGAAAGGGCACGGTGGCTCCATGATGAATGACTTTAATAAGCAGCAGCTCGGAAGTACCTTCAAGTAAGAAACTAATAACAATAATTAGATGTTTCTTAATCATTTATTTATTTTATAATTTATGCCCTGCCTACTTCCGGAGAAAGAATGTAAGTGGCTCGCAATTAAAACACATCTACCCAGGACGGTTCAAACGAAGATAAACAAGAGATCAGAAACCGTACTGAGGGAGTGAATTTTTCTTAATCAGCTTTCCTGCTCCCCGCTGAGAATACTGTGTCCCGCCTCCTCCGCAGTCCCTTTTCCTCGGAGGAGCCAAGGGATGCAGCCGAAGGTGTCGCAGAGACAGGAGGAGGCGGGAGCGTGATGTGACCCGTAGTGTCGGCGACTCAGCGCTGGGCTTCCAGCCACATTTGCATTTCATTTATCATCGCTCCAAACAAATCTGTGTCTGCGGCAGGGTGGCATGAAAAATTAATGCCCCTGTGTCAGGCAGAGCTTGTCAGAGTGACAGTGCAGGAAGGGAATAACAAAGGGGCGACACGCATGGTGCTGTCTACTTATCACCCGCTCTCGTGTTCCCTGAACGCCTTCTCTGGAGCCTGCGCGTGGGGGCTAATGGGGCTCCAGCAGCCAGGCCCTCCCTGCGCTGAGGGCGCAGAGCCGTCTCTGCAGAAGCTCGGGCCGTGTGTCTGCAGCGTGCTGCCGCTCCCCCCAACCCCAACGGGAGCAGACGTGGCTGTGGTCAGAGCTGGGTGACCAGTTGACCAGTCTTTGCTGAGCGCTCCTGCACAGCAAAGAGAAGAGGGGAGCAGCCCCCTGAGGGTCTCAGAGAGCAGGCCAGGGCAGAGATGTTCTAGAGAGGCCGGTGTGGGATTACTGGGGAACAGGTGGGCCAGAGGTCAGGGAGGGAGGAGGGGCGCTTTGAGCATCTGTTGCTTCAGAACCTCCATGAGAGGTAGCAGAGAAGTTTCCCCACACATTTAGATACTCAGCAAATGTTTGTTCACTCTGAATCTCACACAGGCTTCTTTCTGACCTATGATCATAGCAGTGGGAATAACCACCTCCTTCCTGCAGCCGGCATGGTTTAGTGTAGCAGCTTTAAAATCATGGGCTGGGAAGCCAGACTGCTGTGTTCACACCCCAGCTTTACCACTTCCTACCTTTGTGGCCTTGGGCAAATGGTTTAACATTTTTGTGCCTCGGTTTGTATATGTAAAGTACTTAGAAAAATGTCTGGTACTTGGTGTTAATTGGATTATCGCTTGGATTTCCCTGATCTTCATCCAAGGTGAGTGGATGAGGAAGGACCGTGGAACTCAGTGACTGAGCCTTGAGCCATATTGAAAAGGTCATGTGACTACAGCTTTGGAGCTTGCAAACCTGCCGAATGGCCTTGGGAAAATATACATCCTCTTCTGTCCAGTTGACTCACTGAAGAAAAGGAATCCCCCTCGCCGCCCTTCCCCACCAAGGATGAACGTAAATGTGCCGTTAGGTTTGCGAGATGAACCTTCTTCACTCAAGCCAGGGCCAAGTGAGCAAGGCACTCTCTTCCTATGAAATAGAAAGGAACAAAGCTTTCCTGCCCTCTGTGGAAATTAAGTAGTATTTCTGAATGTCAACACACTGGATCTCTTCCCTCATTGCACACTATGATCTTCTGGGGAGTTTTAAAAAAGTTACTGAAGTCTAGAACCCTTGCCTAGAAATTCAGATCCAATTGGTCTAAGGTGAAGCCCAAGTAACAGTGTATTTTTATGGTTTCCTATATGGTCGTTCTGGAACACATTTCCCTGTTAAAGAAGAGAAGAGTCAGGAGAATCTGCAAAGGTGTGTAGCACTGGTGACAACAAGATCAGGAAAGGTGTGCACACCTCTGGTGTCAGGGCTGCAATGAGATTGCACGTGGGACACGGATGATAAATATGGCAAAAATTAGGAAAGTTGTTCTAAAATGGCCGGAGTTTGGGAGAATTCCGAGATAGATCATTTACTGTGGTTTGGGGCTGAGGGGCCATCAGGTTTCCTGCTGTAGCCCATGAAGTAGGAACTTCTGTGAACACTTAGACAGGTGTTAAGAGGCGTTGAGAAATGGAATTATCTCTCTGGGTTAATGCCCTTGCCTCTGCAGTTGAAACTGGCAATTGTCCTCCATCCCCGATTCTTCTCTACCTGCCAGAGGCTGCCTCTCTCAGCCTTCCCGCAGGTAGGTGTGGTCATGTGATTAAGTTCTGGCCGGGAAAGTGTGAGAGGACATGATGTGTGCAACTTCCACATCATATCTTCTAAAAGGAAGCCGACTGCCCTCCACTTCCTCTCTCTCCCGCTTCTTGCTGGCTGGGAAATGGTGACCCCTAGGGCAGAAATGGAAGCCACATACTGGGGAGGGCAATGCAATCTTGCAGCTCTGGACTGTTATGTGAGAGAAAATAAAACCTATTCTTTTATTTGAGATACCACATTGTTAGGTCTTTGTTTCTACAGCATAGCCTGTACCCTAACATATGATTCGTTTGGCTCTAATTTTGGCACACTCTAGAATTCTAGGAAGAGGACAGAGAAGAGAAGAAAGAGGAGGGGAAGAAGCATAGGGCAAGAAGGAAAGAGGAGGAGGATTTCCCTCTCCCTTTGTCACCTAGGTGATCTCTATTAATCTCTTCTCAAGTACGGGAAAAGTCATCCT
The DNA here is from genome assembly GCF_041296235.1 of Equus asinus. Lineage (NCBI taxonomy): Eukaryota > Metazoa > Chordata > Mammalia > Perissodactyla > Equidae > Equus > Equus asinus. Next base: position 30,186,252 of record NC_091803.1, read on the forward strand.
TGACTGTGACCGGGTCCATCCCCCAAAGCCACTGTCAAACGCCTCTTTGATTCCATGCACCCCTGGTTTACAGCGTTTATCACACTGTGATTTTACACACTGATTTCGCTCCCATTTCCCCTTCAAGTTTGCTCTCAGCTGGCTCAGGTTCTTGGTTTGTTGTCCAAAGCCTGGCAGGGCAGAGGGACATTGTTTCTTGAGCCCCGTGTCTTACTGCCATCAGGAAGCAATGATCTGCAACCAGACTCCATGCCCTGTTCCTGGGGTCAAAACATGGAACGGCAGGTCCAGCTGAAGCCCCACATTTTCACTGTAGATTCCACTTGTCTGCCCAGTGGTTTGCTGAAGATTTGCTCATTCATTCAACAAATATTTATTGAATGCTTACTGTGTGTTAGCTACAATGTGGTAGACCCTGGGGATATAGTGTTGAGCAAAAGTGACATGCTCTTGCCTTTATGCAGCTTGCAGTCAGGTGAGGAGAAAGATATTAATTGAATAACTTCACAGACCCACATCATTCACGGAGAATTTTTCTGCTTTGCTCATGTCTATCAGAAAAATAAGAGAGCAATATTAGCCATCAGTAGCTTTTCTCTTGGAAATGGGGAAGAACTCTAATGTTATTTCGATTCCTGTGACTTAGGTTTTTCCTGCTGATGGGACAGCAAAAGATAAGCTTTTACAGACCAGGGGATGATTTAAAGCCGTGTGTCTGACTGCTCACTCTTCCAATATCCCATTGAAGTGTCCTAGCTTAAACAAAGGAGAAAGCTGTAAGCCACTGCTAGAAATAAAAGTGGAGCCTCTCCACACCCGAAACTTGAACAGCGTCGGTAGAGAGCTCAGTCTGGGGGGAAGGAGTAGCCCACTGAAACCCACGGCCTTGAGAAGATGCTTGCCTCCTAAAATGGTAAAAGGATTCCCCCACCTCCAACCTCCCTAAACCCTTTAGCATCCGTGGAATCAGTGAGCGGATAGAGACAAGGACCACTGAGAGCAGAACAATCAGAGGGATGAGTCCTGAGCTTCTGACCGTGGATGGAGGTTCCGGAGAGTGGGGATTCCACAGGGCTGCCTAGAACCTGCCTTCGCACCTGTAGGGGTAGAGAGTGGGATCCTGCCATGATCAGTACCTGCTGGGTAGCCAAATGGAGAAGGGTTATGAATTAAGGGGAAAGGGCAGTAACTACATAAATGCATAAATAAAATAAGAGAAGGAGGCTTTTCAGAGACTAATGATGATAATATGCCGTAAACTGAGGGGTATATTTACTTCAACTTTCTGCAACTGAGATCAATTTAGATAAGCATTCTAATCATCAAACAAGAAGAATTTCCTTCTCTGGTCTCACAATTTATCAACATGAGGAATTGTTAATGAAACTCACTCTCAGCTCCTGGCATCTTCACCTTATTGCTGAGAAAACTCTCCAGACACATGAAGAAATAATCAGAGTGAAAGAGGGGTACCACCTGGAGGACTCAGAACAAGTGGCACATTGTGAAGCCACATGACTGTGGTGAGGGTTAGGAGGATAAGGCAATGATGTAAGTAAAAACAGGATACTATGAAAACAGATTGTCAGAGAAGCAAAAGGAATTTTTGGAGATAAAAAAGTATGATTTAAAAAATGAAATAGCAGAATCAAATGAATAAATTAAAAGCTTTATCAAGAAACTCCCCTAGAACTTAGTTAAAGAGGACAAAGAGACAAAAATCATAAAAGACAAAATAAGATATGAAACTAGATCAAATGATTCAATATTTATGTAAAAGGAGTTCCAGAAATACATAATGAAGTAGATGGAGAAGAAATAAAGAAGAAAATTTACTTGACCTGAATACTTATATTTTTATGTCAGAAGGGCTTTCTGATTTATGCTCAGGATTAATTGGAAAAAATTCTGCACTTGGACATATTTTGTGTTTTTTTAAAATAAATTCTATGTATAAAAAGAAAATATTAAAGTCAGGTTAAAATGAGATTATTAAAAAGGGAAAAAAATAGATGCATTGGATTGCTCCCTTGCAACACTGAATATTAGAAGACAAAGGCAAAAAGTTTACAGAGTTCTGAGGAAAAATGATTATGACCCTAGAATTCTATACCCTTCCCAACCATTGTTTTTGCATTAGGATAAAAGATGTTTAGTTGTTCAAAAACTCAGAAAAGATACCATCCACATATAGCTATAAGAAACTTACTTGAAGCAGCTCTCCAGCAAAATGGAAAAGTTCAAACTAAGGAACCGAACAAAGAGAAGACTTGATATTCAAAAAACAGGGTTCCAACTATATCAATAATAAGATTAAATGTGAGTGGATTAAACAATATAATCAAAAGGCAGAGATTGTCAGACTGGATTTAAAAGCAAGATTTAACTATATACTATTTATAGGAGATACACTGTGGACTCAAAGATAGAAGTAAGATGGAAGTAAAAGGACATAAAGGAAATAGCATGCAAACAGTAACCATAAGAAAGCTGGAGTGGCTATACTAATATCAGACAAAATAGACTTTCAAACAAAAAACCAGATACTAGAGGGGCACTTTATAATGATGAAAGGATTGACACATCAGGAAGATATAATGCTTAGATATATGCTCATCTAACAGCAGTGCCCCAAAATACATAAAACAGAAAAAATAGACAAAATTGAGGGAGAAATAGATAATTCAACAGTAATAGTTGGAGACTTCAACCCACCACTTTCAATGATGGATAGAATTGAGAAGATCAATAAGAAAATAGAAGGCTTGAACAACACTATAAATGAATTAGACCTAACAGACGTCCGTCTAACGCTTCACCCAACAGCAGCAGAATATACATTCTTCTCAGGTTCACACATGGGACATTTTCCAGGGTAGATCATTTAATATGCTATAAAACAAGCCTCAGTAAATTTAACAGAATTGAATCATACAAAGTATGTTCTCTAACTACAATGGAGTAAATTAGAAATCAACAACAGAAAGAAATTTAGAGAATTCGCAAATATGTGGAAATTAAATAACATACTCCTAAAGAACCAGTGGATGAAAGAAGAAATCACAGGAAGTTCGAGAATTCTTTGAGATGAATGAAAAGGGAGATACAACATACCGAAACTTATTAGATACAGCTAAAACAGTGGAAAATTTATAGCTGTAAATACTATATTTAAAAAAAAAATGAGAAAGATCTCAAGTTAACAACACAACCTTCCACCTTAAGACATGGGAGAAAGAGGAGCAAACTAAACCGATAGTGAGCAGAAGGAAGGAATTAAGAAATTAGTAATATAGAGTCCAGAAAAAACAATAAAGAAAAATCAACAAAACCAAAAGTCAATACTTTGAATGGATCGAGAAAATTTGCAAATCTTTAGCTAGATGAATCAAGAACAAAAGAGATGACTCAAGTTACTAGAGTCAAGAAAGAAAAAGAGGACATTTGTGATATTGTGATTTATAATAAGAAATGCATATTTGGTTTTCATCAAGATCCTGGCACAAAGCTCCTAAAACCTTTGGAACTTCCTAAGTGATAAGAGTGATAAAGGTGAAAAGAGTGTCTTTTGTTATTCATAACAAGCCCCCTTCATCCACACCTGAGTTTATGTTAATGAGGTGACTTTGGGAAAGTCCCTAAGGATGGGGGGGTGCTCGTTGCCAGGGGAACGAACCCTGTGATTAGAGGCTTGGAACTTTCAGCCCCTCCCCCCAATTTCTAGGGAGGAGGGGTGCTGGAGGTTGAGGTAATTGCCAATGGCTGATGATTTAATCAACCAGACCTATGTAAGGAAGCCTCCTTGAGAATCCTCAAAGTACAGGGTTTGGAGAGCTTCCCCGTTGGTGAACATGGAGGTGCTGGGAGGGTCATGTGCTTGGAGAGGCCATGGAAGCTCCTCACCCCAACCCACATAGCTTGCCCTATGCATCTCTGCCATTTGGCTTTCCTGAGTTGTATCCTTTTATAATAAACTGTTAATCTAGTAAGTAAACTGTTTCCTGCGTTCTGTGAGCCATTTTAGCAAATTACCAGACCTGAGGAGGGCGTTGTGGGAATCTCTGATTTATAGCTAGTTGGCCAGAAGCACAGGTGACAACCTGGACATGCAATTGGTGTCTGAAATGGAGAGGGGGCAGTCTTGTGGAACAGAGCCCTTGGGGGAACCCGTGGGGTCTGCACTAACTCCAGATAGACAGTGTCAGAACTATTGAGTTGTAAGGCATTGAGTTGGTGTCTGCAGAGAATTGGAGAACTGCTTGGTGTAGGAAAACCCTCCCACATTTGGGAGTCAGAAGTGAAGTAATGAGAATAGTAGTGGAGTAAAGATTTGAGAGGGGAAACAGTGAGTTTTTTCTCCTTATAGCATTAGTGCCGACCTTACAGAAGTAAAAAGGATTGTAAGAGAATATTATGAACACTGTAGCCAACAGATTAGATAATGTAGACAAAATGGACACATTCCTAGAAAGACAAACTACCAAAACTGACTCAAGAAGTAGGTAGAACATCTGCATAGACTTTTAATAAATAGATTGAGTTAGTAAAACAAAACAAAAAATTACCCACGAAGAAAGGCCCAGGCCCAGATGGCTTCATTGGTGAATTCTACCAAACATTTAGAGCAGAATTAATACCAAACTCTTCTGAAAAACAGAAGAGGAGGGAACACTTTGCAACTCATTCTGTGAGGCTAGTATTACTCTGATACCCAAACAAGATAAAGACATCACAAGAAAAAGAAACCACAAACCAGTATCTCATGAATACGGATGCAAAAGTCCTCAACAAAAACTAGTAAACCAAATCCAGCAATATACAAAAAGCGTTACACACCGTGACCAAGAGGTGCTTATCCCAGCAATGCAAGGTTGGTTTAGTACCCCAAAGTCAATTAATTTAATACACCCTGTGAATAGAATAAAGGATAAAGGCAACATGATCATCTCAATAGACGCAGAAAATGTATTCGACACTGTTCGACATCCCTTCATTATAAAAATACTCAATAAACTAGGACTAGAAACAAACTTCCTCAGCCTGATAAAGGACGCTATGAAAGCCACAGCTAACATCATACTTAGTGGTGAAAGACTGAATGTTTTCCTCCTAAGATCAGGAATAAGAAGGATGTCTGCTCTCACTACTTCTATTCAACATTGTACTGGTGGTTCTAGCCAGGGCAGTTAGGCTAGAAAATGAAATAAAAGACATCCAAATTGGAAAGGAAGAAGTCAGATTATCTCTATTTGCAGATGATGTGGTCTTGTATGTAGAAAATTCTAAAGAATCCACTGAAAAATGATTAGAACTAATAAATGAGTTCAGTAACGTTGCAGGATACAAGATCAATATACAAAAATCACTTGTACTTCTATACACTAGTAATGAAAAATCTAGAAATTAAGAAAAAAGTCCATTTACTACAGCATCAAAAAAACTACTCAGGAATAAACTTAACAAAAGAGATGCAAAACTTGTCCACTGAAACTTCTGAAAACGCGTCAACATTTTTAGCCATCAGGGAAATGCAAATGAAACTCCCTATGAGATACCACTTTACACCCACTTAGAATGGCTAAAATAAAAAGGCAGATAATAACAAGGGTGGAAGAGGGTATGGAGAAATTGGAACTCTCATACACTATTGATAGGAATGTAAGATGGTGCAGCCACTGTGGAAAACAGCCTGGAAGTTCCTCAAAAAGTTAAACACAGAGTTAACATAAAACGAAGCAATTTCACTCCTGTGTATATACCCAAAAGAATCGGAAACAGGTATTCAAACAAAAACTTATACATGAATATTCATAGCAGCATTATTCATAATAGCAAAAAAAATGGAAATAACTCAAATGTCCGTCTACCAATGAATGAATAAAATAATGTGATTTGGGGCCGGCCCAGTAGTGTAGTGGTTGCGTTCACATACTCCACTTTGGCAGCCTGGAGTGCATGGGTTTGGATTCCAGGTGCAGACCTGCTCGCCGCTCATTGGACCATGCTGTGGCTGTGTCCCACATACAGGGTGGAGGAAGATTGATGCAGGTGTTGGCTCGGAGGTTGTCTTCCTCAGGCAGCAGATGTTGACTCAGGGCCGGTCTTCCTCACCCCACCCCCCAAATGTGATATATTCACACAATGAAGTAACATTCAGGATTAAAAAGAAATGAAGTACTGAGAAATGCTACAACATGGACGAACCATGAAAACATGCTAAGTGGAAGAAGCTAGTCATAAAAGACCACGTAAGGTATCGTTCCATTTGTATGAAATATCCAGAAAAGGCAAATCTATAAAGACAGAAAATAGATTAGCAGTTGCCTAGGGCTGTGGGTGTGAGTGGGATGGGGAAAGGGTGAAAGGGTGAGGGGAGGTTGGGGTGAAATAGGGAGTAATTCTAATGGGTACAGGATTTCTTGTTGGGGTGATGAAAATATTCTAAAATGGATTATGGCGATGATGGCATGACTCTGAATATACTAAAAACCATTGAATTGTACACTTTAAATTGGTGAATTATATGGTATGTGAATTATATCTCAGTAAAGCTGTTATAAAAAATAGGACAGGGGCCAGCCTGGTGGCACAGCAGTTAAGTGTGCACGTTCTGCTTCTTGGCCGCCTGGGGTTCACCAGTTCGGATCCCAGGTGTGGACATGGCACCGCTTGGCAAAAAGCCATGCTGTGGTAGGCGTCCCACGTATAAAGTAGAGGAAGATGGGCATGGATGTTAGCTCAGGGCCAGTCTTCCTCAGCAAAAAGAGGAGGATTGGTAGTAGTTAGCTCAGGGCTAATCTTCCTCAAAAAAAAAAAAAAAATAGGACAGTGGTGAATCAATAATATCAGTGAAAGTTAGAGTTGGCTAATTAATTGTTAGTACAGTTGTTAAGCGTATTATAGTTGATAAAAATATTTTTTATTGGAAAAAAAGAGATTCTTTGTACAACAACTATCAATGTTTTGCCAATCTTATTTCTTCTCATAGCATATTTTTAAAGATCAATGATAATCTGGAACCATATAAACTCTTTTGCATATTTAGAATGCATATTTAGCCTTCTTTTCAGATGTCCCCGAATGAATAGGAAAGGCTCACTCCTCTTGTGTCTTTCTCCTTTACTCTCACACGATACCACACTCACAACACTTCTGACACCAGATGTGTAGAGTTTTTTCTCAAACCAAGCAATTCTCTGTGATACCAGCTGGGTATCCTACAATTCAATTCAATTGTGACCTTAAGTGGAATTAGTGAGGACCCCACAGGTTAAGGCTCAGTCCCACGAGCTCCCCACCCCCCCCCATTTCAGATGCGAATCTCCAGTGGTAGGTCCCCAGGTTACCCACAACTTCTGTCCAACTTGGCTACAAATCAGAGGTTCTCATGACACCCACCCCAACTTGGGATTCAATTATTTGTTAAAACAGTTCACAGAACTCAGGGAAACACCTACATTTACCAGGACGATAAAGGATGATGATAAGGGATACAGATGAACAGCGAGATGAAGAGATACATAGGGTGAAGTCTGGGAGGTCCTGAGCACAAGAGCTTTTGTCCCTGTGAATTTGGGGTGCATCACCTTTCTGGTACAGGGGTGTGTTCACCAACTTGGAAGTTCTCCAAACCCCATACTATTGGATTTTTACAGAGACTTCATCATGTAGGCATGATCAATTACTAAGTCCATTTCCAGCCCCTCTCCCCTGCCTGGAGAATGGGGGGTGGGGCTGAAAATTCCAAGCTTCTAATCATGGCCTGGTGTTTCTGGTGACCAGCGTCCATCCATGAACCCACCAAGAGTCACCTATTAGAACAAAAGACACTGCTATCACCTAGGAAATTCCCAGGGATTTAGGAACTCTGTGTCAGGAACCGGGGTCAAAGATTGACCAAATATTAGAGCAAAAGATGCCCCTAGTGCTTTTCTTATTAGGATATTACAAGAGTTTTAGGAGCTCTGTGCAAGAATTGAGGGCAGAGACCAATATGTATATATATTATATTATCTCACAACAGAATACTTCCAAAGGATTGTTATTCACTAAAGATGGGAATTGTCTATCTTGTTTACATGATGAATTCTTTCATGGCTCAGAAATGCTTTCAGATGCAAGTAACAAGAAACCCAACCACAGTGACTTATACAAACGAGTTATTTTTTTCTTCATATGAGAAATCTGGAAGTAGGCAGCTGCTGGTATTGGTTCAGATGCTCAACAATGTTAAGGCAAATATTTCTGGGATTCTCTTGGCCTTTCTCACATTAGCAGTCAGGACAGAAAAAAGGAGAAAGGAGACAGGGCAGCATCAATATCAGAAAAGTAAAAGCTTTTTCAGGAACCCCGCTGACTTCCACTTACAGCTCAGTCACATGGCCACCTCTGGCTGAATGGAAAAAGGAGGGCTGGGGATGGGGATGGGATGGGAGGCAGGACACCAACTAACAGTATCTGCCAGGATCCCAACGTCTATAACAATCTTTGGTATACGATAGGAGGTATCTCCATAGTCCTTTATAAAGATCTGTTGAATGCACGTATTAGAATGTCTATTCACAAATATTCAGTACTCCTCCATTTAGAGGATAAGACATCCATGTTCTGTTGAATTCAGGCATCTTAATTTTCTTTGGCCAATGACATGGGCACAAAAGTGTGGCCGAGTGGTTAAGTTCGTGTGCTCTGCTGCAGGCGGCCCAGTGTTTCTTTGGTTCGAATCCTGGGCGGGGACATGGCACGGCTCATCGAACCATGATGAGGCGGCGTCCCACATGCCACAACTAGAAGGACCCACAACAAAGAATATACAACTATGTACCGGGGGGCTTTGGTGAGAAAAAAAAAAAGTGGCTTTAAGAGCCAGGTTCTCTTTTCTCTGCCTCTGTGATCATGGAAGCATGTGTCAAAATGAAGCTTCCAGCAGCCTGGGTACCTGAATGACTATGATGAGAAGAACTCTCAGGTTACCCATGTTATTTAAGCCACTGAGATTTTTTTGGTTGGTTGTTGCTGCGCTTAACCTAACCTCTCCTGACTGATACAATGTATGTACCAGGTAAAAAAGTCCGCAACAAATCCCCAAATTAAAATCTTACAGACTGTATTTCCTGATCACATTAATAGCAAGAGTATCTCTAAAGTAAGATAAGTGATATCCATTTGGAAATTATACAAAATAAAAAAATAACTCTTGTCAAAGTGGATATCAATACTGAAAAGATAGATGACATTTAAGATGATGAGACCACTGTATAAAAATATATTTGGGGATGTGATGAAAGTTATTCTTGGTAAAATCCATAATCTAAGGCTGTTATGACTAAAATAAATGTGCTTAAATGTTGAAAGATTGAGAAGAATTGGATTAAGAATTCAAAATAAAAAGCTAGAAAATGAACGGCAAAATCAAAAGGAAAGGAAGGAATTAATAAAGATAAGAGCCTGCATTAATCACAGAGCAAAAAGTGAGTGGAATTGATTAATTGAATCAAGACCAGAACTTTGAAAAGATAAATCAACTAGACAAATCTCTAGGAAGTCTGACTCCCCTCAAAGCAGGTGAAAACAAGGATAGATACTCAGTGTAAGGTATGAGAAAAGGACGGCATCAATTGGTACATTTCTGGTAGGTAGTTTGACACAACTGTCAAAATGTAAAATGTGCATACCCTGAAAATTTGATGAATAAATAAATGTTAGATTGAATTGAATGAGGTTCTCAGATGTGAAGTCTCATGAAAAAATACTACTTTTTTGTGAGAAGTTGGGCCCTGAACCTCGTGAGCAGGGGATGAAGTGGAACCCCCTCTCAACAGCCTTTGGAGAAGGACGTGTCTCAATCATTTTGGTCCTGGAGATGGGCCCCATGACCTCAGCCCCATGATCTCATGGGTCCTGTACATAGGGGATGGTCCTGGCTATCCTACGTCTCTTCCCTCTTCCTTTTTCCCAAATTTTTCCTGGATTGTCCTGATGCTCTAACAGACAAAATCATCCGAAGGCTCCCAGAGCACCCACAGACCCCATGGGTGTCCACAGGGCTGCCTTATCCGTTCGGTGAGCTGTCCCCGTCTCTGATGCCCCTTCTCATGCTGTGAACCAGGGTGCTTTATGAACTCAGGTTCAAGCTCCCTCCTCTTTCACCAGTTTTTTTTTAAAGATTTTATTTTTTTTTCATTTTTCTCCCCAAAGCCCCCCGGTACATAGTTGTATATTCTTAGTTGTGGGTCCTTCTAATTGTGGCATGTGGGACGCTGCTTCAGCGTGGTTTGAAGAGCAGTGCCATGTCCGCGCCCAGGATTCGAACCAACGAAACACTGGGCCACCTGCAGCGGAGCCTGCGAACTTAACCACTCGGCCACGGGGCCAACGCCCTCTTTCACCATTTTTCCCTAGGCTTCCATCAGCACTTACAGCTGGAAGGTTGGGGCTCATTCTGAGCTCCGGACATCACTCTGCCCCTAGCATCTCCGTCCCCCACGGGAAGATTTCTTTAATGCCCGGAATCCTAGAATGCAAAGTGCAAATGCATCCAAGCTCCTGGCCTAGCGTAGACTGTGGCCATTGAAATTCATGGCCAGAAACGAATGACAGACTGTTCATTCATTTATGCATGTTGACGTGTATTCATTTACTCCATTCACTCAAAAGAATATGTATTTGCACACCTACTTAGTGCTGGGAATTTTTCTAGACTATGGGGATTCAGCAGTGAAACAGGAAAATCCTCACCCTCCTGGAGCTAACATTCTAGTAGGGCAGATAAACAATAAATAAAATAAGTCAGCTGAAATGTACGTCAATAGTAAGATCTATGGAGAAAAATAACACAGAGATGGAGGATAAGGAGTTAGGGTAGCTGCAACTTTAAATAGGGTGGTTAGAGGCCCCTCAGAGAGGTGACATTTGGATCAAGACATGAGGGGAACAGGGGCCGGGAGCGAGCCATGCCGATTTCCGGGAGAGACAGATTCCAGGTAGACGGAATGACAAGCGAAAAGCCCTAAAGAGGAGGCGTGGGAAGAGTATTCAAGGAGACAGCAAGGAGTCAATGGAGCTGGAGCTGAGGGAGTGAAGGGAAAGGACTAGGAGACGAGATCAGAGGGAACAATGGGGTGGAGGCTCTTGTCAAAGCCCTGGCTTTCTTCTCAGTGAGCTGGGGGCCGTCGGAGGGTTCTGAGATGGGGAGGGACCGGGAAGGCCTCTGGCTGCTGTGCTGGGAACAGACTGTAGTGAAGCTGGGATAAATGCAGGAGGCCATTAAGAGGCTTCTACAATAATCTGAGTGAGAGGCGGTGGAGGCGTGGACCTGGAGGATGGCATGGAGGTGATGAGAAGTGGCTGGATTCTTACGGTACCAAAGATAGTGCTGCTGAGAAAGGGAGTGTGAGAGAAAGGGGGTGGTGGCGATGGCTCCACCCGCAGCTTTGAATGCCAAGAACTCATTCCTTCTCTAGGAGACCCCGCAAGGTAACGCAATCTCTCATAACTCCGCTTTTAACCTCTCTCTTCCACTCCGAGGACCTGCATGAGATCATCTCCGAAAGCTGCTCCCTCCGCGATTCTGCCTGCAGAGGGCTCTGCTTCCCATTGTTGGATGAAAAATGAACAGGATGAGAGCCTGGGCTCATCTGAATTCCGCCTCAGTCCCCTTGTTCTCTTCAGTGACAGGAAAAAAACATCACTGGGTAAGCTGCTCAATGAAAAACAATATTTAATTAGGGCTGAGAGAGTTAGACAAGCAAACAATTAAATGTTCTATTACGATCAGTCTTGAGCCATTTAAGCTTCAGTTCAATAAGAAATCATTATAAAGGTCTAATAGAAGTGAAAATATAAATAGTGTAGTTTTGTGTTGCATTTCAACATTTCCTCAGCCTTGCAGGTCGAAAGCGGGTTTGGCCACGGCGGACGCAGACTTGGCCACACGGAGGTCTAGCTGACCGGAAGGAGGCGGAAGGCAGGCATGTCCACCAGCTGGCTGGGCGGGAGCAGGAGCCTGCACATCAGGGGCTTTTTCATCTAGTTTTTTATGGCTGAGAAGCAACATGAGAATTCTGCCTGGGAGGGAGGAGAGGCAACTTAAAAGACACCCCTGGATGTCTTGTGAGATGCTGATTATAGAATAAGTTTGTCTAATAAAATCCCTCTGGTTACCCAGCTTTGAGGATTTGGAAATAACTTCAGCCAGTTTCATGAAGGAATTGTTTCACTGCAACTGGAAAAATACCTGCTCAGGGCACCACAACTGTAGCAGAGGGCTTCGGGACAAAGATACCGACCATCGCTGAGGTCTGAGTTTCCGCAGCCTCTGGGAATGTAGAGACGCAAGCCCAGGTCACCCGTTCCTTGTATCCTCTCAACATCTCCCCCCTTCTCGGTGAGTTCCAGTCTTCTCTCTGGAACACCCCGTGAGTCATGAGGGTGTGGTCTGGATGTAGTCCTAGTATAAGTCAGGTCTTGGCAGTTGCAAGTGACAGAAAATCCCATTCAAATTGGTTTAAGCAGAATGGGGAACCTGTTGATTCATGTGACTGAGAAGTCCAGGGCTAGATCTAGCCTCAGGCATGACTGGATTCAGGTGCTGAAATGATGTCCATAGGAATCCGCCCCCCTCAGCCTTGACTCTGCTTCCCTGGGTGTTGGTGTTACTTTCAGACAAGCTCTCCCCATGTAGTGGCAAGATGGCTCCCGGAAGCACCAAGTTTACACATCAGCCTTTCAGCAAAGGTGGCTTCTCTCTGCTAATGGGTCTAGTCAAAGATTAGTTTGGGTTATGTGCCCATCCCAGTCCAATTACAGCAACCAGAGGAGTGGAACATTCAGATTGGCCAGGCCAGGGTCACATGCCCATCCCTGGATCCAGAGGTGGGATTAGCCCCTATCAAAACAACATGATTATGAATGGGAGGGGGGTGGTTTCCCAAAGGAAAATCAGAGTACAATTCCCTAAGGTGGTAGACGTTTGCTGGGTAACATAACAGATTACCCCACATCCTCACCTCCTGATTTTCACGGTCATGGTCAAAAGCTTATAAGTCCCTTTAAGCTCAGACACACTCTGGGCGTGGTAGGATTGCTGGTGTAGCTGCATCATGAAGGCGGTGGCCAGAGGGAGGAGCCAACCTGGACACGGTGAGAGGATGCACATCTTGCCTTTGATCTTCCAATATCTTTCAGGCTCTGAACTCTGGACTTATAGTTCCCTTATCTACTGTAGGGTCTTGTTCGAGAACAGGTATGAACCAGGGAGGAACACATATGAAATGAGGCACAGAGTGGGTGTCTCAAGTTCATGAGTCCAGGCCTCGGGAAGAGACCCTCTTTTTTCATTGCATTAGTCTTTGGTTGCCATCAAAACTGTAATATCTAGAGCAGAGGTTGGCAAACTTTTTTCTGTAAAGGGCGAGATACTAAATATTGTAGACTTTGCAGGTCTCTGTTGCAACTACTCAACCTTGCCCTTGTAAGTGCAAAAACAGCCATAGACAGTAGATCAACAAGCAGGCTTGGCTGTGTGCCAATAAAACTTTATTTACAAAAACAGTCCACAGGCCAGGATTGGACCATGGACTGTAATTTGCTGACCTCTGGTTTAGAGCACTCTGAAGGCTGGGCTCCTTGGGACGCTGCAATGGAGTTAGAGTGCAAAAGGTTTTATGAGGAGTAACACCTGTGTAAAGAAAATAGGAGAAGGCAGGAAGGGGCCAGAGGAGCCGTGAGACTACATGGCAGCCCTCGTGAAGTCTCTGCCAGCACAGGGGGAGCTCCGGAGCACAGGTTGCCCATTAGAGGAGTCCTGCAGTGGGCAGAAATGTCCCGCCCTCAGTACCACTGCTGTGCTCAGTCATTAGCCAGTGGCCAGTGCAAGAAGAGGGTGACCTTGGTTCGAAAGCTGAGGACCTAAAGGAGCTGCCAGATGGAGGCTGTCAGTTATTCACAATCCTTGGCGCCAGGCAGCATGCTCTCTCTTGAAGGGGAACTTGGGTGATGCATCTCCGTGTCTTCCACAGGCCCAAGATCAAGCAGTAAATGCAGGCGGAAGAGACCCCGGAGAAAGACTTGCTTGCGTTGGAGGAGGACTTTGGCTTACCTCTAGAATGCCTCAGAAGGTTTAGATTGGGGACAAAAGCCTTTAGGTACAAAGTGTGATTTTGCCTGGAACATTCCTGCTCTCGAGAGCCTGCAGTGGCTTCAGCAGTGAATGAGAAGTCGGAGGCCCTGTCTTGGCCACACTCATCATGGCCACCACATTTGAGGTTAATCAAACTCATTTTGTTCAGTTTTATTTTTAATTGGCAAGCTTTTGATTATAATTTGGCTTCCCACATTGCTTTCTCTATAGCAAAGAGTGTGCAGCCCGCTGGGCTTAGGGAACAATTGTATTTCTCGTTGTGAATGAATCCTTTGGAATTACAGCTTGAGTCCAGCCCCAGTTTCTGAGGTGGGGGAGTCCACCCCCGTGAAATTGGTCCACTGTCGGAGTGCAGACAACATTTCAGCCTAATAAACCGAGAACTGGATGGTGAACCTCCGAAATGCACCAGAGCAAAGGCCTCCCTATCAGACTTCTTAGAACTCAAGAAGGCTGCCTTCTTTGGGAACTTCTCTACCTTGTTGAGCTCTTCTTTGGGCCTTCTACGTTGCAAATACATGAGAAGGTTGTTGGGTGGATGACAACCACCAAATCTTGTAAGATGTGAAAGGCCCCATCATTTACAAACATCTGTGACACCAGGAGGGTGATGCAGAGGCTAATAACGTCAGTGGATTTCAGACCCTCTGCAGTGGGTCTGAAAGGCACATGGCTCCCAGCTAAAGACTACATTTCCCCAACTCCCAACATGGAGTCCTGGTGGACAGAGTCTACACCCACGGGAGAGCAGAGCTGCACTTGCAGTGCCGTGACCTGAGCCAGGGGCCACACAAAGCCACTGGGGAGTGGCAACTTCCTGAGGAGTGGAGTTGACACCACCAGAGCTGCAGAATTTCCCACCATCTTGTCACGCATGGGACGGTTGGCCACCAGTATAGGCGGGGCTCTGAGGTGGGTGATGAATGACTGTGTGTGTGGGGTCTGTGTGTGGGCGTGCTTTCCCTGGGTGGTCTCTGGGTGAGCGGTGTGCATACTGAGGGAGTGGGGTTTTGCCTCTGAAAGCATCAGAGGGAGTGCACGCATTGTGTCTGTGTGAATGTGACAGATGAGGAGTCTGTGCCTTGAGAAGAGGGTGTGAAATGTGTGTGCAGCACCTGAATGAATGAGCTTAATTTGATCATCACACAGCTCTTTTATCAGCATATTATTTCCGTTTAATGGATAACAGCTCTCCCTCCTCCAGGAGAATTCATTCAGGTTTATCATTGAAAACAGACTAAGGACCATCCATGCTGGTTTACAAGGCGTTCCGGGCTTATTGTCAGGTCCTGGGTTGCCTCTCTGTTTAGTTGGTTAGCTAGCCAGTTGAGTGGTCGTACTTTGAGTTACCTCTGTGGGTTTCTCCTCTTTTCTGAGTACATTTTTTGCTTGTTCTGTGGAATCATCAAACCTCCCTTCTCTCTGCAGCTCATTGCGGCAGAATTCCTTTTTTTATTTAAATGAGTTTAAATCATCTCAGAATATATTAGATTACCCTCTCCCTTGGGTTGGATGTTTGTAAGGATGGAAGTAAACTGAACATTTAGCAGTCATCTTTTCTTCTTCTCTTAATTGAACAGGGGCTGGCGGCCGGGAGGATTGCTATTCTGCCCGAAGATGTCCCTGAATATCCACAGCTGGGCTCGTCAGGGCTGTAAACACACAAGGCCAGGCCAGGCATTCAGAGCCAGAACCTCAGCTTGTGAACAAAGCCCGCTGCAGGCACCCTGTTTGAGGCCATCCTCAATTCATGATGGCGAGGCCCTCCTTAATTGGTAGCCATCTGCCTCCTATAATAATTCACAGATACCTCGTGCCAGCATTTAGGAAACTTCATATTTGCAAATGATATGTAATTCATAATGAGCAAAAAATTGCTCTTTAGATGACGTGTCAGGGTGAGCCTGAGCCAAGGCTGGGGTCCATGGGAGAGGACCCTCTTCTCCATGTTCTGAGGGGTAGGAGGGATGGGAGAGGCCACAAGAGCTCAGGGGTAAGGCAGAGCAAGGCTCGCTGCCAGCCTATATGGCGCCTTTGTGTGGATTTGCAAAATGTGCCCCCCTGGGTGGACACCGCCCCACTGCCACACCATTTGGCAAGGGGGGTGTTCCTTCTAGGAAGACAATGTGCCTCTTTCTCCCGGCACATATAGCCCGTGCCAGGGAACATGCCAGGGTGAGGAGGGTGGGGACTGTATTTCAGGCCCCACTTGACCCCTTGGCAGGCACCTTAGTGCAGAGCCCTGATGTAGATGCTGCACGTTCCCCCATGGCAACTGGGTGCTGGGTCTTCCCACCTTGAGAGTGTTAAAAACAAGAGGACAGGCCCAAAATGGAGTTGCTTATGCTAAGCCCCATGTCACCAAACCAAGACTTAGTTACAGCTTTGGTTCTCCCAGAAATGTCATCTTAAACCAGTGAGTGAGGTAACCTGCCTGATAGACCCTGCCATCCCTTGAAGGAGAGTAACCTTGCCACAACCAACCTGCTTTTGTGCCTGGTACAATGTCCTTGTTCTTCTCCCTCTGCCTAGAAAATCTCTTGCCTTGTGTAGCTCTTTGGAGCTCCTTTCTATCTGCCACATCGGATGCTGCCTGATTCATGAATTGTTGAATGAAATCAATAAGATCTTTAAAATTGACTCAGTTGAATTTTCGTGGTTTTTTTTTTTTTTTTTGGTGAGGAAGATTGTTGTTGAGCTAATATCTGTGCCAACCTTCCTCTATTTTGTATATGGGATGCCACCACAGCATGGCATGACGAACAGCATGTTCGTCTGCACCCAGGATCTGAACCTGCAAACCCCAGGCCACCAAAGCAGAGTGTATGAATTTAACCACTATGCCGCCAGGCTGGCCCCTGAATTTTGTTTTTGTTTGTTTGTTTTTTCTGAGGAAGATTCACCCTGAGCTAACATCTGTGCCAATCTTCCTCTACTTTGTATGTGAGATGCCTCCACAGCATGGCTGATGAGTGGAGTAGGTCCGTGCCCGGGATCCGAACCCATGAACCCGGGCCACCAAAGTGGATGCATGGGACTTGAACCACTCAGCCTTAGGGCCAGGCCCTGAATTTTGTTTTTTAAGAGAAAGGATAATCTACCCTCTTTGTCTTCTCTTCCTCATGTCCTCCTCCTATGTTAACCATTCTGCCATGAGGTAGGCATTAATGGTCCCATTTTAGAGATGAGAAAGCTGAGCATCAGAGCAGTTTTCCACAGCTATGTAGCTTGTAACTGATGGACTGGGGTGATTAGAACTCAAGTCTGTCTGCTCTAAAGCCCATGGTCTTTCAATTACATTTCCTTGTAAAAATCATTGGATGGAGGGGCCGGCCCTGTGGCCTGGTGGTTAAGTTAAGTGTGCTCTGCTTTGGTGGCATGGGTTTGGTTCCCCAGGCATGGACATATGCCACTGGTCAGTGGCCGTGCTGTGGTGGGGACCCACATACAAAATAGAGGAAGATTGGCACAGATGTTAGCTCTGGGTGAATCTTCCTCAGGAAAAAAAAAATCAGTTGATGGATTCTGATTTCATGTGATGGGGTTGCTGCAGTTGTTGGGTCTCTCTCTCCTCAACCTGGGATAATGCCTTTAGTCTAATTCTGGCTACCGACTCTTTGCCAGGCTCTGTGATAAAAGCTAGGTTTAAGAGGTAAATGAGCAAAAGGACCTTCCTGGCTAGTTGGGGGAGATTGACAAAGTTCTCTTGCCCAACGTCCCTGTGTCCATGTCTGTTTTTCCATGAGTGGTGCCTGAGGGAGAAGAAGGAGCCCTGGACAGGGGTCAGGGGTCTGGGAGCCCCCTCTCAGACTGGCTGCTGACTTGCTATGTGATGGCTGAAGCAAATCACTTGACTAGGTGGCAGCTCCTTCTGTGCACTTTGCTAGGGACTTTCCTGGTTTTAGCACTGCAAGTCCCACATCCTGGGAACTCCCAGCCCCCTCCCTGACCCGCTGCAGTTGGTCACCCTACACTCAACCCTAAAACTTCCATCAGGCTCCTTCACGAGACTGCAAAGCGCTAAGCAGGAAAGAGGGGCCAGCATTTTTCATTTGTTTGATTTTTTTTTATTCTACATCATGCATGCTGATTGCCAAACACAGAGATAACCAAAAAAGTACTCTGCTCAAATGGCTAATAAACATAAGAAAAGATGCTCAATTTCACTCTTAAAGAAATGCAAATCAAAACAAGATATCATTTTCACCTCTCAGATGGAAAAAGAAAATGAAAACATTGAGAACACTTAGTTTAAGCTGGGAAGACTGCTGAGGACACGTGCTTTTTCATCTTCAGAGGTGGGGATACAAATTGGTGCAACCTCCTAAGAGGTCTATTTGGCATATCTACCAGTCTTTAAGTGTGTACATCCTTCGTCCTAGCAAATCCATTTTTGAGAATGTGCCCTACAGAAATACTTGCATGGGTCCATGAAGTTATGTATGAAAGAGTATCCAACACGGACTTTTTGTTGTTGTAAGAAAAAATCGGAACTAAT
Source organism: Equus asinus (assembly GCF_041296235.1). Classification (NCBI taxonomy): domain Eukaryota; kingdom Metazoa; phylum Chordata; class Mammalia; order Perissodactyla; family Equidae; genus Equus; species Equus asinus. The sequence goes on from NC_091803.1 coordinate 30,204,890, forward strand.
CCAGGAGTCCACTAACTGGGGTGAGCAATAGAACAATTGCACATGGTGGGATTTTAAGTAACTTATTCCTGCAATTCCTTTAGACGGGGGTTCTTAAATGTCAGTGTGCATCAGAATCCTCTGGAGAGCTTGTTCAGACAGATTGCTGGGTCTTATTCCCAGAGTTTTTTGTTTTAGTGGGTCTGAGGTGGAGTCAAAGAATTTATATTTCTAATAAGCTCCCAGGTGATGCTGCTAGTCCCAGGATCACACTTTGAGAACCACTGATATGGAAAGAACTGAGAAAATCTTCTTCAAGTGTGACCTAGTCCAGATCTGGGACAGCACAGTGAGAGACAGAGAGGCCTGGGCAGGAGTCCAGGAGGAGAATGAGGGGTACCCTCTGATTTCCCCTCCACTGGCCTGGAGCCCGAACCTGATCACTCAGAGCATGGGCCAGGTAAAATGTGGCTGGAATCCTTGGCAAACATGAATGCCGGGGATTCCTGCAGAGCGGGGCTCAGCTGTGGGCAGAGGGAGGGAGAAGCTTGTGGATTGGCCTTGCTAGCAAAGGTACAGGGCTGGGAGGAGGAGAAAGGGCAGGCTGGGTGACTTCTGCCAGCTGTGTTTGTTGGTGTCTCTGCTCCTCTCTGGGAAGCTGGCATTCTGGTTTCAAGGACAACATCGGATGCTTGGGGAATAGAGGAGCAGGTGTTCTCAAGAACCAAACCTTGCAAATGAATTAACAGATGTTGATTGCTGCCAGGCAGAGGTGTGTTATGTGTGGATATTGTTTTCTGTCTTCTTTTCCCTTTGGCCCTAGGCTAACACTACCACCTCACCCCCTTCAGCTAGAGCTGCTCTTGACCTCTTCCCATGTGCATACTTAATTTGGGACTTTTCCATAGGTCCACAGTTTTGCTCTGTCTACTTCATCTAGGGCAGTGGTTTGTAGCTTGATGAGGAATATGAGAAAGGAGTGGAGAAACAGCCCCCTTCTTGCCTTCTTCTTGGAAACCCCCACAATCTCCATCACCACCAATACCTTTGCTAGAATTTTTCTCAATGTCCTAGGAAAGGTCAATGGAGGGAGGAAAAAGGAAAATAAAGCATTGCTACTACACTGTTCCTCACCTGCCAATCTGGGCCTTGCTCCATTTCTGGTCTCTGTTCCCTGGGTGCTCCATTTTTGTTCTCACCAGGCTGACCCATTACCTTTAAAATACCCTACCTTCTCCTGCATGTTTTATGGATCATATAGAAAGTGCATTCTGGTGCCCACTCACCATTCATGATTATATTCTTGAACCACTTTGATCCATTCATTGCACTTGACTCTTCTGGCTACTGAATTTGCTATGCATTCTCCCATTCGTCTCTTTTCTTCATCCTTCAGATTTATAGCAACTTGGCTCTTCTCAAAAATTCTTTTAGTTCTCCACCAAAGCTACACTGCTGTAGGTTACCATAAGTAATTCCCACTCCTAGTTCTGCCTAGTAATTTTCATCTCACTCTTCCCATTCCAGTACCATGCCTGCAGACCGAGCAGCCTCAAAGGAAAAGAGTGCGAATTTCTTCAAGAGGAATCCCTGCCCTGAACTGGAGAAGAGAAATGTAAACTTGGAAGCAACTGTCCCCCACTGATGAAGGCCAGAACCATAAGACTCCAGCCTAACACCAAGTCAACTGTACAGCTCACAGGAAGTCTTTCAGCCATGAGCTGACAGGAAGGGGCCAAAATACCAGTTGGTGGATGGAACTCCGCGGTAAGGATGTTAGCGGTTGCTGTCCATGGTGCTGAACCCTCCAACCATTTGCCTCTAGGAGAGAAACAGGATCTGGAAGTCCACATGAAGGAAATTAAAACCTACTGCCCTGGAACCTAAGCCCCCATCAGGAAAGTGCATACCACTAAATTAAGGTCTGGTTAAACTGTAGTTATTTGAGGTCATCTGGTTGGGCTTCAGGTCCACTGACCAAGGAGAAAGGAAATGACACTGAACATATGGCCAGGCGTTGTGCTTAACATCTTGGGTACATTGTTTATCTTAATCTTTAAAATAACCAGCCGTGGTGGCTATTATGATCTCCATTTTACTGATGAGGAAATAGAGGCACAGAGATGTTGCTCATACTTTGGTCAAGCTCACACAGCTATTAAAGGGTGGAGCCAGGGCTCAAACACAGAGGTTTCCAAAGCTGAAGTGCTGACATTAGACTCTCACGCCCCTAAGGCTAGTGCCAATGGCTCTTTGTTAGGCAGCTGCCCAAGAGCTGCTGACATTTGGGCAGGTCACCAGATTGCATGTTTTCTCCCAGGGACATTTCAAATTTCAAGTCTTTGAGACTCTGAAACCATTTCAAAAGTCCTCCTTGTCTTCAAAAAGCCACACACCACACCCACACAAACGAACAAGCTTCATTTGCTTCCTCATTTATGGGAAAAGGATGTGAATATAAGCAAGACATTCAAATTAAAATTGACTGTTTTATTTTAATTGACCTTTGATTCCCAACTCACTCTCTCCCTCACGTCCTGCTCTGGCCTCTTCCATCCCTTGCTGTGCTCTGTGATTCATCAGGGCCTGGGGCTCAGCAGCTGTAATTGGTTTGTAACTTCCTGGAATGTCAAAGCCAGGGAGGAAATTTTACGTATCACTCCACCAATTCCGTCCCGGCTTTAATAATAAGTTGGCAGAAGGGAAGGCAGATTTACAGCAGGAGAGAAATGTAATCAAATTTGGAGGTGAAATGCAATAAGTACAAATGCTAGTTTTCATTTGGAAGCTTCTTACATAAATGTGATCTCACCCGGCTCCCCAGCCACATCTGTTGTTTCTTCTCGTGGAGCAGTGGAGGCCCCGGTGGAGTAATAGTCTTCAAAGGGCGAGTTTGCATCCAGGATCTCCCACCCCAGCCCCAGCAGAGTGACCCTGGTGGACTTGGAAGCAATGGTTGGAGAGGCATGAAGAGTCTGTTAGGGAGACAAGGTTTAATTGGGGCCTCTAATAAGCTGAATGCTGGAGGGAAAAGCAGAGTTAAGTAGTGCCTTGCATGTCTTATCTATTTGAGTTTCATGGCAACCCTGTAAGGTAAGTAATGTTATTCTTCCCATTCTGTAGAGGAATAAAGTGAGGTAGAGTGAGGTTCTGTTTGACTCTGAAGCTTATGCTATTAACCCCTCTCTTACAGGAATAGTATCAGCTAACGTTTCTTAAATACTTATGTGCTAGTCACTCTTCAGGTGCTTCATGAAAACTTTCAAAGCGTCTCTGTGTAGGTAAGTCCTGCTGTCTCCATTTATCAAGTGGGAAAACTTTCTCAAGATTGATCTTGTAAGAGTTAGTGAGAGTCATGTGAAAAGATGTTCACAACAGGGGGCTGGCCCTGTGGTCGAGTGGTTAAGTTCACGCGCTCCGCTGCAGGCGGCCCAGTGTTTCGTTGGTTCGAATCCTGGGCGCGGACATGGCACAGCTCATCAAACCACGCTGAGGCAGCGTCCCACATACCACAACTAGAAGGACCCACAACGAAGAATATACAACTATGTACCGGAGGGGCTTTGGGGAGAAAAAGGAAAAAATAAAATCTTTAAAAAAAAAGAAAAAAGATGTTCACATCATTAGCCATTAGGGAAATGCAAGTTAAAACCACAAGGAGATATCACTATACCTCTATGAGGATGGTTAACATTTTTTAAAATGGTGATAACACCAAATGCTGGTGAGGATGTGGAGGACCTGGATCACTCATTCATTGCTGGTAGGGATGTAAAAGGATACAGCCATTGTCAAAAACAGTGTGGCACTTTCTTATGAAATTCAACACGTGCTTACCATACAACTCAGCAACTGCGCTCTTGGGCATTTGTCTCAGAGAAATGAAGACTTATGTTCCCAGAAAAGCCTGTACATGAATGTTCATAGCAGCCTTATTCATAATAGCCAATAATTGGAAAGAATCCAAATGTCTTTCAATGGGAGAATGGTTAGGCAAACTGTGGAACATCCATCCCATGAGTTACTAGTCAGCAATAAAAAGGAACAAGCTATTGATACACGCAAAAACTTGGATGAATCTCAAGGGAATTAGGCTGAGTGAGAAAAAAGCCAATCCCGAAAGATTACATACTATATGAGTCCATTTATATAACATCCTTGAAATGACAAAATTATAGAAATGGAGAACAGAGTGATGGTTGCTATGGATGAGAGAGCAGGGGAGGGATGCAGGTGGCTTTGGCTATAAGAGGACAGCACAAGGGATTCTTGTGGTAATATGTTTTGACTGTGGTGATCACACAAATGTAAACATATCATAAAATTGTATAGAACTAAACACACACACACACACACACACAAGTGCAAGTAAAACTAGTGAAACCTGAATAAGGTTGGTGGATTGCATCAATGTCAAGTTCCTGGCTGTGACATTGTATTATATTTATGCAAGATGTGACCGTTGGGGAAAATTGTGTAAAAGAATCTATAATCTCTATTTTCTCTTAAAACTGCATGTGAATCTATAATTTCTTAAAATCAAAAGGGTTTTTTTAATGTTAATGAGAGAAATGGATGGAGAGAGCACCGAGGAGGGAGGCGAAGGCACCTGCCCAGGTCCACACGCTGGACGATCGACTCCAGAGCTCGGGCTCATCACCTCTGCTCTGGCCCGCCTTCCCATCCGATAGAAAACGGTCATGTCCTTTACTTCCGGAAACTTCCCTTTCCTCTCTCCCTCTAACTCTATGATGTGATCAATAAAGAGGCCTTGACCCCACGATTATCAGGCCCGAGCTCTTACCCACACTCAAGGTTGGATGTGCAAGTTCCGTACCCACCACTCCCACAACACAGAGGGAGGGATGCAGGGGGTTGTGAGCCACGTGGGATCAGAGACCTTTTAGAGAATTAACCTATTAATTAAATAATCTATTAATCTATGTCTCCACCTCTACCTCTACCTATATCTATATCTGTATCTGTGTCTATCTATCATCTGTATTCATGTCTGAAGCATCCAAACTCATGGACTTCTTAGGCATGTGAAGCAGTATATTCACTTTTTCGGTGCTTAAGTAAGTTTGAGTATCATTTCTATTCCTTGCAAGCTGGAGTCCCAACACATCTCCTCCCTGCTTGCTATATGTCTCCTAGCACTTTGCCCGCCAGCCCAAGCCCTGCTCAACCACAGTCATTAGTGAACTCACAACCTGTGTGTGCCGAGACCCAGCCAGCTCCCAGATATTTGAGGGTTCTCATTCGAGACTCCCCCTGCGGGGTGTCCTGAGCCCAGTCTGAGGACAGGGAGAGTGAGGCGGTGTCCTGAGATGAGAGCAGTCCCCCTGGGGTGAGGAGCAGCAAGCTCCAACTTACAACGGGTTTTCCTTGGAGCCTACACCTTGGAGTCTCTTTCTCACTTCGGTGGTCAGCCCATCTCCAAAATGGTTTAAATTGGGACTTTGGGAATGTAGATTCTCACTAAAGTTCTGACACCAGCCGTTGGACATGGGGCAAGTCACCTAACTACCACCAGTTTCAAAGGAGGTGAGAATAGCTGCCCTCAATGCCTGGGACTTTTTTTTTTTTTTTGAGAAAGATTAGCCCTGAGCTAACATCCGTGCCCACCTTCCTATACTTTATACATGGGACGCCTACTACAGCATGGCGTGCCAAGCGGTGCCATGTCTGCACCCAGGATCTAAACTGGCGAACCCCGGGCCACCAAAGTGGAACATGCAAACTCAACCGCTGTGCCACCAGGCCAGCCCTGCCTGGGACTTGACCATCACCTGTGAGGGCTCACTGTGGGAGCCTGATTGTCTCTTTGGCTAGTTACTGGACCAGAACCATGGATGAAGTCATAGCATGAAGGTCACAGCACTTCACTGAGGAGCTCACAGAATGTTTAAGGTCATAGCCAGGTCCAGGGAGATGCTCTGCAGGTTGAGAGAGAGGGAAGCACAAGTGTTGGTGAACTTTGAAGTGGGTAAGAATCAAGAAGTACACTTAGGGGGATCCATACTTGCACCAGTACAGTGGCCTCTCTCTATCCTCCTCTCCTATTAATCTTACCAAGGAAGGCAGTCTTGGGGTCCCCTCCCCAGACCATCTCTTGATGCCCTGTTTAGATAATGACTGTTGAAGGATCCCAAGTTTGTTCAGGAGGCAGGTTACCCCACTTCACCAATGCTTTCTTCTCCCCTCCATCCCACCTCACACCTCCTCACTCCTTTCTCTTCTCTCCCCCTATTCCTTACCCCCATCCCACTTCAACCCACACTCCTCTGCTTCCCATCTGCTCCACTCGTTTCTTTTCCATTTCACTCCATCTCTCCTGTTTCATTTCAGCCTTCCCCCTTCGCTGCATTCCATTTGCCTCCACTTCATCCCATTCAGTATTGAATCCAGAATCCAGCCCACCCAGCAGTGCCTGGGTCGAATTCCAGGCAACAAGGGCAGCTATTCTCATCTCCTTTTGACAGGTGAGGAAACTCAGAGTGAGAGTTGCACGCAACTCCCTCCCAAATCATGGCACGAGAGAATGATCGGAGAGGAGTGGTTCTTGAATCTCAGAAGAAGATAACAGCTGTTACCCTGGCCGGCACTGTCTAAGCACTTTGATTCTCTTAAGCAGTTTAATGAGGTGGATATGAGCATTGTCTCCATTTTTCAGATGAGCAAACTGAGGCACACAATGCTAAACAACTTTTTCAGGGTCAAACAGTCCCTGAGTGGAATAGGCAGAAGTTGAACCTGATGCTCATGCTTTTATCCACACTTGGCAGCAATGGCTATGTCTCTATAAGAAGACAGTCAAGGGCTGTTTTGACCTCCTACCTTAACTAAGTAATTGTGATGCTTAAACATTTGCAGGACACATAGAAGAAAAACTCATAAGTCAGGTAGCTACCCTCCTGCCACTCTATGTTTGGGTGGGACTGACCTCATCCTTGGCTCCAGGGGTGGCCATACGACCCGGTCAGTGCAGTCAGGATCCATATCCTCCTGGCCATAGTGATTAATTCAGTGATGGGCACTTCAAACAAGCCGGATCAATGAGATTCCATTTGGGAGTTTTGATGGCGTAAGGCAGTTGGAGAGTGGGATACTGATTGTGGATTGGCCAGGCCTGGGTCCAATCACTGTGGAGAGATGTGGAGGGATGAGATAAGATGCTGGGCTCACTGTGGGAGTGCTAGGCCATGGCCAGTTCCATCAGACAGCATGAACTGCGGGTAGCAGAGCGGTGGGTCCCCAAAGAAAAACGAGGTGGTTCCACAGCAGAGGCAAAACGAGCAGATGCTGGGAGGGAAGAAGTAAGATGTTCACTCCACACTTCACTCCCCACACCTCCTCCTCTGCTCCCATGCTCCTGCCCTGTCATCCTCAGCCCTGCTGAGGCTGGGCTAAGTTCTCCTTTACCGGACTGGACCAGCCCCAAGCCCAAACCAAGCCAGAGTGGAGGAAGCAGGTCTGATCCTGTGAGGCAAAGTGGAGTGTCACTCCTTGCAGGCTGATCTCCAGAATCCCAGAGTCCCAGGCCACCCTTCTCTTGAGATGCTCCTGTCTGATCAAAAGGCTCCTGGCCCCAAGTCCTGAGCTCTCCAATCTCTGTCTCTCTGTTAGAGAACCAGGATTCCAGTCAGCTGCTCATCCCATGTTCTTGCTATGGGTGTTGTCCAGGCTCCCAGCTCGTCCGTAAAGGGAATTGCAAACTGACAGTCCATGGACATGTTTTCTATGGCTCACACAACTTTTAAAGAATGGAATTCTTTGACATCATTGAAAAATAAGGATATTTCATTTCAAAATGTAGACTTTCAGGTCGTCTTGACAAACCTGGAGGATCTTGTGTGGCAACAAACCGAGCAACAGCTGCCCCAGGTAGAGGGCATGTGGTTTTCAGGCTAGCCCACTCCGGTCTTCAGTGTTGTCTGCCTGGTCTCCGTGGGCACTGGGTTGGGATCCCTGCTCTGTGAGCCTGAGTCTACCTTCATCTGCCGGCCCTCCCCCGTGGAGCTGGGGTTGTCCCTGGAAGGCTGCCCAGCCTTCCTCTGAGCTGAGATTACAGAAGCCAGGAGAAACTTCCTTCCACACTCCTCTGGGTGATCTTGGGCAAACCATGGAAGCTCCAGGACTCAGGTGCATGCAGCGAAGAGACAGTGAGATAAGAGATGTGAACAACTGAGCAGCAAAGGGGCTTAAATGCATGGCTGGTGACTTCACTAGGGCCCCACTTTTTAGTATGTGGGGCTTATTTAGGTTCTGGGGAAGTTGAAAAAATGTCAAAGACCCATCTGGCTGGCAGTAAGTAGAGGGACTTTAGTGTTTTCAAGTGTCTAGTTACTTGCTCCAAGCTTATCTCCGAGGGGATGATTTTGCCTGAGATTTATAGGCCATCGGAAACACCTTCCCCCAGGGCAAGAGTAAATAGTCTTTGCCAATGTTTACTCTCTCCAGTGCAGGATTATAACTAGCCACATGGTGTAAATGGGCAGGATTCGGGATGGGGAAGGAATGCTGTTGGGAGATGGAGAAATCCGCTTGCTGCTCCCTCTTGGGGGAGTCCCCATCTTCCCCCCTGGAACTCTTCATCACTTTAGGATTTTCAGTGCCTACTCAGAGTATCTGGAGTACGTGGGTTGTTTACTAACCCGTACTGAGTGCCCCTCCTCTGACCTCGTGTCCTGATGGAGCCCAACGTGAAATCCATCCTTCCCAGGAGTGAGACCTGTGTTTCTCGTAGTAGAGTCCGTGGCCAGGCTCCACCCCAGACCTGCTGGGCCCAGGAATCTGCATTTTACTAAACTGTGCTGAAGTCAGGTAAAACTTACTCAAATGAAAGATTAGGATTTAACTGATATAGCTCTAAATTTTAGAGGAAAGGTTAAAAAAATATCCAGGCAATGGAAGCTGAGTTTTTCACTAGGTGGCTCTGTTTTATGGATAAGCTTTGGCAGGATGGCGAGCTTCAGTATTTAAGGCGAGTTTAAAGGCTTTAAGCATTGAACAGAGTATGGTGTTCCCCAGATCTGCCACAATTAATTCAAAATAAAAGCAATACTAAAGCATAAAACACAAAGTGTACGTTTGGAAATAGCTTCCTTCTAGATGGGCTAATGGGCGACGGTTGAGTAAGTTTACCGAAATGGTAGCAGTCTTATTTTGGGGGTGTCACTGCTTAACTGGTGGCCCAGGATGATGCTTGTTCTGCCTCGTGAGTCATCTTGCTCTGGTAACATTCATTCATTCGTTCGTTCATTTATTCATGCAACAAATATTTCTTGAGCTTGTCACAGTGGTTAACCAAAAGACAAACATCTTTGCCTCTACGGAGTGTACATTCTAGTGCTGGGGAGAGAGGCAAGAGATAAAGTCAATATATAAAGTATAAAATACAGCATGTTAAGAGCGATAAATGCTCTGGAGAAAAATAAGACAGGGGAGAGGGCAAGAAGTTCTGGGGTTGGGGGAGAGGTGATCAGGGAACCTTCTCAGAAGGTAAGAAAAGTCCTGAAAGAGGTGAGTGAGCGAGCCACATAGCCCTCGAGGAGAGCTGGCAGAGGGGACAGAACATTGCCTAATCCCGGAGCAGCCAAGATGCAAGACCCCTGGCCTTCAGGTAGGAAGACCTGAATAGCCTCAATCCAGGGGGAAGTCTCAGCAGGCCGTGGCGCCCATCTCACTGTGGTAGCAAAGTTTAACCTGCTTCCTACCACCTGGTGGCCATGAGGGCTGTCATCCAAACCCTGCCAACAGTTCCCATATTCTCCTTGAGGGGTCAGGTCAGATCTGTTCCATGAACACCAATTGAGCGCTGATTCCATGCCCCAACCTGTGCCAGAGATGGGTCAGCAGACCTGACACAGAAAATTAGAACCTAAGTGTGGGAGATGGAGGCAGGCATGGAGCCCAGCCAGGGGTGGGATCAAGGCTGCCCCCTCTCTGACTTTCTCTCATCCCACTTCTCCCTCACTCATTTTCTCCAGACACATTGCTTCTTTCTAGGTCTCAAAGCGATCAAGTCTGTTCTCACTGCATGGGTTTTGCTGTCTCTTTCCCTTGGATTCTCTCTCCCCAGACCTTTCAGGGGCCAGTTCTCACTATTTAGGCTTCAGCTGAATATCTCCTCCTCATGAAGGCCTTCTGGGACCACCCTGCAGTCTGTGTCACTGTCACTCTGTGTCTTATCCTTTTTTCCTTCCTGTCCCCACCACCATCTGAAATGGTCAGTGTTGGTGTCCCCCCCCCCAACTCCATGAGAGCTGGGACCCAGTTTCTCTCATTCACCCCTTCATCCCCAAGGCCTGACAAACAGCATGTGCTTAATAAATATCAACAAATACACTTCTTTACTGAACAAGGGACCATCGGTGCGTACTTGAGTAACCCACGCCGTCTGACTAGCTCTCCTCCTATCTGCACCCCTCTGCCGGCTGCTCAGGCCCGTGTGTGGTACATTCTCAGATGCTCTCACCGGCAATGGAGAACTGTTGTCATCCATCCTACAAGACAGAGGGCTAGGTAATGGTTAAGAATATGGGCTGAGGGTTTAGATGGGCTTTCTTTGACCTCTGGCTCTGCTGCTTTCAAACTGTGTGCCCTGGGTAAGCTAGTCAACCCCTCTGAGCCTCAGTTTCCCCACCTGAGCAGATGATGCTTTCAGTAGGCAGTAGCCTTTGTTAGTCTGCCCAAACAATGGTCACTGGACTTGTCTGTCTGGAAGGGAGGTTTGAACTACTTTCTTCTTGAGACGAGAGCCCCAGCCCAGGCTGGAGCCCCCAGAGACCCCTGCAGAGACAAAGGAGAAGTCCGAACTCAGTGATTGTGCCCCTGGGGACCATGAGTTAATGATCTGGGGACAGTTAATGAGCTTCCTCCTCTGTTCTCTCCCATGGCAGGTGGCATGGCAGCCTTCCAGGCCCGGCGGCTGCTCCCAGCACCTGCCCCCTCCACATCCAATTTCTTTGCAGTGTCCTAAAAAGCTAACCAAGCTGAAATCGCTTACAGTGAGGCTCTAAAACTCCTGCACCAGTGTTTAGTGTTCCCCAAAGCCTGACCTCGTCCCTGCCTCCCGATCCTTTCCATCTGATGGGGGCAGCCAAAGGTCTCAGCACTGAGCACTGCTGAGATGGTCTCTTCAGCGCTGCTTGGGGAGGGCAGGACAGAATGGGGCTGCTTGGAGGGCTTGGTTTGGTTGGGAATTCCTGCAGCATCCATTCCCACCCCTGAGCATTCTTCCTAGGTACTTCCTGAGGTAGCCCCGTAGACTAGAGTCACAATTATAACATGACAGAATAAAATTCTGCCAGTGATGACCCCTGTAGACGTGGCAGGCCATGGTGGCAAAGAGCATAGAGTGGGAATCATGTTGCCTGGACCAAATCCTGGCTCCACCATTTAATAACTGTGTGATCTTGGCCCCAAATAATGTTAGCTTTTATAGTACATGCAGCCTACTTCGTAGGAGCCAGACGTTGTTCATAAACCCTCAAGCTAATAATGGTAGCTAATATTTATTGAAAGCCAAACAATGCTTTGATGAATCCACTTAATCTCCATAAGACAGACAGGTTAATGGGTAACTTTCGTGGGGATTAGGGCTATGCCTCAGCTGAGACTGGACCCAGAAGCCTAGGACCCCCAGGCATTATTTGCATGGGTGGGTTGCATGAGAGCAAGGGAACTGTGACAAGGACATTTTAAGGGCTCATTTCCAGGCTCAGAGAAGACAGGATGGCATGCCCTCAGTCCAGCCCACATCACATTCCTTGGCCCTTGTCAGATTTTGGCAGCAGCCATGGTGGGAAGTTCTCATGCACGCGGACCTCAAGTGCCTCCTTCTCTCTGCTTCTCTGCCTCAGTGGGAGATAACGCCCCCAGGGTTAGTCCTCAATCAATGAGATAAGGGATGTGGTGGATTAATGTCCCAGCCTCCTGTCCTTCAGAGGGACAATTCCTGAGTCCACCCTGGGACTGAGTCCTAGTTACTCACAGTAGTAATCAGGTCAACAGAGAACAATTTTTTGGCTCTTCCTCCTTCACCTATCACTCTCCCTGCTTCTTCACTCCTACTTCTTGGAATCACCTCTCAAATCAACTACCAGCGCTCAACTCCTTGTCTCTGGCTGCTCTGAGGAAGCTAAACTAAGTCATACAATGCTGGGAACTCAGGGGACCACCCCTTGGTCAGGGCAGTGCTTTCTCTTCCAATTCCCAGAGCACTGGCATAGGGAACCATGGTACCTGGGTGGTGTTCAAGCACATGTAAAACATCCTCCAAGGCTCCAAGAAAAACTTGAGGTGGTGCTGTCACATAGACCCCTTCTGCTCCCCAGCATATACTCTTCCCTTCCTTTAGTAATAGGACTTGGCAGCTACCCAGTGGAGACTACATTTCCCAGCCTCCCTTGCTGCTGGGCATGGCCACATTCTTGCCAATGTAATGTGAGAGGAAGTGATGTGTCACTTCCTTAAAAGGAAATTATTTGGCCTCTACTTCCTCTCTTTCTCTTCTGTGTGGCCTGGAATGTGGACTTAGTGGTGGTGCATGAGCTCTGACTTGAATGAGAATAACACCTCAGGGATCAACAAGGTAGAAGGAACCTGGGAACTTGAGTGACATCGTGGAGCAGAGTGGCCTTCCTGCCCAGCACCACCGAATATCTCTGAGATGTTACATGGAAGAGAAATAAACTTCTATTCTGCTTGAACTACTATGTATTTGAGTCTCTGTTCCAGCAACTTATCCTGTGCCCTAACGAAGGGGTCTGAGCAAGCAAATTATGAGCATAAATGCTGATGTGACCTCATTGGCGTCCCCAGGCTGGTAAGCTTGGGGGCATTCTCAGGTTACATAATTCTCCTGTGTGGTGTGCTAAGCACTACAAACAGAGCACCTGGGAACTAGGTGGGACCCAGGCTCCTCTATGACTTGTCACAGACCTCAGGGGCTCTCTTATTAGCTTGTGCTCCCTTTCCTGTAATGCTCTCTGCTTCCATGTTCTTTCTCCCAATTCCTCTCCTCCCAGGCTTGGCTGCACATTGGGGCTTGGGATGTCTCATGTGGAGAGAGCCTCAAAGGGCATACTCAGTCAGCTTCAGGGAAGTAGGCCCTGCAATAAACAGGCAGCAGTTCTGAACAAACATGCCCTGGCTTGTGTCTTCTCATCCTTGTTATTCAGGTGTGGGAAATATTTCACCTCTTGGTCATCCTGTATCTCCTTATCTGTTGAACAGAGCCAGGTGGTGATAACTAGCGGTATTAGCTTTTTATTGCTGTGTAACTAACTACCACAAACTAGGTAAAACAAGTTAAAATAGATCTATTTATTATCTCACAGTTCTATGGGTCAGGAGTCAAGGTGGGCTCATCTGGGTTCTCTGTTTCAGGTCTAACAAGGCTGAAACCAAGGTGTCAGCTGGGCTGTGCTCTCATCTGGAGGCCCTGGGGAGAAACCACTTCCAGCATCACTAAGAGTGTTGGCAGAATTCAATTCCTTGTGGTTGTAGGACTGAGGTTCCCGTCTGCTTGCTGGCTATTCCCACTCTCTGGTCCTTACACCTGGTCCCCTTCATACTGAAAGGCAGCAATGGCATGTCCAATCTTTCTCATCCTTTGAATCTTGTTGACTTACTCTTCTGCTATAAGTTTGAGAAAACTCTCAACTTTTAAAGGGCTCACATGATTATATTAGGCTCAAAGACAACCTCCCATCTCATGAACTCAAAGTCAACTGATAAGTAACCTTAATTACATCTACAAAATCCGTTTTGACACATAGGGTTTTTTTAATGTGATCACAGGTGTGTTTTGCATCATATTCACAGTCCGGGGTGTTAGAGCTGGAAATTTTGGGGGCTATCTTAGAATTCTGCCTTCTACCTCTACAGTCCCTTGAATCTTAGAATGTTTAATCTTCATCTTTCCTCAGGGGGAAGGAAGGGTGATTTCTTGATGCTAGATTTTGGAGAAGACCCCTGACTATGGCACGGTGTCCATGGGTGCTTGGAGCGAGTGGGACTAAGAGCCAGAAGCAAGATTAGTCTTGGATGAAGGAAGGACATTTTATTTGCTCATTCAGCTTCTTTATGGAGAACTTCTGGCACTAGGCGCTCAGGATCCGGCAGTGAACAGAACAGAGATAGTCTATGCCCTTGTGAAAGTGATGGTCGGTGGGGTAGCAGATAATAAAGATGATAAGAGTTCCCCAAGGAGAAGTGTGGGGTTCAGCAGTAGGGAAACTGAGGCTAGAATGTCAGCTAAAGGTGAAGAGGGCAGGGATTGACATAGGGCTGAGGTAGAGTTTTACAGCTTCTGCGAGAACTGGGAAGGACACCATCTCCTAGGTGAGGTTAGAGCTCCAACACTTACGGGCTGATCTAAAGAGGTCTGTGAAGTCTGAGTTCTTCTCAGTTCCCGTGGAGCACCAGAAAACTCCATGACTTAGCTTATTGGCTTAGCCTGGGGGGTCACTAACTTGAGTAGAAATGCCTACCAGGGCAGGAACTTAACATAAATAAATGAAGCAGTCAAAGTGTGAACAAAAGAATAGGGCAAGTATGATGGTATATGGTGACTGGCCTTGCCTCAGTGTCAGAAGTAACAGGGAGTGGTGGGGCCTTAGCAAACTGGAGCATGGACACCTGTCTAAAGGGGTCACCAGCATTAACTCCAGCTGATTGTGCCATTGGGGGCAAATCATCAGGTCTTCTGATTTTTAGCAAAATTCAGATGATTTTGCGGAACATCCCAGATTTTTTAAATTGCAGTAATTTTCAAAAATACAAGGATCTTCACAGAGATGACAAACGTGCAAGTGTTTACGGCCCAGGGCCAGCCTGCAGGCTTATGTTTGTGACCTTCAGCAGCATTGCCCTCACTGAGTTGTGTTTAGAAGCTCCAGCAAACTGAGAAAAATTCTGAGATTGCAGGTGGCCTCTGCAAGTCAGGGTTCCCAACCTGAAGCTCTGCGTCAGAAATGCCTTCGAGGTTTCAGCAGAGGAAAGCTCATGTCCCCTCCTTGAGATTTCCTCTGCTTTCTCCTCTTCCACTGTGACCATGAGAACAATCGCATCACTGTCTCTGCCATGCATGTTAGAACCTCACAGTTCAACTCATCTTATCCCTCCTCCAGAATCCAGGATTTTGTCTTCCTCTTCCCCGTCGTGGTCTCATCAACTCAGGCAAGCTGTACAGGCTTCTGTTCCATTTCCTAGGACCTACTGTCTGACTCTGGGAAGGGGAGGTAAGTATTTTAATTACCTTGGTATCTACAGTGCCTAGTACGTGGTAGACACTCAATACATATTTGAGTGTTGCACAAATGATGTGTTGCCATTATTTTTGATTGATACAAGAAATGGGCACGTATAAAAAGAACTGTGTGTGTTTTGTAGACATTATTATTGAGAACTCATCCTCAATGTCCCTCCATTAATTGGGGTGACCAACCATCCTCATTTGCCCAAGGCTGAAGGAGATTCTTGGGATGCAGGACGTTCAGTTTTAAGACTGGGATGGAAAAGTTTCCTAAGACACGAAACTTGCAGTGCTAAAGTGGGACGGTCCCAGGGAAACTGGGACAAATTGGTCACCCTCCCCTAAATAAAGACCCAAAGGCAAACAAGATTCTCTTGAAGCTCAAAAGAGAGAAAAAGATCATTTTCTCCTGCTGCCCCAGGATGTTTCCTTTCATCTGCTGATGGGAGGTTTGGAGGCGCTCATGTTTCCTTCTTCGCCTTGACCTCACAGAAGCTCCAAGGTCAGTTCTCTGGAGGATGTCGGTTACATCTATCAGTCTCGATTGTCTGAAATAACTGTTTCATTGCCTCTGCCTTGTTTTATATTGTCTTTTTTCTCTTTAAAAATTTTAACATATGGTGCAAATTGCACCCAGAATTACATTAAATAACTCTTACCATGCAAACATGAGAGAATGCCTGTGTCTTTTGTATTATCGTTTCTCTTCAGTTGGCCACTATTTCATTCTGTGTGTGTATTATTTCAGGGGTTGGAAAACCATAGCCTGTGGGACAAATCTGGGTCCAAGGCCTCTTTTTGTAAATAAACTTTTATTGGAATGCAGCCATGCTCATTAATTTACGTATTGTCTGCGGCTGTTTTCATGTCGCATGGCAGACCAGCAGTTATGGCAGAGATCGTGTGGTTCACAAAGCCTAAAATATTTACTATCTGTAAAGTTTGCCAAGCTCTGCATTATATCATAAACCTCAAATCCTTTTGAAAGGATTTATGTAGAATTTCAAATTATATTGATATGTATACTTCCTGTTTCAAAATGTATAGTTTCAAAATTTATATATATATTTACAAAAGTGATATATGCTGATAAAAATAACATCACAGAAATATGTAATAATGATAGTGACCATGTCTTTTTAAACTCAATTCCTATTGGTGGCCTCAGTTAACTAGTTGGTGTAGATTCCTCCTGGTTCCTTTTAGTTCATAAACTAATCTGCATATACCATTAAAACAATACTAAAAAAGAAATATGTCTCTAAGCGAGCCAATTTTCCTGGGTAAGCATTCTTAAATTCTCCATCAGCAGCATTTTTCACCCACGTCTCCACTGACACATTTGCAGACATTCTAACTCATTGTTTCTAATATCTGTCCCCATTGATCTAGTTTAATCAAAAGCCCTTTCTAACTCGTCTTCACAACAGCAACATCATTGTGAGTTCTGATTATTCCCAGTACCTCTCATTATAATGATTCTTCTTTTTAAATCATTACTAATTACTGTTCCTTTAAAACGTCTCTCAGAACTGTGAGGATGTCAGATGGCTGAAGACTGTCACCTTGCTTCCAAACCATCCAGCTAAGGAGTCAGGACTGCAGCTTCAGCTGATCATCCACTTGCCCCTGGGAGACAATCAGGACCAGCGCCCTCGCAGGCACCTATCTGATTGCATCACTCGCCCCCAGAAGTCCAAGTCTTCTAGGGCATCTGTCATCACTCAGAATCTTTAGATCTACAGTGCTTTCTACATCCTGATTGGACCAGTTTCCCTCACCTCCCCCCCAACAAACATTTGCTCTGTGCCATCTGGAATTCCCAGTCGGTAACCCACAGACATCTCTGTATCCTCAACCTCTTCCCAAACACTTTCTTTCATTTCTTGCCTTGGCTTAAACCCAGCGGTCCCCTAGCCTCCTGCTCAGTCTTCCCAATTGTAGGTTGCTTTTCTCTCTCACCTTCGGTATGTCAGGGCTCCCCTTTGCCACTTTTAAAACATGTTCCCTTTCAAAATAATCCCAGAATCTTTCAAGTGAAGTCAGATCACAGTACCAGCTGCTCCTCCTCAAAGTGGTCACCTACCATCCTTTCAATCTTTCAAGACTCTAGTGCCTAACGAGTCACTATCTTTATTTCCACCCTCCTTTCATCTTTCTTGGTGGTTTCGACATTGACATAGAGCCAATCTTCTGACTTCTCTGTTCTTTGGCCTTCCCTCACACCCAAGATTCTTCCCCCGATCCCTCCTCAGCCTTCCTGTAACCTTGCCATTGATGGTAACTGTACAGCCTCTTAAGTCTGAATTTCACATCTCCTCCTCTCTGACCATTATTTTCTCTCCTACTCTAATACCTCCACTCCAAACCTTTTCCCAGCTCAGTGAGATCTTTAGTTCAGCCCTGTCCAATAGGAACACAATGCAAGTCACATCATGGCAAGCAACGCCATGTTATTTAAATTTTTCTAGTAGCCACATTAAGAATATAAGATAAAGAATTAAATTCATTTTAATGATATTTTTTATTTAACCCAATAGATCCAAAATGTTATATTATCATTATAAACGATATAAAATTATTAATGAGATATTTTACACCTTTTTTGTACCTATTGTCTTTGAAACGCATGTGTACTTTACACTTATAGTGCATCTCGATTCAGACCAGCCGCATTTCAAGTTCTCAATAGCCACATGTGGTTGTGGCTACCATATTGGACAGAGCAGCTCTAATCTAGTCCATTGCCCTAATTAAGTTTTCATCTAGCCTCTTGAATATCCTTCCAGTCTATCTTATTCAATATAGAATCCATGTCCCATTACTATCATCACACTATTTCAAATATCCTCCACTATCCCTTCATCTCTTCATCTAGAAGAAAAATCATTACTGGTTGGACCAAACCATCGCTCTGTACTCATGCAACTGAATATTACAGGAGAAAATCACATACCTGGGCTGCCTTGTTGCACCTCAGCTTCATGACCATGAATTTTGAATGGGCACATAAAGCTCCCCAGAAACCCCAACACATGTTCCTCATGAAACTTGCTTAATTGCTCTCTGAGACTATTGCAAATGTTTCCATCTCTTCTCAAACCTCCTTCTTTCCCCCCACCTCCCTCTCAGCAGATACCCTGCTTCTTCATTCACTAACAGATGTCACAAGTGTAACATGTCCCAAATGGAACTCTACACTCCTCCACCTGATCAATTCAGGCTTAATGGTGCCATCATTAAGCCCCAAACTAGAGGTCAGCTTTAATTCTTTCCTCACTTCTAGTTCAACAGCATGTCCTATCATCCATAAGGAAGCTAAAATCTGTCCCTTCTCTTTTCATCTATAGCCATGACCTTGGATCTAGTCACCATCATCTCTTGCCTGGATTTTGGTGACAGCTGGCTGGTCTTCCTTGTTTCCATTCTGCCACTTCATACTCCATTTTCTATTCAATAGCCAGAAGAGTCTTTAAAAACCATAAACAGGAGGGGGCGGCCCAGTGGTTAAGTTTGTTGGCTCTGCTTTGGCAGCCCGGGATTCATGCTTGGATCCCGGGTCTGACCTACACACTGCTCATCATACCATGCTGTGGTGGCGTCCCACATACAAAATAGAGGAAGATTGGCACAGACGTTAGCTCAGGGACAATCTTCCTCAAGCAAAATGAGGAAGACTGGTAACAGATTTTAGCTCAGGGCCAATCTTCCTCACCAAAAAAACAGAAAACAAAAACAAAACATAAATTGGAGCATGTCGCCCCTTTTCTTCCAATTGCTCATTTCCATGGCTACAGAGGTCCCATGTGACGGCCCTTGCTTACTTCGTCAATGTAGTCTTTCATTGCTCTTCTCCCCACTCTCCACACTATAGTCGTACTGGCTTCTCTCTAGTTTCTGGAACACACCAAGCTCTTTCTTGCCTTCCGGCTTTTGCATTGCTGTTCCCTCTGCCTGGAAAGATCTTCCCTTAGTGTTTCTCATGATTGGTTCCTTCTCTCCTTTTGGTTTTTAGAGACATCTTCCCTCAGAAACCCATGTAAAGCCCTCTCCTCACCTCCCCCATCAGTCAGTCTCTGATCAGATCTCTCTGTTATTTCCCTCATGGCATTTATCATCTGAAATTACCTGGTTTATTTCCTTGTTTACCTCTTTATTACCTGTCTACCCACTAGAAATAAGCTCCCTGATGGTAAGGATGTTGTCTTGTCCACCACTGTATTCCCTGAGCCTGGCACAGTACCCAACACATAACAAACTCAATGAATATTTATTGAATGAATGAATGAGTGAATGAACTCAGTGTTCCAGTATTTCAGAGCTCTCCTCATAGTTTGTGAGTCTGTGAAATGTACAGACGCACAAGATTGAACTTAACAGACCCAGCAAGATCATTAACCTCCAATCTGGGTCACTGAGATTGACAAAGTACCTCTTTCCCCCACCTTGGTGGAGATCATATCTATAAATACTTCTGGCTATTTGAGCTCTTTAAATGCGGTAAAATAACAAGTCTAAATAGACCGCTTTCCTAACAGGGTTGGGTCAACAGAATGTTCTATCCCAGAGAGGCAGATGGGGCTGAAGCCTCAGGGCGACATCAGTTTGGGAGCTCGAGAGATGTTCACCATGCAGGCTGTACAAACAGGCTGTGACCTAGTGGTGGTTCTGGGAACTTATATATTCACTTAAGAAGTCATGCTGGCTTCTGCATGGAGGATGGACTGGAGGAGGCAAGACGAGGTATGGGGCATCTGCTAGTGGTCTTTCATTTGCAAGTGACAGAAATTCAACTCAAATTGGTTCTAGCAATAAAAGGACATTTTGACTTACGTAACTGAGAAGGCTGGGAGTGTAGGGCTCAAGTTTAGGTAGATGCAGGGGCTCAAAACCACCATTAGCCAGGACGTGGTGCTTAATTACCTCCTCTCTCTTGAGCATGAGCTGGACTTGCTTCCAAAGAACAGGGTATGGAAAGGGGAAAAAACCAAGGTAACGCCAAGTGCAGAAGCCTGGCAAACATTATGTTGGCCAGGTGATCGAGGTTAATATCACCAGTGACAAGTCATCTTGGTAACACGTACTGCCTGCTATGATGGGACCAGGAGGCCACTTCACTTCCGGGATATTTTTCTCCCAAGCCCATAACTCCAGTCCATGAGAAAAACATTAGACAAACCCAAATTAAGGGACATTCTGCAAAATACTTGACCAGTACTCTGCAAAACTCTCAAAACCATGAAAAACAAGGGAAGACTGAGAAACTATGACAGGCTATAGGAGCTCAAGGAAATGTGACAACTAGATGGAATGGTCTCCTGGACTGGATCCTGGAGCCACAAATGTCATTAGTGGAAAAGCTAGTGAAATCTGATTGAAGTCTGGACTTTAGTTAATAGTAACGTACCAGTGTTGATTTCTGAGCTGTGATAAATGTCCCAGAGCAATGTAAACGATGTTAACATTGGGGGCAACCGAGTGAAGGATATATGGGAACTCTGTACTATCTCTGCAACTTTTCTGTAAATCTAAAATTGATCCAAAGTAAAAAGTTTACTAAGTCCTTGGTATTTACCCAAATGAGTTGAAAATTTATGTCCACACAAAAGCCAGCACACGGATGTTTATAGCAGCTTTGTTCATAATCGTCAAAATGTGGAAGCAACCAAGATGTCCTTCAGTAGGTGAACAGACAATGGGATAGTATTCAGCACTAAAAATAAATGAGCTATCAACCACAAAAAGACGTGGAGGAACTTTAAATGCATATTACTAAGTGAAAGAAGCCGTCTGAAAAGGCTACATACTATGATTCCAAGTCAACGACATTTTGGAAAAGGCAAGACTAGGGAGACGTTAAAAAGATCAGTGATTACCAGGGGTTAGGAAGGAGGGAGGGAGGGATGGCAGAGCACAGAGGGTTTGTAGAGTAGCGAAACTCTTTTATATGATACTATGATGGTGGATACATACATACATAGACACATACATTTTACCCAAGTCTAAACCCTGAGGATGCGAAGCATCACGAATGGACCCTAATGGAAACTATGGACTTTGGGTGATAATGTGTCAATGTAGGTTCATTGTCGCAAATGTCCCACTCTGGTGGAGGTGTTGACAGTAAGGGAAGCTGTGGGTGTATGGGGACAGGGGGTATACGGGAACTCTGTGTATTTTCCACTCAATTTTTCTGTGAACCTAAAACTGCTCTAAAAAATAAAGTCTGGGGGCTGGTCCGGTGGCGCAGTGGTTAAGGTCGCAGTTCCACCTCTGTGGCCCGGGCTTGGCCGGTTCCGATCCTGGTGCAGACCTACACACCACTTGTCAAGCCATGCTGTGGCAGGCGTCCCACACATAAAGTAGAAGAAGATGGGCACGGATGTTAGCTCAGGGCCAGTCTTCCTCAGCAAAAAAGAGGAAGATTGACAGCAGATGTTAGCTCAGGGCTAATATTCCTCAAAAAAAACCGTCTTTTTAAAAAATGTTTTTTTAAAAAATGAAAATATCAGCAGGACCCAGTTTCTGTCTGTTTCTGAGTTCTGCTTTCCTTACTGTCTGTCAGCTCTTCTCAAGGGTAGAATGCCCAATCGCCCCAGTTTCCCTGAGACAGTCCCGGTGTTTGCCTATTATCCAGCATAATTATTAATAGCATCTCCTTTTGGTCCCGGTTTGGATGATAAATTGTGTGGGCACCCAACTCCCTGTGTGGACCTCAGGAGCTCCAGGCCTACCTCCTCCCAGGTTTGAGGCCAAGAGACAGGAGAGACAAGAGACCGTCTCTCAGCACTTCTGACAAAAGCCCCAGCACAGAGTCTGACGGGCTCGGATTGAGTCAAGTGACTACTCTGGAAACCACGGTCTGGCTGGGGGTGTGGGCCAGGATGGGAGCCGGCTCCACCCACATCACCTTAGAAAGGGGAGGGCTTGTTCTTCAGGCTGAAGTGGAGGTGGAATGGATATTAGGCAGGCAAAAACACAGATGTTGGGGCCGGCTCTGTGGCGGAGCGGTTAAGTTCGCGCGCTCTGCTGCGGCGGCCCAGTGTTCGGATCCTGGGCTCAGACATGGCCCCGCTCATCAGGCAACGTTGAGGCGGTGTCCCACATCCCACAGATGGAAGGCCCTGCAACCAAGATATACAGCTATGTACCGGGTGGGGTGAGCGGGTGAGGTAGGTAAAGCAGAAAAAAAACTTGGCAGCGGTTGTTAGCTCAGGTGCCAATCTTAAAAAAAAACAAAACACACAGATGTCAAACAGATGGGCACTCCCCAAATTACAATGGATTTAAAGTTTCGCTCATAACGCCTTGCTCTCACCCTCTTGCGTCCCCGGCAGTGTATGAAGAATGACACGTGACCTGCAGACTCTCTGGTCTCGGCCGTGGTTCAGAGTGATCGATTATGGCCGTGTTGATGTTTTCTCACCTGTAAGAGTTGGGAATTCTTGGACTGCTTGTGAGTTGTGATTTGTACTTGCTTCAAGTTTCTCTTATGTTTTACCCATGTGCAAAGGAGAAATTTTGCTATGTCTGTGGAAGGATATTGTGAATTCCACCTGGAATGTGTGTCAGTGGTGGGGGATGGGTGAGAACCATGGTTACGGTGAACAGTTGGCTGTTCTCTAGAACAGGAAGTTTTCAGGGCCACCAGCAGGGTTGGCCTGGTCCTCAGTGTGCTAGGTTCTTGGCAAGTCCCACCCACTTGGGCAGGACATGCAAGCACTGGTTAAGGTCACCGGCTCATAGGGAGGACAGCCTGTGTTGGAACCTCACAGCTACCAAAACTGTGTGACCTTGGGCAAGTTACTCAATCTCTCTGAGAATAAATGAGACTAATAACTGTGCCTCCCTCATAGCATCATTTTAGGATTCAATAAGATAAGGCATAGGCAGCCCTTGGCAGTGAGTCGCACCTGGGCAGAGCTCAATCAATGCGCACTCTTATTTTTATTATATTACTACAACACCAGAGGCCTGCCTACAGTCCAGGATGCCTCAAGGCACTGCAACTCAAAGCGTGGTCTGCTGTCCTGGGGCGGCGGCAGCAGCTGGGAGCCTACCTCACTTTACACCTTCTGAACCAGAATCTCTGGGGTTGGGGCTGCAGTTTACCAAGCTCTCCCATGATTTATATGCTCGCAAAGTTGAGAACCACTGCTGTAAAGTGTCTTTGCATTAACCTCAGCTCCAGACGGCAACGTCTTCCAAGCCATAACCTTGCAGCTGTGAGAAACGAAGGGAGGAAAGAAGATAAAGCAGAAGCAGCGAGGTTTGGGGAGGGAGGCGTTGGTCCCTGGGGATGCTCTCTGGCCGCTGGGACCCAGATTCAGTCGAGAGGCGCCGGCGACTCTTTCCATAAACCTGGGCAGACCCCTGAGCCACACCTGTCTGGAAGACTTGAAGATGCAAAGAAAGAGGGTGGGTGACTATTCATTAATGGAGCCTTTACTTTGCAGAAGTGCTCCCTCTCCTCTTCTGGCTTCCACAACTGTTCTGAGCTATCTTGGTTTTCCTTGACCCCGAAGTCTCCTTTTGCATCCTTTTCTTCCCCGCCCTCAGACCCCGTTCTCCAGAGCTCCTCCCTCAGCCCAGTCCTCATCACTAGCTCTGTCTCCCCGTGCGATCCCATTTGCGCCCATCGCTTCGACCGACCGTCACGAGTCTACGTCTGGAGCCTTTACGTCTCTCGGGAACTCCAGGTAAGTACTTTTAATCTCCGACAGCACTTTCTACCTAGAGGCCACTCAGTCACCTCTGATTTAAAATGCCCAACACAGATTCAGTTATCTTCCTCTCTCACACCTGATTTTCTCTCTGGGTTCCTTGTCCTGTTGAATGACTTCTTCCACATTTCCTTCCCCACCCCCACCACCTTACGCTCCAACTGCATTCAACTAGCAGCACATTCTCAAATGTGTGCTGAGTTTTCCCATCTCCATGCCTTCAATATCACCTGCACCCGGAATCCTTCTCATCTAATGTCTACCCACGAATTGCCTAATTGTCCTTCTTCCTCTTTCTAGCAAATGGCACCACTGTCCATCTAGTTGCTGAAACCCCAAATCTAGGCGTGTCCTAGCCTCCCTGCTTTTTCTCACCCATATCTAGCAGGACAGCAGCAAGTTTTGCTGTCTCTCTTCCACGTGGGTCTAGCATCCCTCTCATTCTTTCTATCTTCTCTGCCACCTCCTTAAACCAAGTCACTAACAACTCTAACCCCCACTGTGATGGAGCTTCCTAGCACGTCTCCCTGCCTTCATCCTCTCTTCGCCCAGCACCTGGAACCATCTTTCTAAACTACAGAAAATATCACTCCCCAGCTTTGACTCCGCCAATCCACCTTTCCATCTTTCTTAGAATAAAATCCAAACACCTAATCTTCAAGGTCTTCCATGATCTGGGCCCCGTGGGGCTTTCTCCCACATCCAGTCTCATTTTGTCACATGGGTCTTCATTCTGTTCCTTAAACTCACCCAGCTCATACCCATCTCAGGGCCTTTGCACTTGCCATTTCCTCCCTCTGGGCTCTCCTCCCCCAGATCTGCATGTGGCTGACCCCTTCGTCATTTCGGGAGAAGACCGCCTACCCAAAAGAGCCCTTCCTTGTCACTTCCTATCATATTATTAGCTGATGCCACTTTCTTTTCTTCTTAGCACTTATTGGTCACTGAAAATACCTTGTTTATTTATTTGTGTCTGAGAGCAGTGACTGTACCTGCTGCTTGCCCAGTGCCTAGAACAGTGCCAGGTCAGAATAGATACTCAGTAGACATTGGTTGAATAAATGTCTGAAGTGCCTTTCCAAATTTTCTAGTTAGAATAAACTCCTTTGCCTTTCTACCTTGTGATAGGTTGGGTTCTAAGGAAATAGGCTCTGAGGCAGAGATTTGCACGTGGGAAACGTTGTGGGGGGTGCTCTTGGGCACAGCACCAGGGAGGGAGCAAGGGAAGCGGGAATGGGCGAGGGGAGAAGTTGAGTCGCATTGGAGTTGCAAGAGAGACCTCAGCTGATCCAGAGGGGACTCCATAGCTGGGAGGACTCTTCAGAGATGTCCTTAAATGAGGCAGGGCTCTTGGAACCCTACATCATCCAGTCATTGCATGAGGCTGCCCCCAGGAAGGACGTACAACCTTAAACAAGACAGATTCCCTCAGCTGAGGGCAGCTCCTGGAGAAGGATCCAGCTGTGAGCTGATGGCTACCAACGCTTCTGGCAGCTGGAGGAATGAAGCTTCCCTGTAAGCCATACAGGGAAGATCTGGGCAGCCCACGTGGTGTCCTCTAGTTGCCCCATACATAGCGTTTAGCAGAATCTGCTGTAGATCACTTATTTCTGTATATCCAGCTCTCCCTCTCAATTTACTAGCCCCTGGAAAGCAGGAACTAAGATTTTTCTCATTTTGGTGTCCCCCATAATGCTTGACACATATCACGTGTTTGGTGTTTGAATTTTTAGCAGGAGAAAATTGTAGCTAAGAATTTCCCTTATGTTTGAGAAATTGTCCATGTAGACTCCACAAAAGGATTAATGGAAACCCTCTTTGAGTTGGAGAGAGGAGGCCATAGCCAGGCTCCCAGAAATGTAGGCATGGGAACTGAGCCAGCAAATCCTCTACTTAGCGAATAAGTTTCAAATTCTTAGCCATTGGGTGCCTTCCTCTTCTGCAAAAGTGGGACACAAGTGAGTGCTTAGCAGCACAGATCTGGACTCCTGGCACATAATACTCCAGTGTGGGAGTGTTTTCATAAGATGGAAATTTGTTGGGAAATTCAATGTCTTTTGCTGCATTCCATCCAGACACAATACCTAGAATACACAGGCTGGAGGAAGGAACCAGAAGGAAGAGGAATAATTGAGAAACATAGTGGGTTTCAAACTAGAGTTCAACCCTACTTAGTAAAAAATTCTGTGTGTCTTTCTAACGGATGAATAATTGAACGGAATAAGACAGGGGATGCCAAACATACGGCTCTTGACAAGGATTATCAATTCTGGGTTGAACCATCTCGAATCTATACTGGTGCCAGACTCTCCACCCAGCTGGAATGGCTTCTGTCTCTCTTGCTCCTTGTTTCTTAGACTCACAGCTGTTGGAGTTTTACCAGCCCTGTCCCAGCTGGATGAAGACAGTGAGAGGTTCCAGGGCGGTGGCAGAAGGGGTCCCTTTGACTTAGAAAGTGGAGGAACAGCTGGAATGGAGAGGAAACGATCTATTCGGACTGTGACAAAAGGCTGTGACTGTGTCCCTTTGGACACTTGGGTTAAACACAGAAAAGTCAGAGCCCAGAATGGATCACAACACCTTTGAAGCTTTATTAATGTCATGATCTTTCTACACCAGGGCAATAGGACCATGAGTGCCCAGCAAACTCAAAGGAGTTATGTGTGTTTGAAAAGTGTTTCCTAAGTCATCAACCAATTCAGCCATTCTCATCATCTTAATAACCTACTTTCCATGTCAAGTGGCAGGGAGGTACCCTACTCATCAAAAGAGGTAGTTTAAGCAAATTTCACGTACATTATGGCTTTGGATGGTGTCTTTGTATTTCGCATTTTTGAGACCTTAGTGACTTATGACATTCAGCACCTGCTGAGTATAGAGGACAGTTGATGAGAACGCTCCAGGGCGCATTCAGCAGGTTTCTCTCAACCATCTCACTGTGTCTGGCACTAATCAATCAGACAAATAGCCAAAGTGGAGTCTGGCCAGATTATGAAGATTGACACTTGGTATGAGCGGGCAGGCGCCAGCTGTTGGCGGGCAGGGCAGGCTCCGGGGGCCTGTGTGTCCCGGGCCGTCGCTCAGGAAGTCTTAGGGCCTGCAGGTGCTTGGAGCCCCGTGGTGAGAGAGACAGAGCTGACGATACTCGATCGGCCATTTGGAAGGCAGGTGGGTCTTGTCAGGGAGCCTTTCTGTTATGGCTTAAATTGTGTCCCCCGCAAAAAGATATGTTGAAGTCTGAAGCCCTAATACTTCAGGGTACGACCTTGTTTGGAAATAGGCCGTTATAGAGGTAATTAAGTTAAAATGGGATCAGAGTGGGCCCTAGTCCGATATGACCGGTGTCCTTCTAGAAGGGAGGAATTTGGACACAGAGACAGACATGCACAGAGGGAAGACGATGATAAGACACTCAAGGAGACGTTGGCCACGTGACGGGAGCAATGCATGTACAAGACAGGAAGCGCCAGGGAACTCTGGAGAGCATCAGAAGCTGGAAGAGGCTGGGAACGGTTCTCCCCTAGAACCATCAGAGGGAGCATGGACCTGCTGACACCTTGATTTCCAACTTCTAAGCTTTAGAACCATGAGACAATGGGTTTCTCTTGTTTTCCGCCGCCCAGCTATTGGTGTTTCGCTACAGCAGCCTTAGGAAATGGATACACATTTCAAGAGACACTGTGGCCAACGGAGCGAGGGCAAACAGCCCACGGTGCGCTGAGGTCGGGGAATCTTGCACCAAGAGCCACGGAGATGAGGCGAGCAACAGTTCTCTCCCCACTCTCTCCCCATCCCACGGAGTGGTTTGTACATCACATGGGGCTGTCCTCTGGGAAGAGCCTGGCTCTCTGCATCTTTCCCTGTTTGTAGTGCCTTTGTATAAGTGGTCTTGTGTGGGGAATATAAGTCTGGCACAGGAAATCTATATGTAGGTGCCAGCTGTGCAGGAATTGCACAAGACTGCCAGCTTCTTGTACCTGGAGACCTTGTGGAAGTTGGATGTGAGCTGCAGCCTCTTAGAGCAGTGGAAACTCTGATCCCTCTAGCTCACTGCCAGGAAACCTGAACTTCTAGGGTACCTCACTGGACAATCCTATTTGTCTCTTCAGAGGAAGCTGTTCCTCGGCAGGGCCTCTAGGCCCCATTCAGGGATGTGCTTCTATTCCTCAGATGATGCCAGAGCAAGAGAGGAAGGCAGGGGCAGCGCAGATGAAAACTGGGAGGGTTACGGCTTGAGGCACAGTATAGGGCCCAGCAATTATCACTTGGCACCGGATTTCAGATCAGAGTCGCAGAAAAGGAGATGCGATGTAGGAGACGGCCCAAGGGTGAGTACTGGGGCACCCAGATTCCAGGCCTGGCTCTGTGACTAATGCTGCATTCCAGGAGGAGAAGGGATGGGGGCAGGAGAAAGAGGCTGTGGGCGCCGCTGAGGGAGTTCAGTTCAGAAACAGCCACCCTGCTCAGAGCCACAGGAAGGAAGGCTTTTTCAGGACTGGTTCCCGACCTGGAGGAAATGGAGGGAACCCAAATCTGCAAAGGGAGGGGGGGATGGGATGGGCTGGGGCTTGGGAGAGAATCGGACAACGACACACTCCGGGGGAATACAGAGGCAGGTGGACAATCTGGAAACTCAGCTTTATACGGAATTTTGTTCACAGTGGATGACTTTATGTGGGGGCATCCTCTTCCTATGTGCCTACTTTTCCATGAACTCCTCAGAGGCAGAGACCAAGCTTGGTTTATCTTTGTCCTCTCTGTGCCTGACTGAGTGCTGCCACAAAATAGGTGTGCAAAGAAAGTTTGTTTTTGCATGGATTATTATTATGGCTGCTATGTGAAGAAATCATTTTTGTATTTGTGGCCCTGGAGAAGAGAGGTTTTAGTATGATGGTTTCCCGGTCTGTGGGGAGAGTGAGCTCCCAAGGATTGCCTACATCCATGGGGGAACGGATACACGGTCTTGGAATGGTGATTTTGGAGCTCAGTGGGGGTCAACCACTGAATAGTGCTTTACTCCAGAAATCAAAACTGAGCGAGAGGGACAAAGAGGTAGAGGGATTCGGACTAGCCGAGTGAAGCTGGTGTTCACCAACTTGTGTGTGAGCCGGAAGAAGTCCCAGGACTGTCCCCTGCTTAGTCAATGAGGCTGCCTGGCCCTCAGGGTCATATGGAGAAGGGCAGAGACCACTCTGGCTTTAAGAATTTTAGCCAACTTTCCGGCTGGGCCTCAGAGTGCCATCTGGCATCACGGAAGTAGGAAGGGCAACAGGGCAAGCCTGGCTCAGGGAGTACATGGCCAATAAAATCTGTACAAAGTGAACAATTATTTTTCCACTAAAAAAATGTTCACAGTCCTCTCTCCGTCCATTCTCCAGTTCTCCCGCCATCTCCATCCGTGACCCATGAATGGTGGCAAGGCTGCTATCAGGAGGGACAAGAGGCAAGACTTGTAAGGAAACCTCTCTGATCTGGAGACGTTCCTCCTTAGCATCCGTCTGGGAAGCTATCACTCTGTGGGCCCCAGGAGGCCCTTGACATAAGCTGCTGCTGAGTGGGTTAGGCTGAGCCGGCACCAAGGGGATGCTTGGCTGGTATATCCCCTACTCTCTGCCCGGCATTTGCATAAGTTGTTTTTGCCTTTTACCCTGTCTCCACTGGGATTTTGATGAGTTTCTTATCAAACTGAATGACTCATTTAGATAATACAGACCTTTGTACCATGGCAAGGAATGTTCCTCCCTAGTCCATTTTTCTTTTTATTAGAGAATGCCAAAGGAGAATAAAAAAAATTTAGCATATTAAATTTCCAGTGGCAAGAAAAACACACAAGGATATCAAAGTGCTCAGAAAGAGATTTCCCACAGGTTAGACAGAAAGGATGCTTCAAACAGCCCTTCCTAACTTCCTGGTGGCTGGCAGATATTTTCATCGGGCAGAACTCTTGGTTTAAATGATGAAAAAGATAATTTAGTAGCTTATGAACTGTAAAAGTCAGGGGAACAGTAAACTCCAGACCCAGCTGGAGTCAGGGGCGTGGACAATGTCGTCAGGATTTGTCTCTTGGCTCTGCTAGACTCTCTAGGTTGGCTTCATTCTCAGGCAGACCCTCCTCAAGTGGTGGCAAGGACGATCGCTCCGTGGCTCCAGGCTCACAGCCAACTAGCCTGCACATCTAGAAGGAAGAGAGAGTCTCTTGCCTAAGAGTTCCAGCTGAAGCCCTGGGGAGGACGCTTGCTGGCTCTGATCGGTGCAGCTGGGGCCATCCACTCACTTCTGAACCCATCACTGTGGCTAAGGACAGGCAGTGCCCTCTTTGGCCAGGCCTGGCTTACTTGCCCATCTCTGGAGCGAGAGAGTGGGGTCACCTGCACCTAAACCTCAGGGACTTATAGGTTGATGGGGCAGGGAGGGAAAGTGATTCCATGAAAGAAAACCATGATGCTTTTTGGACAGTATGCTGGACAGAAGAACGTGTCCATCACACTGTTTCTACACACCTCCAACCAGACTTAGAACATCCATACTTTGTCATATGGCAGGCTGTCCAGTTGGGGCTGCAGCTGATCAAAGACTTTGCTGGCCATTTGTTTGTTGTTAGTGAACAATTTCTTTCCTTTAGCTTCTATTGTAGATGAAATAATGAGACGTGGAAAGGATGGGCTCCCCATCTTCCCAGAAGGTGTTTCTGATCCCCCTCCTCCCACTGGCTCCCTCTCATTACTTATGGCACGGCTGCCTCAGAAAGCAGTGGCTGTGGAACACAGCTGTTATTCTGCTTGGCCTTGGGGACTCCAGTCTGATTGCAGCAGCTCCCCCACCTAGTCATTAGCACATTCAAACAGGGTTTCCCTCTCCTTTTTAGAGGAAACATAAAAGACAGCTTTTGTCTACACTTTCAAATATAATGCAGTTTGAGTCTGGGAGGGTGTTGGGTCCCACAGGGATACTTATGGCCCCAGAAACCTCTCTGATGATGCAGGATGGAAATGTGATTTGAACGTGAATGTGAGCACCCGAGGTGGAGGAGAGGAAAGGGACCAGAGAAATGATGTCCACCCAATAGCCACAGAGGCTCCGAGAGCCTGGTGGCGCAAGAGCCAGAAGCAGGCGGCTGCTTCTAGCCCGTGCCCACAGTGGGTGGGCATTTTTAAATTGGCCAGTGCAGTGCAAAGGCTCTGCGGGCAATAGGCTTGATTCCCAGGAGGCCCCTGCATCTCCACCTGCTGCAGAGCAGACGCTTCGTCATCCTGGAGGGCATGCCGGGCTCTCTCATTTTGTCCCCACCATTCCTGTCAGATTCCTTCTGAAGTATCAGCCCCACCCAAGCCACACAGACTGAAAGTGGGAGGTGGGTTTATGCGAAGAGGTGAGAGGGTTGCCAGGAAAGCATGAGATGTCCACTGTGCCTAAGCACCCAGGGCTCCTCCGATGACAGCTGGGTTCTGTGATAACGACAACGACGCAGCGACGGGCATAGGTCGGCAAAGCCTTGGAACGGCTGAGACGGTCAGGGATAAAACGTCCATCACTGCACCCAGGTAGAACTCTACTTTGGCTAAGCAAACGGGGTGACAGGCCTACATAAGTGGTGACTACCAGCCTCCATGCACACCAGGGTTACTGAGCCCTAAGGGACCGGTGACCTGCAGGTGGCTCCTTTTGCCTGGAGCTGCCCGCACCAGTAGAACGAGACCGGGTTCAGAATAGCAGAGCAGAAACGTTATTCGTTGATCAATGAATGGAGGAGGTGGAGCTCGTGCTCTAACACATCTTCTCCCCGAAGGGAAGGCGAGCAGGGTTCTTGCAGGATGTGAAGGGGGAGGGGTCCCTGTGTCATCGCTTGGGCGGGGCATTTGGGCATGCGCAGACCTTCCCTTGTGGCACGCGTCACCTTTTGCATGTATTTCCTTTTGCGCGTGGCACCCTATTGGCACCGTGTGCCTTTCTGCTTTGGACCTGTTCTGTGTTTGGCCATCTGGCAATATTTTGCCTTCGTTCCTATAAGCAAGCGCAACTTAAAAACAAAGCATTAGACATGGAAAACGTTTTTAGGGACTTCCCTGAGTGACACTATCCCACGTGATTCTCTCAGCAGCCTTTGAAGGAGATGCTCTCAGCTCTCTTCTGCAGTTGAGGAGACCAAGGATCAGAGAAGTTGTGTGAGGTGTCCAAGTGGAGAGCTGTGGGCTGGGCCCAGGGATCAGAACCATGAGGACACCCTATACTGTGCCGGGGGGAATGGCAGTCAATGAGGCAGAGCCCACTTGCCTGAGTTCCCAATGGAAGAGAAAGGGGAGGGGGAGCAGGGGGCCCTGGGTGTCGTCCCCATCTCAGGAAGAAGACCCTCAAAATGGGCGTGGGAAGTCTCCGCCGGGACCAGGCTGTGACTCTCCAAAGACCCAGAATTGCCTCGCTGGGGGGACCCTGGGCTTTGAGAGGCTTTTCCTGGCTGAGCGAACTTTTCCTGCAAGGGGTCGGATAGTAAATATTTTACGCTTTGGGACCACAAGGTTTCTGACACAGCTACCCAGCTGCCCTGACTGGAAGCAGCCCTGGACTGTAGGCAACGATGGGTGTGGTTGTATGCCAATGAAACTTTACAAAAACAGGTCCCCAATAGGCTGCAGTTTGTTTTAGGGCCACCTGGAGGGCCAGCCTGACTGCCAGCACCCAGTCTAGACTGCAGGAAGGGGGGCCTCGTCACGGAATCTAGCTTTCTGGGAGAACTTCCTAATGCACTTTACCCACCTGGGATTTCTTTGTTCTGAGCCTCAGGGAAAGGGCTCAGGGCCCTTGCACTGTCCCTTCTCTGACAAATGAAAGAGGATGGGTCATCAGCACTTGGGGTCATGTGCAGGACCTGAGATGGTGATGGAGAAACAGTCCAGCAAGGCCCAACTACCCTCCCTCTGGATAGAGTTTATTCCAAACAAAAATGGCTCAAGCCATATAGGGAGTGTAGCAACTTTCTTCCTTCACACTGCTTTATCAGATCGTGTCTCTTAGCTGGAAACTCTCCCGTGACTCCGTCTCACCTGGAGCAAAAGCCTGCTGTCCTTGTGATGGTTGCAAAGCCCGGCACAATTTGAGCCCTGGACGCTTCTTGGACTGCATCTCCTACCCCTCTTCCCTGCCACCCTCCAGTCACCTGACCTCCTTGCTGTTCCTTGAACACACCAGACACACTCCCACCCCAGGGCCTTTGCACTGGCTGTTCCTTCTGCCTTGGATTCTTTCTCCCTGGTTAACTGCATAACTTGCTCAGGCATCACCTCCCTCTGGTCTTTGCTCATACGTCACCTTCTCATTGGATCCTTCTCTGGCCATCTTATTTGAAATTGCAACCTTCCCTTCCCCCATCTCCTTCCACTCCTTATTCCTTTTTCCTGCTGTGTCGTTCTCCATCACAGGTACCACCACCTGACATTCTATGCTTTGTAATTCGCCCTCCATTAAAATGCAGGGTCCCAGAGGGCAGAGATTTTGTTTTATTCACTGTTCTATCTCTACCACCTAGAGTAGAACCTGGCACATAGTATATATTTAATAAATATTTGTTGCATCTTTCTGGATGATGTAAATTAATTACACAGTTTTTGTGAATTCCATTATGTGGTTATATCCTCATTTATCTAACTGACTTCCTTTTGATGGATGGCATCTGCTGGTTCCAGTGTTTTGTTATTAAAAATAATGCTGCAAAATCTAGACTGTGAAAAACTCGACAGACAAATGACCTGGGTTCTTCAGCAACAAAATTGCAAGGGCAATGAGAGAGAAAGCAGGGGGGAGGGGGGCCTACAGATTAAAATAAACTTGAGAGACATATCAATAGATAGCAACATGTGCACATTAATTCCGTCCTGATTCAAATAAACTCCTAAAACAGTATACTTTTGACATTTGTGATACAATTGGAAATCTGAACATTGGATATTTAGTGCTATTTGGCAAATATTGTTAATTTTGTTGGGAGGTGATACTGGTACTGTGGTTTTGTTGAAAGAATAGAGTCCTCCCCTTTTGAGCTACTTAATGAAATATTTGCAGATGAAATGCTTTGGGGTCTGAGGTATGCTCGCAGATAATGCGAGGATGGGGGAAGCGAGGCGGAGATAGGTGAAACAAGGCTGGCCACGGATTGATAGCTGTTGAAGCTAGGAGGTAGCTTTCTGGGGGTTATTGTACTGTTGTATCTACATCAGTATATGTTTGACATTTTCTATAATAAAACATAAAAACATACAGCGCTGTATAATTTAGTATGTGGGGTGAGATGGAATGGGTGGGGTTTTAGATGAAATAAAACTGTCCGCAAGTTGGGTAATTGTTGAAACTGTGGGCTGGGTACGTGGAGGTTTGTTAGACTCTTCTCTCCACTTCTGTATATGCCTGGCATTTTCTATCATGGAAAGTTAAACAGTTGTGCTGCTGTGAACATCCTGTCATAAACCCCTTCTTAACATTTCCCTGCTCTCTGTCTCTTTAATTCTTGATGTGGCTGGGTCCAACGCTGCTGTGAGTGGCAGCTGACCAAACTTTGTTTCTGCCTTGATGTACTAAAACCATTAAAAAAAACCCAACTTTATTGCGATATCATTTACGTACCATACATAAAATTAGCCTGTATAACTCAATGATTTTTAGTAACTTGACAGAGTTGTGCATCCATCACCATAATCTGGTTTTAGAAATTTCCCTCACCCAGTAAGACCCTTGAGCTCATTTACACTTAATCTCCTTTCCCGCCCCTGGTCCCAGGCAACCACTAATCTACTTTCTGTCTCTATAGATTTACCTTTTCTGGACATTTACCTTTTTAACGAGGGCCCTTGCCTGGAATTTTTGACATTCATTTTCCTACTCTACAAAATGCCATTTCTTACTCAAGGATGCTTCTTGTTCTGTTATTAGTGAACCATTTTTTGAGACATATCTTCTCATTTCTGTTCAGAAATTTAAGTGATTCAATTCCCCACATTTTTGGAATTATTGTGTCACAGTGATGGTCTGTGACCCCTGTTTTACATAGAAATTAATGGTATGCTAATAAGGCAGTAATGATCAAGGCTCAGAGAACTCCCTGCAGATTAATGAGTGGCTTAGAGAGTAGAGAGACAAATCTGAATCTAGAGGTCACCAACCCCGATAAGTAAATTTCACACTGAATGTCCCCAGGACCATGGTGGTTGATAAGGTCTGAGAGCCCTCCGGTATTTCTTGCAGTCCCAGGTCTCAATTTTGCATTATTTTCTTGTCACAGATCTTTGACCCCAGATCCCATGGGACATCAATATAATGATATTGCTGAGGTTTAGTTCTTTATTTTGTAATGGACCACATCCTCCCAGTTCATTAGAAAGTATTTACTGGGGGCTCTTACATTTTGTGAGCTAGATTTCCCCCAGGATCAAGAATATTGATGTAGGACCTGATTACCTAGTAATTGAATCATCGCTATCTGTCCAATAACTTCATCTGTAAATCCAGAGCCATGGGGACCGTTCATTCATTTAATAAACATGTGTGAACAAGTACCTACTATATGTTAGATGCTGTTGCAGGAACTGGGGATAAACAGAAAAACCATTTTTCTCCTTAAGAAGTTCACAGTCTAGTGATGGAGAGAGACATATAGGACAATAATGGCAAAAACGGAAATATTATGTGTAAGGTACAGCATTAATATAGAGAGAATCAAGAAGTATTTCACAGAACTTAGGTTTGATTTGGGTCTTGATGGATGAGTAGGAGTTTGCATATGGCAAAAAGGAGCAAGAATATTTTAAGTGATGAAACATGTGAGGTGTAAAATGAGATTTGAGAGCCAAATTATTTCCTTCCTTTTACTTTCCTTTGAAAATGTAAGATGAAATGCTTTTTTTTTCTTTTCAGATATTAGTAGGACTTGAAGCTATAAATTTACCTTTCTATGCTATGTTGGACACATCCCATACTTTTTACATGAAGAGTTTTCATGCCACTTCCCAGATCAATACCTTTTGGGTAGAAATCCAATTATAAGGTAAAGTTTCACATTTGTCATCATGGCACAGCACAGTCTTTGTGAGCTGACCACTGCTTATTTCTTCAATTTTATATCCTACTTTTTGTGCCCAACACTCATGCAGTAGCAATATTCATAGTTCTTGAACAAACCATTTTGTTTCTTGCCCTTGTGAATTTGTACATACTATTATTTCTGTCTAGACCAGGAAAACCTCAGTCATGCTTCCAAAGGACATTTGATATCGACAACACAGTCTCCCTATGAGTCGCCAGGTTGAGTTAGCAGCAAAATATATGTAGACACCCAAAAATGTTAACTTGCTGGAGAGTCCTTTAATATTGATCAAATGAATTTGAGGAATGTCTACCAAAGACAATAACTTTCCATTTTATAAGGCTTATATGCAGCAATTTTTTATGATAGGAGTTAAGTACCAGAGTTACTTGTTTCATGAGGTCCATGGTAGTAAGTCTTGGTTCAAGATAATAAAACCATGCCCTCAGCACATGAGCATGTACTTCTCTTCTTATTTGCTGTGGCAGAATGGCATGGACTCAATTCATGGAGAGGCAATATATCAAGTTACCAAGGTCTAAATTAGGGAACTTGGCTATAATGGAACCTTGTTTCAAAAATGGAGATTTGATCTCTCCCCACACTAGTCTTATTTTCTCTGGATTTTGTAGTGAAATAAAGATACAGACATTTTAAATGACTTAATGCCTGAAGATTTATCTCCAGTTCCTAGATCTTGGAAAACTCTATCCAAGAAATCAAAGACCAATGAGAAAAGTTAATAAACGTTTCCAATAGCCTTGCTTGTCTCTTGTCCTATATCTTCATAAGGCAAAGGAAACTTTGTGGTTAATATATGATAAGTGCCTTAAATACATTTGCTGCTTATACAAGGCATCAGGCTGATTTTCCAGAATTGCAGTTAGTTGAGTAGAAGGCTGGCATATGGATTTGAAAGATTATCTGGAAAATTGTCAGCTCTGTAGCTTTAGGGGAAGATAAAGTTGCAGGTTGAGTTCATCCAGAGGGGAGAGAAGACTAGGCACAATGGAGGAACTGTGAAGCATCCATTAGAAAAGGCTTTATAAAGTTCTGGCGGCAAAAGACTTTCTGGACCAGCATGTTTCAGAGTGGGAGCTTCTGCACACTTTAGCATCTTCAAAAGGAACACCCGACCATCCCCGCCTCAGGACACCATTGAGATGCCTCAAGCTCTATGATTCTGACCAACTTTCACAGGATCACCAATCCATGGATCTGATTGTATGCACATTTCTTTGTAGATTTTAGACCTTTATTCTGGGATCAACTTTATTTCTTTCTGAAATACTTCCTTTATTAATTCTTTAGTGAAGACATTATTTTCTTTTATTTGCCTTAAATGGCACTATTTAGTTCTTGTTAGAGGATGAAAGTTTAGCTGGGTATACAATTCTAAGTTGATAGTTATTTTCTTTCGGCCCGTTAAGATCTCATTCCGTTGTCTACAGATTTCCATTGCTGCTATTGAGAAGTCTTCTGCTACTCAAATTTCTATTCCTTTGTCTTTTATTTCTGGCTGCTTTCAAGATCTTTCTCCCTGGTTGGTAGAGGGAGGAGAGAGGGAGGAGTTTGCATATTATTCAGTTTCTGTGTAATATGCACACGTGTGGATTTACAAAAGCTTTTTGGGGGGCTGGCCCAGTGGCACAGTGGTTAAGTTCACATGCTCCGCTTCAGCGGCCTGGGGTTCATGGGTTCGTATCCTGGGTGCAGATCTATGCACCGCTCATCAAGCCATGCTGTGGCAGTGTGCCACATACAAAATAGAGGAAGATTGGTGCAGATGTTCGCTCAGGGACAATCTTCCTCAAGCAAAAAGAGGAAGATTGGCAACAGATGTTAGCTCAGGGCCAATCTTCCTCACAAGAAAAAAAACCTTTTTGAATTTGTATGCTTTCTGAGTCTGAGGATTAATTTCTTTATCAATTTTGGGAAATTCTCATTCATTATTTCTTCAAGGATTGCTTTTCTTCATTCTTTCCATTCCCTTCTTTTGTTCTCTTTTTGGAGGTGAGAGGAAGTCACAGGACTTCGTTCCTTCTCTCCACCCCACAAAGTCAGGCCAGGGGCCGAGAGCCTCCAGTTTGTCTTCCCCAGGGCAGTGCCCTGAAGTGTTCAAGGTTATGTGCCTTCTCCCAACCCCACAGAGTGGAGCCCACTCTTGATATCTGTGTACGGCGTGTGGAGGTTTGTTGGGCCCTCTGCAGGAACCCTCACACACTGTCTGCGGAGGCTCACATGCACTGTCAAGGGGGTATGAGTGGAGTACTGGGGACTACATTGGCCAGCGGGGGTGGGGAGGGAGCTGCAGGGGAGGAGTTCTGTGGGATTCCTGGGCAGGCCTCTTGGTAGAGTCTGACAGCCAGTTAGTAGGATCTGTGGCTCATTTTTGAGATCCATGGGGTGGTTGCTGTGAGCCCATGTGTGTTTTCCCTGCTGCTGGTTTCTCCTTACAGACTCTCAGTCATGCTAATCCCCTCAGTGATCTGGGTGGGATGAGGCAGAAATGGGCCTCTTGGGAAACATCTCTGGAGGCTGGGGGATGCCAGGCACTCACTCTGCTCTCACTTTCCCACATGGGAGAAATTGTGGGCCCAGGGCGCCTCTCTTGTCACTGAGCTGTGCAGCCTCGGGGTAACACAGTTAAAAGGAAACTGTTGTTTCTACTCTCTTCATCGCATCTATTCTTGGATTTTTTTTTTGAATGGGGTTCTGGAATCTCTCCACTGGACTCCAAGGTTCCAAGACGGGTATTCCTGTCCACGAATGGTTGTCAATATCCATGCTCCTGTCGAGGTATGAGGGCTGGAATCTTCTATTCCACCTCTTGCTTACTCACAGCTCTCCATTCCCTTCTTTTGGAAATACTATTAGATAATATGTTCTAGAATCAGTGTTTCTTAACTGGTCATAATTTTATCTCTTAATCTCTCTGTGCAATATTCTGGGTGTTTTTTTCAGGTCTATTTTCTATGTCATTATTTTCTTTTTATCTGTTTCTAATCTGCTGATTTATCCATTCATTGAATTTTTCATTTAAATTATTTTCTTATTTCCAAAAGTGATATTTGGTTATTTTTCAC
Organism: Equus asinus; assembly: GCF_041296235.1. Classification (NCBI taxonomy): domain Eukaryota; kingdom Metazoa; phylum Chordata; class Mammalia; order Perissodactyla; family Equidae; genus Equus; species Equus asinus. The sequence goes on from NC_091803.1 coordinate 30,244,010, forward strand.
TCTTGACTCTGCTTTTTTTAAATCATGTTTCATTTCTTTCTCCTTTAAAAAAATATGCATTTCATATTCTGAATTCAACAATTCTATGTTATGAAGCTCTTAGGGGTCTAATTCTGCTGTTTGTTGTTTCTGCTTATTTCATTCATGGTGGCTTATTTACTTGTGTGTTTCTTAGTTTTGATTCATGAGCTAATGTTTAGTGGATTCCTGGAAGACTTGGGGAGAGGGTGGGAACCTCTAGAGAACATTTGCATTTTCTTCTTCTGGGCACTCTGGAGTGCTGCCAACCTGGAATCATGCTGCTAATTTTTCAGCTTGGGGTTTTCCAGACCATGTAGGGGCCAAATGCACGTGAGAATAATTTTGCAGTTCTGAATTCTCAGGGAAATGTTTTTCCCCTTTCTGATCCCAGACCGAGTCCAACAGGCTTCCTTCGTCTTATCTCTTTGCCAGTGAGTGAATTATTTTCTAGTTAAACTTTTCACCAAAACGGTGAGGGTCCTGGCCTTATTTTCCCACCATGGGTAGGTCTAGGTCTTTGTTCTTTGTTCCCATGAACCTATTAAAACTGTAAAAACCTCTTGGTCACTGGGATTGGCAGATGTCCCCAAGCCTGCTATAATCTCACGGTCAATTTGTCACTCTGATATTTAGCTCTCACTTCATATTTTGGCATCTGGGGATTTCTGCTATTTGCATATTAGTTCATCTATTCATTTAAAAGGATTTCTACATATTTTCTGTCTGAGATTTTTTTTCAGGATATCTAGTTTATTACAGTATTAGAAATGCAAGTCCCATGTTGTTTTTATTTCACTTTTTTCCTTAATATGTAATGAACACATCTGGTACTGATAAATATTCATTTAAAACAATTTTTATGAATGGAAGTTTTACCTATTTGCATATTTCTTTGTACATTTCTATAAGAAGTTATTATTTCATTAAAATTTCTTTTTTACAAAATTTAAACATATGGATTGATTTCTCCACTTTGAAAGTGAGCATTTTTTTGGTATGGAAAACAGGCAATTATATCCTTATTGTTGCTGCATCTTAATGATTACTTAAGATTCTCCCTTGAACTTTTGTCTCATATGTGGGTCTTTTGTTTCTTCCTCATGCAGACATTTCTTTTCTCTCTTTGGCTAACTGTCTCAGACATCGTTATCATTGCACATGCTTGCAGATGCTATTTATAAAGGCAGAAAAAATTATCCAGAATGTGTGTCGGTGTAAGAGAGAGAGAGAGACAAAGACAAGAGAGAGAGAAAGAGACAGAGAGAGACCTATACACAGAGACAAGGAGACAGAGAGAGACAGACAGATTGAAGACACTCACAGACATATGTACTTGCCTGCTATGCAGATGTCTTTATGAGAAAATGGGAAAATATACACTCATCTGACTGAAGTTTTGCCCCTAGGGATCTCCTGAAACACCGCAGCTTACCCAGGCCTGTGGCTATGACTATTCTCCCATTTCTTAGGGCTGGCCTGGGCTCTCTGTTGATTTCAGGGCTGCTAATGACCATGTGGAACAGAAGAAGCTTTTGTGGCCAGATTGATTCCAGGCTGGGAACTGCCTGACTAACCATTCTTGAGACATGGTCTGCTGAGGTAGTCAAAGTGGGTTTTATTTTTGATAAAGTCTCTGTCTGCAGTCTCCCTGTGCCTACAGGGGAGGCACAGCTGGGAGAACAGTCTGGGCAAGGCTGATGCCCCTGAGAGCCTGGATTCTTAGCGGCAAAAAGCGTTTCTTCCTGCAGTGGGTCCTTGGAGAAGCATTTGGACACAATGCCCACATGCACTGCAATCTTCCCTCAGTGCCGCACAGACAGCGGTCCCTTCAGGACTATCCCCTTGGGAATATGTACTCTATGGGGTAGGCTTGGCCTCGAGAGTTCTCTTTATGCAAGATTATGTAAAAAGTGCTCACAAAAAGACCCACACACCAAGTCCTAAGTCAGCAGATGTTTCCCATACACTGAAAATTCCCTATGGTGCCCAAAGCCCCGTTTTTAGACTCTCTCCTCTCAGTTGGGGTGACTACAGAGGAGGAAAGGCTCCAGTTCTGGCTCCCTCCAAGCATCTGATGGGGGTCCTCACTCCTCAGGGCTTCAGATGTGTCTACAACATTTATTTTTTTAGCGGAGGGCATCTCTGGAATATCCTTAGCTGGGTGGTCAGCTCCATGAATCCTTCTAAAGTTGACCAACCACAACTCCATAGTTTGATCAAGGGGAAGTTGGGGAAGTGAAATTTTCCACCTCTGTGATTCAGATGACTATCCATCCATCCGTCCACTCACAAGAGTGCCCACTCAGTGTCAGGGCTGGGCGCTGGGGTGCAGAATAAAAGAGACAGGGCTGGTTCCTGACAGCAGAGAGCTCACAATCTGTCAGGTGAGATGGACAGAACACAAATGATTATGGAATTAGTTGCATCTGTAGTAGGGTCTGCACGTGAGGTGTGTTGCCTCCGCTGTAAGACTTGTCACCAGAAAGAGTCATTTCCAGAACCCCAACTCTTCTCACCGTCTCTGCTGTAAGCCCCTGGTCCAAGCCACCACATCTCTTGCTTCCTAAATGGATGCCTTGCTTCTTCACTTGCCCCTTGTCATCCTTGTCCCCTTCAGTCCATTCTCCACGCAGCAGCCACAGGGACCCTGTTACGCATAACTTGGATCTTGTCACTGCTCTGCATAAAACTCCCCAGTGGTCCCCAAGACCTTTGCCTTGTGGCCCACTCAGTACCTCTTTGACCTCTCTGACTCTTCTCGCCTCCGTCCCCCGCCCCGGCCACACCGGCCTCCTCATAGCTCCTGGAACACGCCTCCGTGCCACTGCACAACTTTGCTCTTGCCCTTGCCTCCACCTGGTGTGTTCCTCTCCTGGATATCCACATGGCTCCATCCCTCCCCACCTTTGGGTCTTCATCCACATGTCACCTTCTCATTCCCCTGATTTATTTTCCTTTAGCACTTACAACTAATACACTATGTGTCTTAGTTACTTATTGTCCATCCCTCTGTTTTAGAATTTAGGTCCAGGAGAGCAGCAATGTCTGCTTTGTTCTCAGCTGTATCTCCGGCACCTGGAACAGCGCCTGGTGCATAGTAGTTGCTGATTAAATATTAGTTGAAAGAAGAAAGTGAATCTTCAGTCTCCATCTCCTTGGGTGACTCTTTCCCTCATGAGGCCATAGGCTCTTTCATCTATCTTAACAAGGAGGCTGAGGGAGAACAAAACTGTGGAGAGGCCCCATTCACATGGCATGGCCTCCCCCTGCCATTATTAGGATGGTGGGAAACATAAGACGCCCTTCAGCCCACCTGAGCCTCGTGGCACCCTTCCCCTCCAGGAGGAGGATCTTGCTCTTCTTCGGGCTCCTGCTTGGGGAGGAGTGAGAGTGAGAGCAGTGGCAGAGAAAATAAGCCACAAGCTACATTTTCAGAGGCCAGCCCAGGGCACTTTTGCGGATTAGCGGCCCCATTTGACCGTGTCGAGTAGATGATGCCACCTCAAGTGGTTCAGGTTTCTTCCGGGCAGGGCAGGGTCCATATCCAGGTCTCTTATGAAAGGGAAGGGGCCCCCAAGCTGGCCCCATTTCCCAGCAGAGAGGAGCAGCTCTTATCCACAGCTGGGGGAAGACCAGCTGGCTTGAGCTGTGTCATGGTGCAGAGCCAAATTAGAGTCCAAACATGCGCAGCATACAACGACTAAATAGTTGAGACCAGAAACTGGACACATGAACCAAACCAGTGGTCAAGCAGCATTCCAAATAATCATGAACCAAAACCAGGGGCGAAGCAGTTCAGTCCAGGGACCAGCTGGCCACGGTCAGGAAGAGAATCCCCAAACAAGCTGAGAAGCCAGGGCTGCCATGAGGAGTGGAGTGCAATGGCAGAGAGGGGTCCAGGAATGGACCTGGGACAATTCCTAAGCTCATTGAGTAGCCAGCCACCTCTTTCTGTCTTCACTTTCTACTGTCAAATCAGACCTTTCTCTCCAGCCAGGGGGCCCTGTTTTTGCCTTCCTTTCCTCTTATGCCCTGCAGTTACTCGCTTACACCACTAGGTGGCGACTCGGCTTGGAGGAGTTAAAAGCCTGAGGCTATTGACTGGGAGCGGCGTGCTGAAATGGGCAAGCGCAGTACAAGCGTTTCTCATTTAAACTTCAGACATCTCTGAGTAGTTAGTGCTATTATTATCCCTATTTTACTGATGGAAAAGACTGAGGCTTAGCAAGTTTTAAGAGCTTTGCCTAAAGCTGCTCATCCAACAGGGGGCTCTCTTAACACAATGCTTCTGAGTAAATTTGGGGTTGGCAGAAGCTGAACGGTGACCATGGTGAATGCCGGACAGTGACAGCCTTCTCAGGGGAACACATACATGGAAAAAAGTCATTAGTAGTACTTAGTGCACACTGTGGCGCCCTTCCTGTGTCTCAGGTGCCAGAATAATGTTTTACAAACACGATTTAGTTTAATCCTCAAATAACCCGAGAGATCAGACTGCTGTTATTCTCGTTGTGTAGATGAGTTCGCTGGGGCTCAGAGAGGTTAGATAACTTGCTGTGTAGGTGCATCTGAGTAGGTGACAGCCCCAAGGTCAAAAGCAGAGATTGCTTGTACTTCAAGTTCTGAGTGGGAACTTGGGGGGGCTCTAGGTCCTGGTGCCCTGGGGGGAAGTCGGTTCTCAGGAGGCAGAATCCCCGCCCTCCCACAACAGGAAGCTGTCAGAATTTTGACTCTAAGTCCCAGGCCTGACCGTGAGTCAGGGACTTTGAGCTTCCACTGGGCGTGGGACTCGGTTTTTTCATCTGCAAAAGGAGGGGTTGGACTCTAATGAAAAGTTCCAAACTCAAATGCTCGCAGGGCCAGGCAGGTAACAAAAATGAGTCACGTGGGGACTACGGGAAACTGAGGGACACATGCCCCATTTTAAGGGGCAGTTCCAGCCAATTGCTGCCATGCAGGAATGTGGGGTGCTTGTTGCTAGAGTCCCTGATTTTCCCGGAGAATCTAGAAATCTAGATTTTTATGTAAAATCTCCTTTAAAAAATGTTGGCAATGGATTCAATGCTTTTTTAAGAAACAAGCATACAGATTAAAACAAGCTCACACACACACACCCCATGAGCTGGGTTTGGCTGGCAGACCCCTGTTTACCGTGCTCAAAGATGCCTCTGTTCCTACCAGTTCTGAGAATCTCTCATTCCTTGTGCTTTAGGAGCCATGGTGCTGGCCAAGCAGCATTGAGGAAGAAGAAGAATGAGGGAGAAGGGAGAGCTGCCTGGGAGGCTGCGGGGACCCCTCACAGCCGTTCCTTGAGACCAGAGCTGCTCCTGCTTTGGCCAGTTTCACAACTGCCTGGGAACTTGGTTATTCTCACCAAGCCTAGGACTATCCTCCTTGGCAAGCGGGCCCTCTGTGTCCCTGGTGAGCTCTCCAGAGGATCTGACACACACCGAAGTGAGAACCGTTGTCCTAGCTCAATGGGTCTTAGCACTGGCTGCATGTGAGCATCAACTGGAGAGCGTTTAAGACCACTGACGTGCGAGCCCCAGCCAGGGCCAATTATAGCAGATGCTCTGAGTATGGAGGACAGGCTTTGCTACTTCAAACAGCCCCCAGAGAATCCTAATGTGCACCCAGGGCTGGGACCCACTGACCTGGATCAATGCTCCTGGTCAATGCTGTTCACACTGCAACGTGCTGGAGGGTCACCTCCAGGATCCTGTTTAAGGCGCAGCTTCTGAATCAGCAGGTCTGGGGCAGAGCCTGCGAATCTCCATCTCTAACAAGCTCCCAGGTGCTGCTGCTGCCCTGGGGACCACAGTTTGAGTAGCAGGGGTGTTTTCCAGCCTTGCCTGATGATAAGAATCACTTGTTTTTATTAATTATACAAATTCTATGGAAATACATGAAGGCCACTCAAATGAGAACAAGCGAAGGCTATTTATTCGGAGCTTGCTCTAGCCAGGGAGTCAGCCACCACCGCTGGAGTTTAACAGAGACTCAAAGGCAGGCGGAGGGCGGGGAAAGGCCTATAGAGGATAAAAGAGAAGGCTCCAGATGTGCCCAGATTGGAGGCTAGCAGCTTGGGGAAGCTTGGGGTGGGCTAATTAGAAGTGAGCATCCTATGTGATGGGTTAGGGGGACGTATTTGGCTTTCCCTGCTTGCTCCTAAATCGGAAGTGGGGCCAATAATTAGGGAAGCTATTGATCACGTCCTGGGCATTTGGGGCTGATGGCCACAGGAGGTGTAGTTTAGCTTCCTGGGCTGGCTGCTGCAGATAATGGGTCAGAGTTCCATTTTTATAGGTCTGGCCAGTGTCCATTTGTATATTCAGTCTCTCAGTTCTTGGGCTTCTTTCCTAGACTTTTTTTTTTTTTTTGAGGAAGATTAGTCCTGAGCTAACATCTGCTGCCAATCCTCCTCTTTTTGCTGAGGAAGACTGGCCCTGAGCTAACATCTGTGCCCATCTTCCTCTACTTTATATGTGGGACGCCTACCACAGCATGGCTTGCCAAGCGGTGCCATGTCCACACCCAGGATCCAAACCGGTGAACCCCGGGCCACCAAAGCAGAACGTGGGCACTTAACTGCTGCACCACAGGGCAGGCCCCTTTCCTAGACTTTCTGATTCAGAAGTTCTGGGTTGGGGCCCCAGGAATCTCCAGGTGATTCTTCTCATCAGGAAAGGCATTGCAGGAGAGTTCAGGGGGGTGGGGGATGATGATGGAAATCATGTGAATTAAAACCGCCTGGGGGCTCACATTAGCAGCAGCTCAGACCCTGTCCCCGCCTTAACGAGGCATGGGGTGAGGCATCTGCCGTTGTTGTCTATCAGTCTAGCAGTTGTCTAGTCCTGAGGAACAAAGCACCTCAAAACTTAGCGGCTTAAAACAATAATGGTTTATCGTTTCTCACATTCTGTGGGCTGACTGGGGCCTCCCCAGTTTAAAGTTTAAAGACCCTGGAGCCCAAGGACAATTGTGGGAACCCTCCCCCCAGGTCTATGCGTCCCTTAGCAAGGAACCTTTGTAGGCACCAGGGAGTAATCAACTACTTAGGTCCATGTGAGCCCCTAGACTGCCTTGTGGCGGGTTTTAAATATAAAAGTGTAGCGATTCCAACCGACTCCAACAGGGAGTTTCTTTCTTTACGATGTACTGACTACAGATGTTCAATCTGCTGTGTGAAGCCTGCTCTGGTGGAAATGCTGTACACGTTTGAAGTTTTTGAATGACAGAGGTTGTGAGAAGGTACATTCCAAACAAGTAATAATAATGATAACTCATATTTACTGAATACATACTATGGGCCACACACTGTTCTCACACTTGACATGCTTAATCCTTATTTAATCTTCATGACAACCTTGTAAGTTTTGTCCCATTTGACAAATAGGGAGACTGAGGCACAGAACAATTAATTAACTTGCCTGAAGTCATAAAGCTAGTAGGCAGAGGAGCCAGGATTTGAACCCAGGCCGTCTGACCACCCTGTATACACTCAAATATACTGTATGTACTGAATACACTCCCGTACGAGGAGTGAGAGCCTTCTGAAGCCTCAGGTATGACCTCTCTCACCTTGCATTTCATGGGTTACAGGAAAGAGGCTGCTTTGCCTGGAGTGGCTGGATTTAACAAGCCTGATTGTCAGGCCAGAAAGGACTGGTTAGGGGTCTCTGTCTCCTAAAAGAAATTACCTCGTGTCGCTGTCCAGTCCTCAGCCAGAGGGAGGTCAACGCTCTGACCCTCTTCCCCTGTCCAGCACTCCGTGACTGTCCCAACACACCTGGGGCCAGCTCTACAGCCTAGAGCTGGTAAAAATAAAACTGTGGTAAAAACAGCCACATCATTTGTTGCTATGCCAACCTGTGCTGCAACCAAGGCTATTTTCTAGGGGGTACTGAGGTAGAAAATGTTCTGGAGGCTAAGGTGGGGGGGGATTTAGAACCTCCCTTGATGGATTTTCAGTCTAGTCTGCTACAAATATCCTTCCGCGGCTTACACTGCCCGTGGGGTGAAGTCTCCCTGCTTGACATGGCCGCCCAGCCCTCCACACCCCTCTCCCTTCACCTCTCTCCATTTCCTCTTCAGGTGCTCTACTCCTTGTATACTGAACAAATCTTGTCTCCATTTCCTTGCTCTCCACCACCTCCAAGCCTTTGCACGTGTTCTCGGCCTAGAACTCTGTTCCCTCCCTCTCTCCTCCTGTTTTATTCATCCTTTGGCTTCAGTTGTGTCACTTTGGGAACCTGTGAGTATCGAGAGCTGTGAAGGGTCTGAGTTTTGCCTTCCTCGGAGCTAACCTGTTAGCTGTGCCACAGCTTCATGGACGCTGGCAAAAGACACAAGATACCTGGGTCAGAGAAAGAGGACAGTTTATTATGCACAGCAATGGCAGAGTCCAGAGTATCATCACACAGGGGCTGCACTACAGGAGAGGAACCCAGAGCTTAGGGAATCTGAACCTTCTATACCGTGCAGTGAGCGTGCCTACTCATTGCTCCAGAGGGAGTTATCATCTTTATATTTCAAGGCTGTTCGCTATACAAACATCCTTAAAAAGCTAACCCAGGACCTCTGCTTTCAAGATGTGCAGAAGAGCATGAGACCTATGGAGAATTGTCTCCCAATAACTTTGGGTTCAATTGTCATCTTCCCTATCCTCCCACTTAACTTCCTCTCAATCGTTCTTCAGTTGAGGGGCTCTTCCTTCATTCCTCCCTCTCATGCTCTACACCAAGTTCCTTTGTGGTAACTTATAGAACTGGGCTTTTGCCTTTCAGAGCACTTACCTCAGTCTGCAATTATATGCTCATTACTGAGATTATTTTTTAACGCTCATTATCCTATTATGCTGAATTCTTCCTAAGGGGCAGGACTATCTAGTTCCATAACTGTGTCTGTGTTGTCCAACACAATGCCTAGCACACAGTTGGAACCGAATAAAGGTGTATTGAATGAAGGGGGCTACTGAATTGAATAAAATCAAACCAGCGAGGGACTGAAAGCCTCTGATTCATAATCCATTTCCTTTTCCTTCCACAGATGCTTAGTCAGATTCTGTCTCCACACAATGGTGGGGTGCCAATTGGGTGGGGCAATGGGAGAAGGGAGGAATGACTTGGGCATGCATGAGGAGTATCTGGTCCCTTTTGGCTGTAAGATTCTTCCTGGCTGTTCTTGCTCTGGGCTCCATTGAGAGCCAGAGTTGAGTTAAGATGATTAGAAGCCTAAGAGGCAGCTTAGTGAGTGGTTCAGACTTAAGACTATTGTGGAGATTGTAAAAATAGTCCATAATTATTCCCTTCCCTATGTCCAGGACCTTGGCTAATCCCCTCCCACACTGACTCTGGGCTGGGCTTGTAACTTGCTTTGGCCAATGGGACATTGGCAAACATGATACCAACAGAAGCTTGAAAAGCACTTGCTCCTTGGGATCTTCCCTCTCTTGTCCATCTTGGGATCCTTGTGAGCCTCTCCGTGTGAATACATCCAAGGTAGCCTGCTGGATGATGAGAGATGCGCAGTCAAGTCATTCCCATCACCCCAGCTGACTTGGATCCAATCGTCAGACATGTGGGTGAGGCCATCCTAGACCATCCAGCCCCAGCGTAGCAGCCAGCTGACCACAGATATCAGCTGAGCTGGCCCAGCCCTGAAGTACCAGCCTGCCATCTTACGTAACCCTGAGAAATAATAAATGTGTGCTGTTTAGAGTCACTCAGTTCGGGGATGGCTTGTTACGTAGCAAAAGCTAACTAATACAACTATGGTGCACATTTGTTTAGATTGAAATCCCAGCCTCGTTATTTCATTGTTTCACCTGAGAAAAGTTCCTTAACCTCCCTGTGCCTTAGTTTCCTCACCTGTAAAATGAGGATAAAAATAGATCATGTAATTTACAATGTTAAAGTATTAAATGTGTTAATATTTTTAAAATTCTCAGAATGGGGCCTGGTATACAGTAAGTGCTATACATAAGCATAGCTATTATAAAAGATGATGGCTTCCATCACTCATCTCGTATGTAATTAGAACAAAAACTTAAAAAAATTAATACACGTTAAGGATGTCTACAAAGTTTGTTTGGAACTATCGAATGCCAAGTGCCATCAGCATTCCTCACCCCCTCATTCTGTGAGCATGCCCTAATGCTGCTGCTAAGTGTGTTCTAGTCTGGGGGGACCCCGGCTGAGAACCCCTGGGTGGAAGGATTCTTCCTCGTCTCCTGGCAGACATGAAATAGGCTCGAGCCAGCGCCCTCGCTGCAGCGGCTGCTGTGTTTCAGGAGGCTCATCTGTATGCAAGCCGGGGAGAGACGGCACAGAGAAAGAAATTCAAATGCCCATTTGCGACCTGCGAAGCCTGCTCTCTGGACCAGACCGTGATCTGCAGGGAGGGCAGAGCCCTTCCCTCTGACCCAGGCCTCTGCCCTCCCTCCTCGGGGTGGGGGCCGTGCTCACTAGAGGGAGAGCTCAGTTAATGGGGGTGCTCATCGACCCGGCAGGACCCACACATGCTCTGCATGCAAAGCCTTGGAGGGCTCAAAGCATTACAGAGACCAGGCCTCTGCCCGCTTCTCCAGCCACAGAAGCTGATACAGGTCTATTTCTTTAACAAATCTCCACTGAATGATATTAATAGAAAGAAAAGGAGGCATCTCCCCACGCTTGTATTATGTGATATCATGAAATCACCCTGTGGGGGGCGGTGGCATTGTGAGCAGTCGTCTCTCCTTGAGGCCTTTGGTTTACATCCAGCTCATTATTATTTACCAGGCCTCCAACGTCCCAAAATGCTTAACAAAACAAAATATTAGACTATAGGAGGAAAAGATGTGATGCTGAAAAAAATACTCTAGGCTGTTGCAGCATTTCTCAACCCTTTTTATTTTACGGCGTTTTCCTCCTGGGCACACAGACTGTGGCATAGATAAGGTGCACAGGCTCTCACGGCACACAGATTTGTGTCTGGGTCCCAGCTGACTGACTTACTGGCTGGGTGAGCGTGAGCATGCCACTTCATCTCTCCACACCTCAGTTTCCCAAACTGTAACATGAGGATGACACAAGTGCCTATTGGGTAGAGTTGTCTGAGGACTGAAAGAGACAAGGCAAGTATCCTTTGCCAAACGCCACATGCTTCTCTCCTCTTAGATACTGGACCACCTACTAGGTGCACCCTCCCCCCCCCCCACGTGATGGAACTACCTCATTCTATTCAGGCGGACACAAGAAGACCTGAGATGGAAGCAGGTTGCTCCAGGCATAGTGACAGAGCCATTCTCAGAGGCAGGTCCCCTGATCTCTAAGCTCTTGACTTGTTGCTTTGTCGTCCCTCCTATTAGGAACCTCTCCCCATCAGCATGGTGCTGGCCTCCCATGTGTTGACTGGACCAGGGACAGACACCTGACCCGAGTGGTGGCCGGTCCATTCTTGCTGTCAGGAATTTTGCCTGGGACATTTAGAGAGGTTATCCTGTTGCTTAGGGGCCATGTGAGGGAGGGGTGTGTGTCATGAGCAAGAGACAATTGTGGAGCAACAGGATTCATAACGTAGAGAAAAGATGAAGTGTAGATGATGAGGACATGCATGGAAGCATCAAGAGAGAGCAGCTGAATGGAGAGCAAGCCTGGTCCAGAGTGGGCACTCGGTGGGTGTTTATGGGCGCTGGAGGGGCAAAAAGAAACACTTGGAACTTCCTCAGGTTCTGTTCACCCCCGGCTTCCCAGTCTCACCAAGGCTGGCCTGACTATGACTCCCCTCTTGGATTTCTGGAAGACTTGCAAGGCCTAATGCCCCTCAGGCATTCTAAACAAACCGACTCTCTCTCCATCTTTTCTACAGGCTCATCTTTACTATCTGCAACATGAGCTGCATCGCTGCAAGGCGAGGGGCAGGCAGCGAGGGGCGAAGGCTTAGAAGGAGGAAGGCATGGCCTTCGACAGGAAGCACTGACAACCTCTTTTAGGTTGGACACTGTTCTGGTTGTTTATTTCTGCTCTAACAAACCACTCCAAAGCTTAGTGGCTTGACACAACTATTCACTTTTATTTCTCTTGGTTCTGTGGGTTGATTGGACTCTCAGCTGGGTGGTTCTTAATGGGAGTCTCTCATGCAGGTAGATGGCAGGTGGGCTGCAGCCATCTGAAGGCTTGACTGGGTCAGACGCCCAAAATGGCCCACTCACCGGCTGGTAGTTGATGCTGGCTGACGTCTGGGAGTTTGGCGGGGCTCGGGGCTGGGGTGCCTACACATGGCCTCTTTATGTAGCCTGCGCTTCTCATTGCCTCATGGCTGTGTTCTGAGAAGGGGCATCTCAAGAGCAAGAGTCCACAAGGTCCTAGCAGAAGCTGAAAGGCTTCTTGTGACCTAACCTCGCAAGTCCCAGAACATCACTTTTGCTGCATTCTGTTGATCAAACAAGTCACTAAGAGTATGCCAGATTCAAGAGCAGGGGCGGGAATCAGACCCCATGTCTCAGCGGGAGCAATGTCAAAGAATTTGTGTCCATCTTTAATCCACCACAGAGGCCAATCCAAACAAGGATGAAAATGTCTCCCCAGCATCCCAGCAGAGATGATGAGGGGCATGGATCCTGGATTGGGCTTTTGCAGGGCAGATGGGGCTAAAAGGATGGGGAAAAAAGAAAGGGGGGCAGTAAGGCAAGCTCCAAAGGGCTCTTCTTCCTCTGATCATCTTCGTTTTCATCATTATTATCATCATTACCATCTTCTTCATCATCGTCAGCTTGTGAATAAAATTAGCTAATACTTATTGAATACTTCCTATGTGCTGTCCGCAACAAATCCAACAGGGTAGTGACTATTATGATCCCCATTTCAAGGAGGAGAAACTGAGTCACAGAGACACTAAGTAACTAGATCAAGGTCACACAGCATGTAAGCCATAGAACTGGGTTTTGAACAAAAGGAATCTAGCTCTAGAGTCTATGCTTTGAGCCACTACCCTACACTGCCTAAGATTATTGCCCAACTAGCCATTACTAAGCACCTACTGTTCCCAGGCCCTGTTTTAGGTCCTTTATATCTGTTATCTCGTTTCCTGAATGGAAACAAGGAATATGGCTGGAACTCAGCTCTGGCATCCCACAGTGGGTGTAATTCCCACTAATTGCACCCAATTCATCCTCGCATGCCTATTGCCTGTTCCTGGGATTTGCCAACTGGGAAGGGGTGAGTGACCATGTCACAGTGTGAGTACTAGAGACAGACAAGTCAAGTGAGCCCCAACATGTCACTCAGGCCACACAGGTGAAGCCATGGCTTAGGGGTTTCCCAAGGCAGCCATGTGGGCTGAGTGTTGGAATGATCCATGGCCTGATGGCTAGAGCTAAATTGGATCCAGTGTAGCTGCATCGTTGTTTAAAGAGTTAGAGTGTAACACATCATATGAATTTAAGACAAAAGGTCATATGTGCTTATACTGGTGGGAAAGGCTTGCCTCTTTCTGATGCCCTCACACATGGCTTCCATGGACCGGATGAGTAAGTCTTGCCAGTGCGCTCTTAGTTCCCAAAGATGGGGAGATCTGTTGTCAAAGAGACTAGCTCCATCCTTACTCTAGAGTTAAGAACGTCTCAGGACATGCAAGAGGCCCTCGCCCCTGAGTGCGAATCCTCCCATACATGGACAACCCCTTGCTTCCTCAGGTCATTGTGCAAGGACATAGTGACCAATAAGGGTCTTTGAAGAATGCTCCCACCAGGCTCCACTGCAAGGTGATGAGGAATTGATTCCAGAAGCCTCTGAGACTGTTCCCAGCGCAAGCATGGGGGTCTTTTAAATGGAACGATGTGAGCAGTATCATAACCCACAGAATCTGTTAAAACAGAACGTTGTTGCTACTCGAGTCAGAGGCAGTGGTTGGTCTTACCTTTGTCACAGGTTCTCCTTGGTACAAGCACCAACACTTCAGCGAAGCCAAAAGACTTGATTGAGTTTGACAATTAAATCAAAACACATTTGTACTTGACTCGTTCTTCACCTAATTCCTAGACAGGCTGCAGAGTGAAGTCGATGGAGGAGATCACACATTTGTAGTGACATCTGTGTGTGTTTCTGCAGCGGTTTTCAGAAGCCTGCATGGATTCTGGGTTAGGCAGGCGGTGGCAGAGGAACACGGGATTGCACATGTGGGTGGCAAGCAGTTAGTTGAAATGAGAGATTGTGGGGTCTAGGCTGCTTAGGGAAGGAGGTGAAGCTAAGAAGAAGTTCACAGGCTAGGAAAAAGGGAAGGACGAGACCCTGAAGGTCTCAATGTTTTTGGAGCAGCAGAGAGGATAAGAGATTACAGCTGGAGTATTGAGCATTTATGACATGGGGCACTTCCAGGAGATGCCGAGAAGTTCCAGGTATGGCTCCAGTTGATGTAGGGAGACCTCAAAGGTGTGGAGTCCAAGAAGCGGGGGGCTTTTGTTAGGTCATCCTCATGGACAGTGAAGTTATCCAAGCCGTCGGGGAGTGTCCAGGACGTCCCGGATGCCAGCGATGAGGCTAGAGGGAGAGGTGGTCGGATGGCATGAGCTTCTTTTTCACTTGGGGTTGGAAGAACTTCAGGATAATGTGGGGATGGGAAAAATCCAGAGGATAGACGGTCCAAACCATTTGCATGTTGTATGGTGGCCAAGAATGGCAGAGCTGTCTGGTGGCATGAACTGCCTTCGAATTTCTGGCTTAGGCTAATTTCAGGAGTTCAAGAGGCATTGGCTACTTCTGACTTTTGTTCAAGGTCTCGCATAGTTTGTGGTCTTAAACAATTTGTTGCAGAAACAAACGCAGCAGGGGGAGAGGGGTGTTGGGAAGCCACCATGGCGGACCCACCTGTTGCCTGAATGACACATAATCACACACGCCCCCACAGGCTTAGGAGAGAAACCTCGCTGCTTCTTGCCATCTGTGGGATCGTTTACCCCCGCCCCTTTTATGTTTCCATGGAATTTTGGAGTGAGGAGAGCCACTGATGGCCTCTGAACCCAGAAAAAGCTCCCTCCCTGTGATAATTTCTACCACTAACTTCTCCATTACTGATCCACCCTATCTCATTCCTTCTAGGAGCACCAGCTGGGTCCAAATTTGTACTGCGTTACAGATGCTCCCTAAGTGGTTAGGGTCTTCCTTTTGGACCCTTGACCCACTCCCAACCACTCACCATTTTTCCTTTGTAACACTTGTAGGGGAATAATTATTGTAGATATTAACCAAGGAGTCTCTGTCCTTCCTTGTCCATTAAGTTAGCGGCATTTAGTGCTTCACAGGAGGAATGGTACAGCAGAAAAGCAGGTGAGCGTGCGCTCGTTGGGGAGAAGGGTGTGGAAATAGCTGAATGACGGAGCAGGGGGACTCTGCCATGGGAATGAGCAGATGTCAGCAAGGACTCTGCATGGACAGTGGACAATGGCCAAGACAGGAGAGGAGCAGGGTGGCTGGAGGATGTGAGCATGGGCCATGGACACTGACCAAGGACCAGATTCACCCTCCAGCACTTGGCTTTTCTCCCTGCAGAATGGAGGTGTCCCACCCATCCAGGGAACAAGCGTGGAGGGGGGCCTCTCTGAATTGCTGAGATTGTGGTTCCATACCCAAAGGAAATGGGGCTTGGAATACCAATGAAGATCGGCTATAGAACCACCCAGAGAGCTCCATTTCTTGCACCCCTAATTTGTGGACTGAGATTCTTCCTTTGGGGAGCAGTCTATGAGGAATCCTAATCCATCAGGTTTTAGATTAAATTGCATGTGTGCACACCACGCTGATAGCAAATGTTGAAATAAAGCCACGTTACCTGAAGGCAACGCTGTGGCTCTGAGAGAAGCGGTGAACAGAGGTGAGCTGGCCCTCGGAAGACACTGCTGATTCTAAAAACGGTGCTACCTGTGCTAAGAAAGAAGAAGGGCCGCTGAGCAGGAGCCGAGGGAAGGAAGAGCAGAGAGAGAGGCGGGCTGCAAGAGATTTCTCTGAAAGGTGGAATTCCTGAGAGAACCAGGTCTTTTACCGAAGAGGGCAGGGCCAGGCCATCAAGGCCGAGAAGATTCTGCCATCAGACCCAACCAGGTTGCCTCTTCGTTCTCCCGAATGTGAGCATCGCCTGGTTCCTGGAGGAGCGGGGCTCTCAGGGGTGGAGCCGGCGGTCGGGTCCTCGGCCTCAGGCGTGCGGCCCTCATTAGCAGTCTCTGGTGTCGCTGAGCGTGGACGGGAATAGTTTAGACATGAATGCCGCGTTCCTGATTGACTTGTTTCCATTGAGTCCATACCTATTAGGGATCTGTTGGTAATTACCCAGCTCCACTTCAGCCCCTGGGGGCCTGTATTCCGCAGCAGTAATGAGTCGGAGCAGCCTCTCTGGCATAATAAACAGCGCCAGCGCCGGCGCAAGGGCACCGCTTCCCCCCTCAGTAGGGTAACGCGCCTTCAAGGACGACCGGGAGGCTCGCGGTCGCAGGCGAGCTTTAATTGCTTTTGTAAAACTGCGGATGAGTAGCAGGCATCGAGGTCCCGAGTCTCTGCTGAGAACTGAGATCTCTGTTCGTTTGGCTCGTGTGGAAAGTAGCGAGGTTAGTCACAACGACAACAGATGTCATTTACTGTATTTATTATGTGCCAGGCTCTGTGATAAGGGCTTTCCATGCATTATTTTATTTAAAACTCACCACTACCTTATGAGCTAGAGACTACTCTTGTCCCCACTTTACAGACGAAGAAACCAAGGCTCCGAGGAAGCGCCGTGAGTTGCCCAGTTGGTAAAGGATGGATCTGGCTGTAAACTTTGGGATGCTGGGGAGCAGACAGGGGGCCTGGACTAGGGAGCATGAGGAGCCTTTTCTTGTTCCCTTTGTCTTTAAGCTTGATGAGAGGGTGTCTATTTAAAGGAGACGGAGGCAAAGCCATATTTTCAGATGTGAAGTCTTGGTCACAGCTCCTCTTTCTGTCTCTCATAAGGAGGGAGAGAAGACACCAACAAAATCTCCTGAAATCTGCCCGTCAAGCAATCTTCAGGTTCATATAAGTTACTGCAGGACCCCAAAAGTACACAGCCCCAAGGGAGAAGCAAGAGGTCCTGATAATCACACTTTCAATATCTGGGAAAGAAAGTGGTTCTTAAGACAAAATAGATCATATGATTTTTTAAAAGGAAAGGAAAGAAGCAACCATATGCACCAATGATTGGAAAGACGTATACAACCATCTGAGCGGTAGAATTCTGGATGATTTTCCCCTTCTTTTTGTTTTGTATAATGAACCTATTTTTAATTTAAAATAATCTCTGAAACAGTTACTTAAAAAAACAACCATAAAAACTCTCTCCTAAAAACTCAGCTGTGGATATAAGCAGTTTCAAAGAAAGTGGAAATGAAATGCAGCATCTTTGATTTTATGGGAAAAGCTAAAACTGGATTCAGGAAAAATAATTGCCTTAAATACTTTAGTCATTAAACAAGTAAAAAGTGAAAATAAATGAAATGAGCATTGACCTCAAGAATTAGAAAGGAAGGTCAACCAAATAAACACAAGGAAAGCAGGAGAGAGCACTTAAAATAAAAGAAAAACCATAAATTGAACTAGAAAATTTAAGACCAATAAAAATTGATAGCTACATCCAAGACCTGGTTCTTTAAAAAGACCATTGAAATAGACAAAACTCTGGGAAATCCAAGAAAATAAGCAAAATTCAGAATGGAAAAGGAATCATAGGTATAGAATTAGAGGATATTTTTTAAAAATCATCAAAGGATATACTACCATACAATGACAATGAATTTGAAAATCTGGATGAAATGGATTCTTTTCAAGGAAAATACAAATGAATAAAATTGACTAAAGAAAGAAGTGGGAAATGTAGATGGACCAGTAGCACTGAAAGAAATAGTAAAAGTTGTAAACAAACAAACAAAACCCCACTTCTCCAAAAGATTCCATGCTCAATTTTATGCATGAGTTCTGTTAAACATACAAAGAATAAACCATTTCCAGACTATTTGAACAGATAGAGCAAATAAAAAGAAGAGAAGTTTCTCAAGTCGTTTTATGAAGCTGGCATAACTGATAGCAAAATCTGATTAAAACAGCACAAAAAAAGAATATTACCAACCAAACTTCCTTATGAATATTGATGTAAAAATCCTAAATAAAGCCTCATCAAACTGATTCTAATCAAATCGGTTCTAACACTATACTAACAGTACAATACAGTATGACCCAATCAAGCTTAGTCTTGTAATGCAAGGATGGTTTAATACTACAAAAGTTATTAACATCTCCGATTACATCAATAAGTGCAAAGAGGGAAGCAAATGATCAACTCTGTAGATTTTGTGAAAAATATTTGATAACTATTAATATTCATTTTTCTTAACAACTCTAGGTAAAATTAAGAAAAAAAGGTGTAGTTCCTTAATATGATAAAGAATTTCTATCTTAAAAAAATATCCTCATTAACTTAAAAGCAAAATACTAGAGATAATCTCATATGGTAAAGGGCAAAAAGAGATGTCTATTATCATTTCCATATTTCAATATTTAACCCTGCCAGTTTTTCAGCAAAGATTTTTGAAGATAATAATATCTAGTCAGAGACAGTCTGAGAAGGGGCCTTTTCTGGATGTGTTACAATTTGCTGCCTCTTCACACCTAATTAAAAAATTAAATATTTCAATTACATGTATGTTGTATATGTTGTTATATGAAGTATATGTATGTTGTATGTACTTGTTTGAACAATTCAAAGAATTGATGCAATTCAAGCATCTAAAGTAAAATTAATAATCTTTTCTTCCCCTCCACAAACTAATCTAATAGGCACTGTTAAAAATGTATATTATCTTCCATATTTTCCTTTGCTTGTACAAACACATGGAAACATATAAGTGCTTACAGAGGTTCTCTTTAAAAAGTAGGAAATACACAAGATCCTGTTGTTCAGCTTGCTTTCATCAGTTACCAGTTTATCCTGGATATCCTGCCAGTTGAGGCAAAACGCTCTACATGATTAAAACTGATTTTCCTGAAACATTTGTTCAGTGGTTAAAAAGTGGATTGGCTGAGTGCTTTGTGGGGAAGGGTAAAAAAGGAGGGCAATTTGCAGCAGTCTTCAGCCTCTCTGTCTGTGGCTCAGCAGTTCAGCTCTGGCCCTGACCTTGCATGCTCCACTGAGCAAAATAAGGTCTCTGCAGCTATCTGGATCCCACCCCCCTCAGACATTAGTTTAATGGCCATCTATTTGTTCCTTAAGTAAGACTTCTTTACAATGGCTCATCAGCATGTTCCTTCCAACCACAGAAGAACCTCTCTTTGAGAGGAACTTGGGTGAATACAATGTTCAGTAACATCTGAGTCCCCCAGCAATGCTTTCATTGATACCTCAGATGGGTGTTCAGGTGTCTTGCCCCATAAATCTAAATCTGCTGTGGGTGAGGGGGTGAAGAAATGATCACTCATCCACAGTATGTGGAAATTTGGTACAACATTTATATAGGGCAACCTGTGCATCAAAACTGGCATACCATATGACTAGGGAGTTTAACATAAAATAATATAAACAAATAAATTTATAAAGTAAATGATATAAATAAAATAATCAGAGCTGTGGGCCAGCTTTTCTGGACAAGGATATTTACCACCACTGTATTTACAACATTAAAAAATAGGAAACAATCTTAATGCTCATCAACAGAAAATATACTTGTGGCACATTCATGCAATGGAATTCTCTGTGGTTGTTAAAAAATAATGTTACAGAAAAATATTTATTGTCCCTGGAAAACAATTATGATATGTGGTTGTATGAAAGATATGATTTTGAAATATTAAGTATTACAACACACAAATAAAAATATTGAAAGAGTATTTACAAAGTTCCCCATGTTTATAGATAATGTTTTACTAGAAGTATCTTTGGAAATTGGCTCTCTGAAAGTGAAACAGTAGGCTCGCATATTATAAAGGATTTCTATTCCTAGAGAGCTGAAAACAATGAAAATCCTGACTTACGGTTGCTCCGAATCTCATACGGAGAGGGTGACGCTTCAGAGGTGCTCTGCCTAGGCCGAGGGTGGGAGGGTTTGACAGCGTGGACACAGCCGCTCCTCCATTCACTCACCGGTGTTCACTAGTTCCCACTATGTGCCAGCGCCTCTGCTTGGCACCAGAGACACGACAGGGGATGAACCCAGACTCATTTCTTAGTCCCGTGGAGCTCACAGTCCAGTGGGTGGGACACATCTTCATGAAATAATCACATGAGCGAATGTGCCCTCAAAGAAAAGAACATGTTAACGGCCCCCCTTACCAGGGATGATTGGGAAAATGGCCTTGAGCACGTCCCCAGGACCTGCGGGCCCTTCTCTCCTCTTCCTGGGAGCCAGGACTGGTGGTTGGGCAGCCCCCAACCTTAAATCTTCCACCTAGAGCCTCATCTGAGGCATCAATCAAAGCATCGCTGGGAGGCTCAAATGTCACTGAACATTGTATTTATCAAAGCTCCTCTCAAAGAGAGGTCCTTCTGTGGTTGAAGGAATCTGCTGATGAGCCCTTTGTGGAGGGATCAAGTGCCAGAGACGGGCAGAGGAAATCATCTTCCCTCACTGTCTTAGTGGCAGGGAATAAGCGGGGCCTTTGATGACTGCCCGCCCCCACCACTGCCCAAGAACAAGACATTCAAAGTCAGGCTCTCTGCCTAGGAAGAAAGCTATGGAGCCCACTCCATGGGAAAAGCAAGGATGGTGGGTGCAGGAGTAGGAAGGGGGAAGAGAAGCTGCTCCAGGAGCGGGGAAGGTCCTGTGATGACCCAAAAACATTTTCAGTCACCAGACACCCCATAGTCTGGATGATGCCTGTTTGTTTTGCACAGCGTTTTTAATTGAATTAATTGCCAGCATTCAAAAATTGGGTGATTTTATTTAAAAATCCAGATTTCTAGCCCCTCTTGAAAAATCATAAGATTCTGCCCCCACTGGTCCCACATCCCTACATTGTAAAAATTCTCAGGAGCTGCTCTGCCCTTTAGCTTACCTATAACTTGCTTCCTGTTGTCTCCCCAGGTCCTGTACGTGGTTGCCAAGTACAGCTGCACAGGTTGTGCACTGCACAACTTCAGAGGGTGTCATTCCCATAGACTAATATGAATGATGTCCCCTGGAATTGTGCAATGAGGTGGCCCTGCCCCTGTTTTTACTTGCATTTTGGATCTCTGAATTAGGGATTTTGACATATAATGACCAATTTGCGTGAAAGCCATTTTTATTTAAGAAGGTCAAGGATCACTTGCATCTCCATATGTTAGCAGTGCTTATTTCTGGCTGATGGCACTATAGTTATCTTATTCTCTTTGTGATTTTTTACGTTTTCCATTTTTTCTGCATGGAACACGTATTCCTTCTTTAATCAGAGAACAGGGGGGAAACGGCAATAAATGTTACATTAAGAAAAAAGTAAATGAGGTGCCTTGAGATTCTGGCAGGAAGGAGAGCAGAGGCCAGCTTTTACTTGCAAGCGAGAGGCTGGAAGCAGACAACGAGAGGATTTCTAACGAGGCCAGGAGTCCAGGGAATGTGCCAGAAGGGGGCTGTGATTACCGCGTGACTCTAACAGCCTTCTTTAGAAATTACTAAGTGCACAGTGTCCTGGGAACACAGGGAGACACGGAACCAGCACACGAGCAGGGCACATCGCCCTGGGAAGGGGCGCTGAGGTTTGCTGCCTCTTTTCTGGTTCAGTGAAAGGAGGCGAGCAGAGGCTCCAGGCTCAGGACGAGCCTGATTAATTGCCAAGCTGGGGCTAGTGAATCAAAGGTCAATTAGAATTGTGCCTGCTTATGAAATCCAAGTGCCGGAGCAGGAAACCGGCAGAAGCAGTCGTGTTTTTTTGAAAACACCACCCCCCGGGGGGCTGGGAAGGGTGGGGTCCGGGTGCCGGGGAGAGCACGTGGGCGGAAGTGCCGCGGCCCAGGGCGCTTTCACCGCAGCCTCGCAGAAGCGAATTGCATTCCAGGGCGGAAGCTGTACACCCTTCTGTTTCCGTGTCCCATCTGTAAAAAGAGGATAATGCCCTCCTCACAGGGTTATTGTAAGAATGAAAGGGTGTAACTTATGGAAAGTTGGTTTTCCTTTCCCTTTTCTCCAACTAAGTCACTCTGTCCAGCACTTACTGAGCCCCTGCGGAATCCGGGCGGCTGTGCGGGGCTCCGCGGAAGTCGACTGAGGGATAAAATAGAACGCCGTATTCTTTATGGACATAATCTCTTTTAATATCACTGTGATCCCATGCGATGAATATTTGTATAATAACTTCGTTTTTTAACTTCTCATTTTGAAATAATTTTAGACTCACAGAAAAGTTGAAAAAAAAAATGGTATAGAGAGTTTCTATGTACCCGTCATCCAGTTTCCCTTAATTTTAACATCTTGTGATAAGATTAGTTAACGCATCCATCATCTCACATACCAAGTTTTTGTGTGTGTGGTGAGAACATTTAAGATCGACTCTCTTGGCAACTTTCAAGTATATAATACAGTGTTGTTAATTCTAGTCGCTATGCAAGATTTTAGATCCCCAGAAGTATTCATCTAACTGAAGTTTGTGCCCTTTGACCCACATTTCCCCATTCCCCCCACCCCTCACCCTGCGCCCTGTCAACCACCATTCTACTCCCTGTTGCTATGGGTTTGGCTCTTGTTTTAAATCCCATATCTAAGGGAGACCATACGGTACTTGTCTTTCTCTGACATTTCACTTAGCGTAATGTCGTGGAGGTCCATCCATGTTGTCATAAATGGCAAGATCTCCTTCTTTTTTATGGCTGAATGATATTCTGTTGTTTATATGTACCACATTTTCCTTATCCATTCATCAGTTCAAGGACACGGGTTGTTTCTATGTCCTGGTTATTGTGAATATTGCTGCAATGAACATGGGGGTGCAGATATCTCTTCGACATAGTGATTTCATTTCCTTTGGGTATATGCTCAGAAGTGGAATTGTTGGATCATATGGTAACCCCCTTTTTAATTTAATTAATTAATTAGTATTGCTGAGGAAGACTAGCCCTGAGCTAACATCTGTTGCCAATCCTCCTCTTTGGCTTGAGGAAGATTAGCCTTGAGCTAACGTCAGTGCATGTCTTCCTCCACTTTGTATGTGGGTTGCTGCCACAGCATGGCTGATGAGTGGTGTAGGTCTGCGGTCCAGATCCGAACCCATGAACCTGGGCTGCTGAAGTGGAGTGTGCTGAACTTTACCATCGCAGGTGAGAGCAGCACCCCCAAGGCCAGTTGTGGGGTGGGTAGGAAAAGGTAGGGTGTCAACACTGATGAGATGCTGTAGAAAGGCAAAGAACCGTGTGGCAGGGACTGCCAGAA
Organism: Equus asinus; assembly: GCF_041296235.1. Lineage (NCBI taxonomy): Eukaryota > Metazoa > Chordata > Mammalia > Perissodactyla > Equidae > Equus > Equus asinus. The sequence goes on from NC_091803.1 coordinate 30,267,405, forward strand.
GCCCACTCCTCCTTTGTAACAAAATGTTGATATTTAGTGGCACTTGTTGCCACTTTGAATAAAAGACTATCTTCCATTCTCCCTTGTAGGTGAGTATGGCATGTGATTAAATTGTGTCCCTTGAGATGTAAAAGGGAGTGTGAGGGTTTCCAGGAAGTTTCCTTAAAGGTAAGGGGACATTCTTCTTTCCTTCCTCTGGCTGCCTGGAATATGGATGTAATGGCTAAGCACAAGCATCCATCTTGGACCATGAGGTGATAGGCTAATGATAGTGGAACGTTAGGATAGAAGGAGCCTGGGCCCCTGATAGCCGTGAGTTACTGGTGCAGTCCTGGACTCCCTATCTAAAGGCTTCTTATTATTGCAAGAGAAAAGTAAATTTCTATATTGCTCAAGTTACTGATATTTTGAGGGGTTTTGGTTGCATGCATCTTGAATGAGGCATGAGGAAAGGTCATTTGGTGTAAGAAGGATCCAGATAGCAAGTTCCATCTGAGATTAAATCAATGTTCCTCAGAATGCTCCTTATTCCACCAGACATCAGTTTGCTCGAAGTGGAGGGTCGTTGCGTGCTGCCCTTTCTGTAGGAGAGTTGCACATCCCTGCCTGGAGAGCTCAGGCAACGTGATGAGATTTGCTTCAGTCAATCAAACAGGAGCAGAAGTGACATGCGTCACTCCTAAGCAGAACCTCCTGATGCTAGGTATGGTTACCACGTCTCAGGAAGATTCCAGGAGAGGCTGTGCTGTCAGCCTGGGTCCTGGAATGAAGATGACCTCAAGCAGAGCCTTACTCAACCTGTGCTGGAAATGTGGCGTGAGCAAGAAATAATCTTCACTGTTGAGCCCCTGACATCTGAGGGTTGTTACTGCAGCAGAACTTAACCCATTCTGATTGATGGCAGCTAAGTCATCTAAAGCTGATCCACCCAGTTGCCTGTACACATAAATATAAGGATGTTTTCTGCAATTTGCCTAAGGGAATTTTTTACTTAATTTTTAGTTTCTTTGAAACATTTTCTAAATGTGTACTATTTTACTCTAATAGATGTCTTTTTCCTCTTCTGTCTGCTGAATAACCTTTCTTTCGTGTGTATGTTTCTCCCAATAAATATTTTCAGACCTGCAGCATTTTTTACAGGATTTGCCAAATTCATCACTTTTGATTATTTTTGTCTCCTTGATTTTTTTGTTTTGTTTTGTTTTGTACTGTGCATGCTTGCGTGTAGTTCAGGAGCTAAAGCAAATTAGTCTGTAGCCAGCATCCTCTCCTGTTTAAGAAGGCACTGGCGTTTTGACAGCAAGGATGAAGACATAAGATAGATGGGCTCAGAATTGCACTGAATGCCACTCTATTTTATTTTTCAAGATACTTAATTCATAAAGGGATTCTGGGATTATGAGACACAATGATACATATAACTTTACTACTAAATGTATTTATTACTAAATTATAAAACTTTTCAGAAAAGGTCTCTAAACAGGCTGACAAAATGTCATTACAGTGTTTGAACACTCATTCATTCAACAAATACTTACCGAGTGCCTCACATCTACCAGGAGTACGGCAGGGAATAGGCAGGTGGCTGCCCTCGTGGAGGGTTCCTTAAGACTAGATGGCTGGAGGCAGGGTTTAGGGCCAGCAGTATGACTGAGCTATGAGTCCCTCTCTCCCTAGAGCCTCAGTTTCCCCATCTGTACCTAATTCACATGGTTGTAAGTGAAATGGATGAGGTCGTGTACATAAAGTGACACAGAGCTGGCAGACAGCAAATGCTTAAGGAGAGGTAGCCTTGTTGGCATTAGACAAATTATCCGAGGGTGAGGATGCAGGGGCCGGGAACAGAGGTTGCTTTTTTGGGGAAAAGTGTAACAGTGGAGAAAGAAAGATGGCGGCAGGGCTGAGGGAAAAGGGCGTTTATTTAGCTCGGGACACTTAAGTATGCTCCCTGGCAGAGGGAGAATGAAAAAATATTGATGACTCGAGAGAGATGGGCAATAGGTGGCATAAGCCTTGGAAAACCCAGGCTGGTGCGGAACCCAGGGTGGGCGCTGAGAAGAGAGACTCAAGCAAGAGGGGTGGGGCTGCTGCTTCTGCGGCGGTGACGAAGCCTCCATCGAGCGCGAAGATGCCCAAGAAGCCCGAGGGAGAGAGGCAGAAGCTGAGGGCTCTCAGCTGAAGGGGCCTCCCGGTCTCTGTGAGGCGGGCGACACTGATGTGGCATCTTGAAGCAGTTGAGAAAGGCTGGCAAAGAAAGGGCAGCTCTGGCCTGATTCCTTTCCTCTGGTCCTGCCCCCGGGGTCAACGAGAGACCAATGGGATGACATTGGGCAGAAACATCCTCTCCTTCCTCGGCTTTTTTAGAGACTGGTTTCACCCCTATCCCACTAAAAATTTTTTTAAAAGAACTGACAAGATTTCTAATCTGAGAAGCATGCATTTTTTGCCCTAGACTTCCTAGGAACCTAAGAGCAGCCAGATGTCACTGTCCCCAGAGTGATGATGTGGGAAGGAGAATCTGAGTGGGTCCCCATCACTGAGCCCTTCGACGACCTGCCATTTGCCCTTTGCTTGAGGAAGGGCAAACGAGTTAACCTGGCTTACGAGGCCCTTACGGCCTGGCGCTGCTTCCCTGCCTGCCACACCTCACCGCCCATCCTCTCCCCAGAGGGGCCTCAGATCCTCCCGCCAGGAAGGCAGGGCACTTGTCCTGAAGTTATACAAGCTTTTCTAGTGGCATGAACGCTTATAACACTTTGCCTAAGACTGAGACAACCTCAGTTGTCCATCTCAAAGAAGGGAGGCTGCGGGAAGGCAGAAAATCGACAAGCCTCTCTCTGGGCTTCTCTCGCTCCTCCCTCCTGTCGTACGTGAAGCTTGGCGTGGTTCCTCTCCTAACTGATGACAGAGAGCCTGTGCTGTGCCTGCGCTCGCCCCTGGGTCCTCGTCCATGCTGTTCCCTCTGCTTGGAACACATTCCTCGACGCTTCTTTGCCCCATTTCTCGTCATCCTTCAGGGAGTAATTTTAAGGGCCCCTCCTCCGGCAGCCCTCCTTCGCTTCCCTCGCTGTTCACCATGCGTCTGTCCTGTATCATAATCGCCTGTTTAAACGTCTGACTCCTCCCTAGACTGTAGGCACCTTGTGTCCTGCGGCCTCCAGCCCAGTTCCGTGCTCCTGGCACAAAGCAGAAATCAATAAACGTCTGTGGAATGACGCACCGAATGAATGAATAAATGAATGGATTCAAGCGAGGCCCATAAGAGACAGTGACCAACTCTACCTGCAGGTGGCGGTAGTTGAACAGACAGACGAGCGTGGGAAGGGCACGGAGGAGCGGCAGACGTGGGGGCAAACAGCCTGGAATGTAGCGCGTTGGGGGCTGGCAATGGTTCTTTGCGTTTGCCAGAGGGTTCTTTCACCTTTGTAGAAGGTGAGCCACGTTATACTTATGCAGCCGGCTTTTGAGGCTGAAGGGATGCCGTATCTTTATTAAAATGTGGGTCCTGCGGAATCGTGCGTGATTAAGACCAGTGGCTGTGGAGTTGGACTAGCCGAGTTTACATCCAGGTGTTGCTGCTTACCAGCTGTGAAATGTCGAGCCAGTCACTTAACTTCCTGAGCCTCGGGCCTGCCCTCCGAGCAATGGGCGTGAAGATAATTGTACCTGCACCCCGCCCCCCCCCCCCCCACCTCCGCAGAGCTGCTACACAGGTGGCACCTGGCACAGAGCAGGGCGCAGGCGCTTCGCGATGATCAGCGTGAGAGTGGGGGCTGGGATGGGGGTCTGACTGACGTGGGTTTGCGGGCCTCTCAGTGCTGCTCTCCAGCCAGGGCGCAGAGGCCCGCAGCTCCCGCAGCCTCTCCCGAAGGCGGGGAGCGGGCAGCAGAGGTTCTGGGGTTTCCAGCCTCCAGGGCTTGTGGGCCCGCGGCTTCCGCTGCTTCCCTCCTCCTCTGGGGAGAGCTGCGCTGCGGCTCACAAAGTGGCCCTTTAAATGGTTTTTATAGCTGCATAAAAGCGCCGGCGGGCGGCCGGGCCCTGCCCGTGACCTCCGAGAGCTGGTGGTAAATTGCCTCTTGGCAGAGGCGGCTGCCGGGAGCGCCAGGATCAATAGCTGCGCCCTCGGCCCCGGCCTGCGGAGGCGAGCGCTGGGCCGCGCAGCCCCGGCCTGATTGCTGGCCCTGCGGGGGGGTGGGGGGTCGGGGGAGTGGCCCAAGGCCAGGACGCGCTCTGAACTTTAGGCCGGCAGAGCCGAAGCCAGGCCACACGAGGCTTTGTCATCCTACAAGAGGCTGGGGCCCCTCCATCCTAGGAATCCTGGGATTCGTGGCAGTGTGTTGGGGTGGGGTTTGCAGAGATGGAACTTAGATCCTGGATCTGAAGGGAGGCTGCAGCCCAAGCCGGAAGTACCCCCATTGTTCTCCTTCTCCCTAAGGGCCAGGCAGGCTGGTGTCAAATGAGGTGGCTGTCATATTAAGATGGTGGTTGCCAGCATCAGCCCTGGACTCAAGAAGCTTGGGTGTGTGATTCAAGCATTGCCTCTCACTAACTATGACTTTGGAGAAATTACTTATTTGGGCCTCAGTTTCCTCATCTGCAAAATGGAATTATTAAACTAGGTTCCTCAAGTTGACATGCTCTCACATGCTTGGCACGTACAGTTTGCTCCCAGTCTGCTAGGGTCTGACTGCTTACGTTCCCTTCCAAATTCATGTGTTAAATCCTAACGCCCAATGTGAGGGTGTTGGGAGGTGAGGCCTGTGGGAGGTGATTCGGTTGTGAGGGTGGAGCCCTCAGGAATGGGATTAGTGCCTGCACCGCGGCCCCCCCCCCCCCCCCGACCCCGGCAAAGCACTCTCAGCTCCTCTGCCCTGTGAGGACACAGCAAGAAAAGGGCTGTCTATGAACCAGGAAGCGGGACCTAGCGGACTTCCTCACCAGATATCAGATCTGCTAGTGCCTGGATCTTGGACTTTCCAGCTTCTAGAACTGTGAGAAATAAATTTCTGTTGTTTATAAGCCACGCAGTTTATGGTATTTTTGTTACGGCAGCCGAAGGGACCAAGACACAGTCCTCCAGCCACGCAGACATGACTAACCGATGGCAGCGGTCTTTCCTGCTAAGCCTAGAGAATCAGTTATTACTCCAAGCGCCAGCTAGTCAATCAGGGTTGGTGCTCAGGATGAAATCTACAAGCCGTCCCCGGCCTTGGGCCTTGCAGACCAGAGGCTTCAAGCTACATCACAGTCATACTCTTTTGGCCTCGCTTAAGAATGAACAACCCACAGTTGTTGCGCATTAGCACATTTCAGCTTTCATTGCACTAGAAAAGTTTGCATCAGCCAATATCTTTACAAATAAATGTGTGTATCTTCTCAGCCGTTATCTAGAGGAAGATAACGTATCTGAGGACATTTAATCTGCAGAATCTAATGAACTCAACATCCTCAGATGTTTTCTTAAAACAAACGGAAATATCGGTGCATCATTTGCCTGTTAGGACCTGTTATGATGACGTAATAGCTCATCAGGTTTTGAAAATTAGATGAGAGAATGTATGTGAAGAACTTGGCGCCTTCTCTAGGACTTGGCGTTTGCTCAATGACAGTTAGCTATGCTAATATTAAGATGTTAGTGATTGCAGCCCATAGGGTGTGAATGCGTGTCATTGTGTAGTTAGGTTTGGGTTCTGCTGCATAAACAGAAACTACTCTGCTTGATGTCCTACCCCTGCTTCCCCCCTTCCCTTCCTGGTCCCACCTTCTCACCCCTCCACAGGCTTCTCCTGAGAGTGCGTCTAATACATGCCTTTCACCTGAATCGTGGTTTTGGAGCCTGCTTCTGGGGAATGCATTCTAGGACAACCATCATCACTCACTGATATTAGGACCAGTCACATTCCAAGCCAGTTCAGCCAATCAGAACTCAGCAGCACCCTTATCCCTGCTGGTCATGCTTACATCACTAGCAGCTGACGTTTGTGCCAAACACTACACTAAGTGTTTGACATATATGAATTGATTCTATCCTAACAGTAACTCGATGAGGTAGATACTCCTATTATCCACATTTCTAGATGAAGAGAACCAGAGAGGTCAAGTGACTTGCCAAGAGTCCCACAGCTAGTAAGTGGCAGGACCAGAATCCAGACCTAGGCAATTTGGCTCGTAGAGTCTGGGTCTTAACAGTAGACTCTGTACCCACTCGCTACAAGGCACCCAGAACTCAGTAACTGAGTGGCAGGAGTTGTTGATGTAAGCAACAGATCACTTGTAAAGTGAATTATCCAAGGCTAATAAAATAATTTGGTTGGGAAAGCAACCAAAATGTCTATGAGAAGAAATTTTGAATAAGGCCTGGCAAATAAATAAGATTGAGTGATTTTTGAAAAAAATATGAGTTTGTGTATAATGTTTTCCTGGGGCCTTGCTGGCCCTTGATTGGGGTCACCTCTGACCTCTGGACATCCTGGCTCTGGGGTCCTGTAACCCAAATCAGAAATAGTTTCTGTTAGGGCCTCCCGCCTAAAGATCTAGGTAGCATGTAAATAGGCAAGGATGAGCACATGTAACACTATACACACACACACACACACACACATATACACATGGAGGTGTCAGCTGTAGAAAACTAAAGAGGTCAAAGCTGCTCCATGAGGGCTGTGTTGTCTGGATTCCTCCCCACCACAGCTGTGGTCATCTCCTCTAGGTGATGGCCAAGAGGGATGGTGTTGGGAGACTCACGCACAGCTTGAGCTAAGGTGAGGGAGACAGGCACAGAATGTAAGGCTGGGGACTGGAATGTTCTAGATGGCTTCTTTGTTCACAGGTTGGTGCTGGGATGGCTGAAACAGCTGGGTGCTGGCCAGCACCTCTCTGTCTCTTTCATGTGGCCTTTCCTCCTGGCTAGCTTGGGCTTCCTCACAGCATGGAAGTTTCAGGGTAATCTGACTTCCTACATGGTGGCCAGCTTCTACCCAAGAGTGTAAGCAGAGGCTGTCCAGCCTCTTAAAGGCTACACCTAGAACGAGTGTCAGTTCTGCCAAATTCCGTTGGTCAAGCTGGTCATAGACCAACCCAGATTCAGGGGAGGAGAAAAAGACCCCATCCTTCAGCTGGAAGAGTGGTGAAGCATTTACTTTGCCACAGACTGTGATGTAAGCAAGATAGAAAGTTTTATTGTTAAGCTACCAGGATGCTGGGATTGTTTGTTATAGCAGCTGACCTCTACTGACTACTACACCCTGTTATAACTCATGTGCAGGGGCTTATCTGCACCTTCCCTCGAAAAGGAGTCCATTCCACAAGGAGTATCCAGTAAATGGAGCAAAACAGGGAGAGAATGGAAGACATTGTTCAGGCAATAATCTCTGGCTCTTGTAAAGACATCAGTTTTTGATCTTTCAACTCCTTTTTCATTAAAGGAAAATAAGTTCAAGCAAGAGATATATGTGTTACTGAACCAGGTTTGTTTTGCCCGCTGCTTATGCCAATTACCAAGATGACTAGTTTGCAAAGAGAAAGGATTTAAGCACAAGGCAGCCAAGTGAGAGGCAGGAGAATCAATCTCAGATCTGCCTCCTCAAACATGAGGACTCAGGGATATTTATGGGATAAGGGGGTGGGGCAGTCTGAGGAGTGGGAATAGATGATTGGAGGTAATTGATCTGCGCAAGCGTAGTCAAGCTTCATGCCTACGAAGATAGGGTGCATGTTCACAAAATGGCAGGCTTACCATGATCTGAGAGTGTTTTTAGCCCCTTTGTGTCAAAAATGTCATTTGTCGAGCATTTGCACAGGCCCAGTTGATGGGTTGGTGGTCTCAACTGGCCTGAACTGGGCAAGGGGCCAAGTCTCAGTTCCCGAAAAGCTCAAGCACTCCACCTGTTACCATGGTGACCCAAGCCTCAGAGATGTTACCTATAGGGAGGGCTTTAGTGATGATTTTCTAACTACTTTTGCAAACAAACAACTGAGTATAGTTAAAGCAAGGTGGCCCTGGTTTCATATAGACCTTAACGTTTGGTTCAAAGAACAGCTTTTATTAGGGAACTCAAGCTAGTAGTCAAAATGATCTATAGCCAAAATGGACTGTCTTGGAAATAATGAGTTTCCCATCATGAGGAGGCATTTGAGCAGAGGCTGGTGTCACAGGGACACTGGAGGAGGAATCCTGTCATCATCACTCTCTTCCTTGAGACCAGTTTTACTCAAACCCTGGGAGACCTCAGTTTGGTGGGAATCCTTCCCATCCCAGGAGACTACTTGGTTAGAAATCTACACTCTAGATCATACTGAGCAGGCAACTAGGGAGAGTGAACATTCATCTTTCTAGAAAGTTCCAAGGCCATGTAATAAGAAACTGGTCCTTGGCATTTGATGGGAATAATGTATTTTACCAAAGTCTTTTGTGATCTACTGTGAATTTCTCCATTATAGAGACAATGTCTTAAACATGCTTGGCTCCTTTCTGTCCCTTATCCCCAACACCCAGTGCTTCAGCATGACCTGCCATCTCTGTCTCCAAAATACACTCTGCATGTGTCCACTTCTCTTCGTCTCCGCTGCCTCCATCCTGGTCCACGCCACCATCATTTTTGGCTGGAGTACTGCACCAGCCATTTAACTAACCTTGACCACATGCTCAACTCTTCCCCCACAATCCTTTCTGCACAGCAGAGCCTGAGAAATCATTTTGACATGAAACATTTTACTCTTCTGATTAAAACTCTCCAATGGTGTCTCATGGCACTTAGAATAGAGTTAAACCTTCCGCCATGACTAGAGGCTGTATAGGTTTCTGGCCTTTTTGTGTCTCACTGACATCTCCTACCCTCTTGTCCTCACGACTTATGCTCAGCCACACTGGCTATCTTCTAGTTATTCAAACACACCCAGCACGATCCATCTTTCTCCCTCTGCATGGAATGCTTTTCTCCCCTATCATCTTCTTATCGTTCTTATCTCTGCTCCAGGTTACCTCATCCAAAGGACCTTCCATTATCAGTCTACGTAAAATAGAGATTCCTGTCCTTCTCTGTCTCTTTACTGTGCTTTGTCTTCTTTCTGTCATCAGTTTATTTACTCACTGATTTGTTTGTCTGATGTCTTCCCCCATAAAATGTTATTTCCACAAGACGCCTTGTTGTCTCGTGTTCACTGTTGTATCACTAGAACTCAGGACAGTGGCCGGCACAGAGTATGCGTGAAGAAGTATTGGTGAGATGAACTGGAAAGTGAATGGCTATGTGGAGCTCCCCCAGCCTCCAGCACAGAGCCCGACACAGGGCAGGCACCCACTGCCTTCATGGAGTGACTAAAGGGACGCTGAGATTGGCAATGGCTTCACGTTGTCGCTTATGTCATGGTTCTGTGTTTCAGTACATGCAGCATGGTGATTTTACTCTTCAGAGGGGTCTCTGAAGAACAGGAGAGGATGATGTGGGCCACACTCTGCAGGATGGGTCAGCCCACGAGGGATTCTGCCTGGCCCTATCCTGAGCTTCCAAGATGCTTCCACCCACCTCCTCTGAGTGTGCAGACGTGCTTCTGAAAGGACAGACTGTTTGGGTGGATATAACACGTAGCCAGAGTTTCTTAAATGCTAGTGTTTGGATAATATTGTGAGACATTAATTTGTATTTCCTCTCTTTGCTTCCTCCCATGCAGGCAGGTGGCAGGCTTGGTGTTTGATTGTGTCGGGGGAGGAATGTGTCAGGGCTGAAGGCAGAGTATCCCCCGAGATTTCTGTCATTGTTGCTGAAAACCTAAACATGTTGAGGAAAGGTTTGTGGGAGGAGGCAGAGTGGCTTGGAAGGCTCAGGAAGGAGAGAGATTCTTCCTTCAGACTAAGAAAAAAGAGACATCCCCTGGGCTGGGGTAGGGGAGAGAGAGCAGTGGGTCCCTGGAGCAGTGGGAAGGCAGAACGACCCCAGGAAGAAACTGGTATGTGGTGTGTCCATGGCCGTAGACCACAGGGACCTGCATTCCCAGCCTCGCTAGAGATCCCTCTGTCCCACGCCTGGGGCGGAAGCAGCAAAGAGAACGCAGAGCTGAAAGCACCACACAGACGGAAGGATAGAACTCTCAGGGCTGATTGGTGACTGAAGATCCTGTGCCCCCGGCCCTGGCACAGCACAAGACCCCAGATCCTTGACAGTACAGCCTGGTTGAGCTGAGGGAGGCCCCGAAGAACTGAGGTGGAGGTTCCTGCTAGCACCGAGAGGTCCAGAAGGGGAAATTAGGCTGGTCACTGCAAATAGAGAGATGTGACCATTCTTGCTCCCCTGACTTTTGAGATGCAGATTCACACCCACTCTATATTTATTATTGGTGGGCTGAGAACCAAGTGACAGACGAGACGCTTCACGGGAGCGATGGCACCATTTCCGGTTGACTAAGGCAGTGGCTGAGTCTGTACTTGGTTTTCGGGGTGTCCTTGAGGAGTTCGAGAGCGGTTGCTTCCCCTGGGCTTCTATATTCACAGTTAAGGAAGTAATCCATGCCTAATGATGCCATAAGCACCATCACACCTCTTTTTGTGTAAATAATGTCTGATAAAATGAGGTGTGAGCCTGCTGTTGCAAAGAACACTTAGCTGTTAAATGCTTTCCTTTCCACTCCATTGACTTTCCCTATTTATAGCAATTCCAGCAGAGCATTTGTGTCATATTCGTTTCCTGCCAGCTGCTGGCTTCCTCATCTTCGTCCTGGGGGAACACCCACAGCTCCCTCCCCAGGACCGCTCACACCCCATGGCACTGGCCTCTGCTTGGGTCGGGAGTCAATAGGGAAAACGCAGGGTAAGGTCTCTTCTCTCTTCCTCTCTGGACTTGGCCCAGAAGCTTCTTTGCCAACTGAGACAGTAGGTTTACCTGCTGGTGTGGAGCCCTGCGGAGGTGAGGAACAGAGCATGAGAGGAGAATAGTAAAGAATCTGCTGTGGAGGCAGGTTTTGTCTTGAAAAGAGGACATAGGATATGGAAGTAACAACTGACGTAGACTCCGATGACTTCTGAGGAAGATGAGGACAGACTAATACTGACGCTGATATTAATACTAATAGTGCCACTGGTCATTAATCTTGATTGAGTTGTTTGCTCTGCACTGAGCACAAACTGAGAACTTAAATGCATTATCCATTTAACCTCATCCCAACCCCACAAAGTAGGTCTAGAGTAGGCGGTACTGATCAGAGGGGAATCCGCTTATGGGAGGAGATGAGATATTGTGGCTGGTGAGCAGAAGGCGAATGAATTATGTGAGTACATTCGGGAGAAACCATAGAGGTCAACTAAGTTTTGTCTGGAGAAAGACAAAATAAGGAGAGAAGGCATGTGGACCTGTGGGGTGTTTTTTTATTCTTTGACCTTAAGCGTGGATCTTAACCAAGTAAAATTTAGATCTCAGCCAAGACTGAATCCACACAGACCCCGCTTCTGGTTGCCCCAGTAAGAGGACTCTCACTTTAGGATAATAACATTATAATGAGAAAAAGCAAATGAAATCAACAGTAATTAGAGAAAGAGCTGCGTGTGGTCCAGGTAGCACCACCCTGGGAGATGACTGACAGTAGATGAGGGCAGGAGGGAAACATTTGTGTTATGTACACAAGCTACCTTGAGAGAACTGGGCTTGGAGCGTGCCTTTGGTTTTTCCCACAGACTTTGGTAAAAATGGAATGGATAATAAATTGAGCAGTTGCTTGTCAAGATTGACTTTTTTCCTACCATCGGCATAGCTGCCTGGAGAAACGTTTTCCTGGGAAATGGTGGAAGACCATCCTTCTGGTGACCTGTGGCTCTGTACTTGTCTTTGGACATGGGGTCATGGCTGGGATCTGAGATGGTCAATTCTTGCTTCTATAGGAAGGGTGGCTTGGGGTACCCACCAGACAGTGATTTTGGTAATCTTCTACTTAGATTTTTCTTTCTGCCCTTACTACCGGAGGATTGGGCATGCCCCAAAGGAATAATGGGAATAAGCCAAGGGGTCAGAAGTTCTTACTATTGACGTCACTGGACAGATGCGGAAATTGAGGTCCAGGAAGGCTAAGTAACACAAGTGGTAGAGCTGGGGTTAGAACCCAAATGTTTCTCACTCCAGTCCAAGTATATCATTCCTTCTAGCCTCTTATGCACCTACTCAAAACCAAAGAGCCTGAAGGAGGACAAAGAAGGACGATGGACTGATTACAAAAAATGGCCACAATCCTTCCCTTCTTTGGATCCTTTCCCCTTGCAAGATGACTCTGGAGTTCCTCCTTTCAAGGGGCTCTTCACTCTGGAAACTGGCTGGCCTTGTTACTCACCTTGGAAGTGATGGTGTGTCAGGTCTGAGCCCACGCTCAGGGGCTCTTGTAGGCTTGTGCTCATCTCTTGGAACCCTGCCAAGTGTTGTATGAAGTAGCCTAGGCTAGCCTGCAGGACGATGAGAAACCCATGGAGTAGAGCTGAGGGCCCCAACTGACTGCAGACACATGAGATCGCCTGATAATGGCCCAGATCAGCAAAATGGCTCGGCCAGCGCACGGATGCATGAGCCACAATAAGTGTTTATTGTTGCAGCCACTGAAGTTTTGTGATTGAGCGTTACACAGCCCCGTTGTAGCAATATGTAACTAATACAGAAAGCTACAGAGACTCCACCCTGGAAACAGGCAAAATAGAACACAGGGCAGCAGGTTGGCAAAGTAGATTCCACCGGTCTTAGGGTCTCTACGCATCTGAAACCCTCTGAGGGTTCTGTACTCAGTGATGGATAGAAAAAAATAGATATTATCTAATAGTATCCTGGGAGACATTGCCCTCAGAGAAAGAAAAGGAAACCAATCTTCTATGCCAGGTAGTTTCAAGCCACTGTTCCGTTTTCTCCTCGCAGCTGCCCCGTGGACACCATTTCACAGCCGAGGGAGGGTAAGGGACATGTTCAAGGTCCCACAGATAAGAAGTGGCAGAGTAGGGCTTCTCATCCAGGTCTGATGGACTCCAAAGACCACCTTCTTCTTAATCGACTCCATGATTTCCATCTAGTAATCGAGCAAGCATTGACTGTTCTGGGCCCTGTGCGAAGCCTGGGATTTCCTAGTTGAATGGAAGATAGCCTCTGTCCCCGGAGAACTGGAAGGCCATGTGAAATAAGGTGTTTTGGCTGCTATGAGACAAGCCTATTCAGAGTGCGATTCTCTCTCGGGAGAGAAATGCTGGGTCAGAGGGTTCTGGACTCAGGTAACGATCACTGGATGCCTGTTTCCCATAACTTGATACCCTGGACTCCCCACCTTATTGCTCATCCTGACCTGGGCTTGGGATGTGGGCCCTGGTAATGGATTTGAGGCAAGACTGAGTTCAGGGCTACTGTTCCATGCGGTTCTGGGTTTGGCGGTGTTCTGGAATGGGTTATGGAGAGGGCTCAGGGTTATACTTGGATTAGACTTTGCCTCGTGTCTGGATTGCCCCGGGAATTGTTGTCTCCCGGCCTGGCTGTGATTTTGGCTAGGATTGGGACTAAGTTTGTGCTCCATTAGGCACTGTACTTGCCTCTGGACACTGGGGTCTTGGCTGAGCTGGGATCTGACATGGACGAGGAGGGTGGGCTCAGGGCCTCCGCTAGAGAGTAACATCCCGGCCAGCCTCTCTCTGATTGTTCTTGCCCTCTCTGCTCAACCAGCCTCTATAGTCTTGTCTCCTGGGAGGTCCTCTGCACCATCATTAGGAGAAGGCCATGCTTCCCCTTCACCAGGAGTGGACGTATGAAAGCCTGCTTTGCACGGCTCCTCAGCCTGGCTACCACTTCCCCAAACATCTCTGCCACTTCCCTGACACTGGTGAATCTTATGTTAATCCAAGTCCTGAAATCTAGAACAGAACTCTAATGTCGGATTCTGACTGCAGAACACCAAGGCGTCCTTTCCAAGAGCCTGTGGCCACTGGGTTGTACTCCCTGTGGTCACCTTCTGAATGCGCTGGGGTGGCCAGGCTGAGCGCCATGGGGTTCCCTTTGTGCAAAGCGAGCTGAGAAAACCTGGGGACCTGGGATTTTCTTGGCTGGGTTTTTTTTTGGGGGGGGGGACTCCTAATCAGGAAAGTTGGTAGCTGCCCTATTTCTGTAGGGTCCAGGCCAGTGGCTGACTGTGCACCCATGCTCAGTGAAAACCATAGGGCTGGAAACAGGTTTGCAGAAGTAAATTTCAAAGTTCCAGGCTGAAGAAGACAGCACTGACAGAGCTGGGGCCGCAGCTGGAAGCCGCACTGAGAGAAGATGGAGGAAAAGGAGATGGGAAATTTAATAATCACATTAAAAAATTACACACCAGGCCCCAGTGGTTGTCGCTTTCCATCCGATGAGATTCACAACACTTGACATCCAATTATAATTGTGGGTTCCTATAAAACAGCCCATTAACTGCAACTATAAATTATTATTGCTTATGTGGAGTAGGCTGCTGGCTTAGTAGCTGATACTGAGGATTATGGAAATTATTAACAGGCCGCAGTGTCTCTCTGAGTCCGCTCGCTCCGGGAAGATGCATGGACCCTGGAGGGATGAAGACAGCTGCCTAGGAGTTTGTAACTACACGTTCTGCCACATACAGCTGCTTTTGTATTTGATGCAGCGAGGGCTTCCTTCTCTATGCTCCCTGAGTTTCCCAAATGGTCACCTTCCATGGACAGGAGCCCGCAGGGCTGTGCCTGAGGTCCTGGAGTACCAATTCGTGCATGGACACACCCGCACCCCCACTCACTCACACGAGCGCTCCCTCTGTTCCTCCTCTCGGGCAGCGCTCCTCCGGGCGGGAGGGCCAGCGGCCAAGGCTTCTTCGAGCTCCCAGCTCCCCCGTGGGTTTCTCTGTCTGACTGCATCCATCTCGCGTCCTCCAGGAATTCCCCGGAGATTCTTGTCTATTGGTAGTAGTTTCCTCCCTTTTCCAGGCTTGCTAAGATTTTTGCTTTTTATCATTTCAGTGGTATTTTGAGAGAGAATAGAGGTAAATATGTAGGCTAAATTCACTCTCTAGAAACCAGAAGCTGTCCATGGCATTTTAAAATTTGGTAAGTTTTTTTTTAAAACAGCATGAAGCATATGTACCATTAGTGACTGTTGTGGCAAACACTTGAGCTGTATCATCCCATTCATCTTCTTGAGAATTCTGAGATGGGGACTATCATTACCAGCCCTTTCTACAGAGGAGGAAACTAAGGCACAGAGAGGTCAAGCTCACACACCCAATAAATGGCAGAGCCAAAATTTGAACCCAGGTGGGTTGTCTAAATCCAAAGCCTGTCCTTTAACCTAATCTATGCCTTCTTTTGGCTAAAAACAGTATTTCTGAATTACCGTCTTTTTGTAAAATGTAATGTCTTTTCAAATCTCAAAAAAAAAAAAATGAAATAAGAATCATCATAAAAAGCATTCCCATTTTTTTTGGCTTAAGTCTAACACAATCTTTATTGAAACTCCTGAATCGTCTGTTGGTCCCCCACCCTCCCTGTCATTTTCTGTCCTTGGGCATCTTCAGAGACCGAGATCTTCTTCTTCATTCCTGGGGTTTAAAAAAGAGGTTCTGTCAGAGAGCCAGTGGGTCCTTGTTCGAACTTTTTGCCTCAGAGGAAGGGGAGATGGGAAAGCTGGTATTTTTGTCGTTGTCTTTTGTTGGACGAGGGTTGGGTTGCCTGGGATGAGTAGGAAGTGAGTTTCCGTGGGAGTCGGCACTGCAGGAGGTAAGCTCCGCGCTGGGCCCAGCAGTTTCCTTTCTGAGTTTTTTTTGGCAGCAGAAGTTAGCAGGCCCCGCCCCCTCCTCTAAGCGCCCTCATTAGGAGCTCGCAGCGGAAAGGCCTACACGTTGCTTGGCATGCTCGCCGGGGGACTTGCCAGGACCAGCAGCTCCATGGGCCCACGTCTCATGTCCTGTGTCCTGTCCTGTCCCCATCACTCTGAGCTGGGGCTTCTTTGTGGAAATCCCACATTCAGCTTGCTGCTTGTCAAGCTTCCCTATTTCTCAATGCTGATAAAGATCTGCCCCCACCCACCTATTTTTATTTTTCTGTGACCATTTTAATTGGGATTTATGAAAGAGAGGAATTAAAAGCATGTGCTGAAATAATTGTAATAAAAATGCAAATTTTGTTTCTTTTTTTTTTTTTTTGGTGAGGAAGATTGGCCCTGAGTTAACGTCTGTGCCAGTCTTCCTCCATTTTGGATGTGGGATGCCACCACAGCACAAGTTGACAAGCGGTGTGTAGGTCTGCAAGTGGGATCCAAACCTGAGAACCCTTGGACACCAAAGTGGAGCACATGAATTTACTACACTACTGGGCCAGTCCTTTAAGTTTCCTTTTTAACAAGAAAAGGGACTGAAAGGTATATCTGGGTAGTAGAATTATGGATGCTTTTTTTTTTTATTGAGTTAATGATAGGTTACAATCTTGTGAAATTTCAGTTGTACATTAATGTTTGTCAGTCGTGTTGTAGGTGCACCACTTCACCCTTTGTGCCCACCCCCCACCCCACCTTTCCCCGGGTATCCACTAAACTGTTCTTAGTCCATAATTTTAAATTCCTCATATGAGTGGAATCATACACAGATTATCCTTCTCTCGCTGGCTTATTTCACTTAACATAATTCTCTCAAGGTCCATCCATGTTATTGCAAATGGAATGATTTTGTTCTGTTGTGCAGCTGAGTAGTATTCCATTGTATATATGTACCACATCTTCTTTATCCATTCGTCTGTTGCTGGACACTTAGGTTGCTTCCACATCTTGGCTATTGTAAACAGTGCTGCAATAAACATTGGGGTGCACAGCACTTTTGGGATTGCTGACTTCAAGCTCTTTGGATAAATACCCAGTAGTGGGATGGCTGGATCGTATGGTAGTTCTATTTTTAATTTTTTGAGGAATCTCCATACTGTTTTCCATAGTGGCTGCACCAGTTTGCATTCCCACCAGCAGTGTATGAGGGTTCCTTTTTCTCCGCAACCTCTCCAACATTTGTTGCTATTAGTTTTAGATATTTTTGTCATTCTAACGGGTGTAAGGTGATATCTTAGTGTAGTTTTTTTTTTTTTATCTTAGAGTAGTTTTGATTTGCATTTCCTTGATGATCAGAGATGATGAGCATCTTTTCATGTGCCTATTGGCCATCAGTATATCTTCTTTGGAGAAATGTCTGTTCATGTCTCCGGCCCATTTTTTGATTGGGTTGTTTGATGTTTTGTTGTTGAGTTGTGAGAGTTCTTTATATATTATGGATATTAAGCCTTTGTCAGATATATGACTTGCAAATATTTTTTCCCAGTTAGTGGGTTGTTTTTTTGTTTCAATCCTGTTTTCATTTGCCTTGAAGAAGCTCTTTAATCTGATAAAGTCCCATTTGTTTATTCTTTCTATTGTTTCCCTTCTCTGAGAAGGCATGGTGTCCGAAAAGATCCTTTTAATACTGATGTCAAAGAGTGTACTGCCTACGTTTTCTTCCAGAAGCCTTATGGTTTCAGGTCTCACCTTCAGGTCTTTGATCCATTTTGAGTTTATTTTGGTGAATGGTGAAAAAGAATGGTCAATTTTCATTCTTTTACATGTGGCTTTCCAGTTTTCCCAGCACCATTTGTTGAAAAGACTTTCTTTTCTCCATTGTATGCCCTCAGCTCCTTTGTCAAAGATAAGATGTGTCCATAGATGTGTGGTTTTATTTCTGGACTTTCAATTCTGTTCCATTGATCTGTGCACCTGTTTTTGTACCAGTACCATGCTGTTTTGATTACTGTAGCTTTGTAGTATGTTTTGAAGTCAGGGATTGTGATGCCTCCCGTTTTGTTCTTTTTTCTCAGGATTGCTTTATAAATTTGGGGTCTTTTGTTGCCCCATATGAATTTTAGGATTCTTTGTTCTAATTCTGTAAAGAATGTCATTGGGATTCTGATTGGGATGGCGTTGAATCTGTAGACTGCTTTAGGTAGAACGGACATTTTAACTATGTTTATTCTTCCAATCCATGTACATGGAATGTCTTTCCATCTCCTTATGTCGTCATCCAATTCTCTCAGAAAGGCCTTGTAATTTTCATTATATAGGTCCTTCACTTCCTTAGTTAAATTTACCCCAAGGTATTTTATTCTTTTTGCTGTGATTGTGAATGGTATTGTATTCTTGAGTTCTTTTTCTGTTGGTTCATTACTGGAGTATAGAAATGCTACTGATTTATGCAAATTGATTTTATACCCTGCAACTTTGCTGTAGTTGTTGATTACTTCTAACAGTTTTCCAATGGATTCTTTGGGGTTTTCTATATATAAGATCATGTCATCTGCAAACAGCGAGAGTTTCACTTCTTCCCTCCCTATTTGGATTCCTTTATTCCTTTTTCTTGCCTGATTGCTCTGGCCAGGACCTCCAGTACTATGTTAAATAAGAGTGGTGATAGAGGGCATCCTTGTCTCGTTTAGAATTATGGATGCTTTTTATCCTCTTTGCAATTTTTCTTATCTCAGTTGGGTATCTATTACTTTTACTTGATAGATTTTTAATCTTTTAATTTCCAAGTTTCAAACATATAGGAAATAGTATAACAGACATCTAGGTACCCACCATAGGAGTTTAACAAATGCTAACATTTGCCCTATTTGTTGCAGATCCTTTTTTTTTTAGGGCATCTATGTCTTTCATGATCAAAGGCTTCAGTGCTCAGAGAAAGTTAACTCAGGGATTCTCTGAAGTCCTTCTGGAAAAAGCTCGATTCTGGACAGTGGAAGAGGCAGCTAACGTGGTCAAGAGTGGCTGGTACTTGCTGTCCAGGGACCTCCCACAGATGTGGGGCACTGCTGCTGTTGTCCAGCCCTCAGGGGGGAAGTCGGGGGAGCACACCCAGCCTTGGTGCCTGCAAGCTTCCTCCCAGGTCTGGAGTCCAGTGGCATCTGCTCCCTGCCCGACAGACAACCGAGAACCTTCCTACTCAGAGTGGGTCTGTACACTAGTACCCCCTGGCAGGGTTGTTTCGGGGGGATCCGTGAGAACTGTCTTTTTCTGAACAGCTTTATTGGGGTATAATTGTATACCGAAAAAACGGCGTGTGTTTTAAGTATACAATTTGATGAATTTGGACGTATGCATACCCATGATGCCGTCACCACAGTCAAGGTAATAAACATATTTCCTGTGTCCCTTTGTATTTATTATTATTACTATTATTGTGGTAATGGTACTGGCACATTGGGTTCCTACTGTCTCCCAGGATGGAAATTAAGAGAGACAACAAACGGGAGTAGAAAAGTAGAAGTTTATTAGCTTGTGAACAGGAGAGGCACAGGGAGCTGGTGCAGAAAGGAAGGGGGCAGGTGACCAGCTCGTTAGGGAGTGGGATTGTGGGGCTTTTATTAGGCAAAGGCTGGGGGGGAGGGCCTTGTCATGGCATGTAGGGGGCGCTGTGCTTGCGCCTGCACTGTCACCTGGCATGTTACTACATGCGATGCGTGTACTGTTAACATGCTACCTTTCCAGCCCTGGGTGTGATTTTTACGATGTTAATGGGGCTGGGGTCACCTTCAGTGGACTCCTGGGTGCTAGGGCGCATGCGTAAGCCCAGGAATGTTCCCAAGGCTGGGGAACGTGGATCTTGGTGGTCTCTATCTGATTCTCTTACCTTGACCATTGGTTAGGGGCCTTATCCTGTTAGGCCAGGGGCCTTGTGGACGACCCTGTCTCGTTAGGCTGGTTCCTGTCTCAGTAAGAACACTTGACAGGAGACCTACCTTCTTAAATTTCGAAGCGCACCGTGCGGTATTGTTAACTACAGGCACTGTGTTGCACAGCGGATCTCCAGATCTTATTCGTCTTGTGTAAGTGAAACTTCGTACTCATTGAGCAAAAATCCCCTGTTTCGCCTTCCCCCGGCAACTTTTTAGAAACGCAGAAATGCACTGCGCTTCTTACATGTTAATGTGCCTGGGGGGTCACATGAGGGTCTTGTTAAAATGCGGATTCTGATCCAGCAGGTCCAAAGCGGGCCTGAGCCTGCATTTCTAACCCACCAATTCCCAGGGGTGCCGATGCTGCTGCTCCGCAGGACCTGCTCCGGGTAGCGGGGTCTCAGAGGACTTTTCATTGCCTAAGCTGGAGGAGGCCACGCTGGTTGCATATGGCCGGAACCTATTTTCCTTGGTCAGAGACAATGTTGTCCTGGTTTTTCAATCTTTGGACTATCACCCTGCTCCTGGAGAAAACATCTGGTCACTAGAATGCTTTAGATTTTGCTCTCAGTTTTGAGTGCCCCAGTTATTACAAATTATTATCGTTAACTCTTTGAATAGAGTCCATCAGGGTAAACGCAAAGTATAACCTATTCTAGCTAGGGAAAAAAAAAAGGATAAATTTCCACGACTTCCCAAATCCCATCGTCTGTATTTGGTGTATCCCAAAGTGGGATGAGTGTCTCGTTGGTACGTGAGAGGATTTTAGGTAGCGATCTGATAATTTAAAAAAAAATTTAATATTTGTTGGGGTTTGAGGTACCACTCTATTCTTTCCATCTGAATTCTGAATCTACTGAGAACAAAGACAAAAAAGCACAAGGCAGGTGGGAGATTCCAATGACATTCTTATTATGACAAAGACTAGGCTGAGACCTGGCTTTATTAGCATCCAGGGACCCTACTAACACCCTCCACACCATGCCCCCCTGCTGGGACCTTGGGTAGCCCACGTGAGGGAAAGTGTGAGTCTGAGGAACAGACCCACTTACCCGATCACTGCCTGACTCCAGTTTGGGTGGAGAGAGAAGGGAATCCTATCAAAAGAAGGATTTTTGATAAATTAGCCCTACCCATCCAGGAAATGAGGACCAATGTCTGCATCCAGCAGCCAGGTAAATTCTCGCCACCTCTGGAAGAAGAGAAAGAGTAGGCAAGAATCTACGAGTGTTTTGTGAAAATGCCTTCTCTTTGAAACCAGGAGAATGGGGAAAAGACATTCCCTCACAGCAATAGTTATGCTTTTGTGTTTTAAATAATTAGGGTTAGTGGAACTGATTTTCCATTATGATGGAGACATAAAGTTTCCTTTTAAAATAAATTTATTTGTTAAGTAAAAAGCAGATGATTAAAAGGGAAAGACGAAGGTAATAATAGTGCAGGTAGTGTGTGGATAGCAAAAATTGTAAAGGTGGGTGATGCTTCAGTGTCTAAATTTTGGGAAACACTGGTCCAGTTACTATTCCTTGAAATCTCAACGCCGCGTTTCACCTTCACAAACTGCCGACCAGGGTCCCCCGTCCCGACGTTCTCCAGGAGGGACAGGCGGCCGTACTGCAGTTATCTGACCGTCGATCATGGCCTGATTCTGTTTCACTCAATAGAGAGTGGTTAAATCGAATAAACTAAAACCCTTGATATATTATTGGCTTTGATTTCATATATATAAATCATTTATGGGTCAAGTCATATGATCTTAGTAGTATTGATCCAAAGCTTTTAATTCTCTCTCTCTCTCTCTCTCTCTCTCATTTTTCTCAATTTACTATAAGAATTAAAGCGGGTAAGATTGCAAATT
Source organism: Equus asinus (assembly GCF_041296235.1). NCBI lineage: Eukaryota > Metazoa > Chordata > Mammalia > Perissodactyla > Equidae > Equus > Equus asinus. The sequence goes on from NC_091803.1 coordinate 30,288,944, forward strand.
CCGTTTTTTCAAATGGCTTAAAATAAGATGGTGTCCTTCAACAATTTGATGCCGTTTCTAGATGAACTAGAAACATGTCCTACTGCCATGGCACACAGGGAGATGGTGTCCTCGTATCCACTGGATGTCAAGGTTATAGTCACAGGTTCCGGAAGACAACATGAAACAGCCAAACCTGTTGGCTAAATGGTGCCAGGTAGAATTAGCTAAATGTGAATTATGCCAAAAAGAAAACCTGCACTTGGCAAAAAAAATCTTGGCATCCAAATGGGAAACATTAAATTATCCTAATCAAAAGTTTCATTCACTCGGTTACCTGGGGGCCATTTAGCTGCCAAATTTTCTTGAAAGGTTAATTGCTATACACTTGTACCCCAAATTGAAAGTAGTCTCTAAATATGCTTATACATATCAGGGGTAACAGCTCCCCTGACTAAAATATTCCCTCAGAAAAGATGGAGTCATCTTATATTTGAGCCCTTATAAAGTCTCTGTATTAAAGGACAGTCTCTAAATTACTTTATTTTGAACCATGAAGTGCTGTTTGCACGACCTGAAGTGAGCTGACTCAGTGCTAATTTGGGATGTTTATGTAGGTTGCCAGATGGACTTGGTAACAGAGAAGGCAAAAGAAATTGAACACGGATCTCGTTGTTATGCTTTGGGATGTGAACTCACAGGGCAAGTGTTGGACTAAACAAGCCATTGGAAGGTCATCTTAACAAGCGGGATGTTAAATGATTCTGTGGATGGAATCATGGGTCCACCAGAAAGGTCAACTGTCCTAATGCCCTAATGTCCTGGGAATGGGTGCCCGGGACTGGAGATAAGCATGGTGGAGAACCGCCTTGTTGTTAGTACTGTCTGGTAGATTCTGACTCCTAGTGACCCTGTCAGAGTGGAGCCCTGCCCTGTCTTTCTGTGCCATCCTCTCCCCTTCCAGCATATCAGACAATGCTCCACTGCTATTCATAAGGTTTTCGAGGTCAACTTTTTCGGAAGTGGGTGGCCAGGTCCGTCTTCCTAGTCTGCCTTAGTTTGGAAGCTCTGCTGAAACCTGTCCCCTGTGGGCGCCCCTGCTGGTATTTGAGATAGCGGTGGCCTAGCTTTCAGCATCCCAGCAACACGCAGCGGCCACAGTGTGACAACCGCCAGACGGGTGGTGGGGTTCCGTGACCGGGAAAGGAACCCGGGCTGCAGTGGTGAGAGCACCGAACCTCTGCTAGATTAGAGGACTGCTGGATTAACTCAAAACAGCATCCTGATGCCAAAGATTAATGAGGAGAAGTTAAATAATATCATTTCATGAGATACGAGAAGGGGAAAAAGCAGCATTTTAAGTCCATACGTTTGTCCAGATACTGTGGTTTTAAATATATCTCAGTAACTAAAATCAGACATTGCAAGTAGAGAGCTCACAACATCCTCTGAATTCCTGAAAGTCTGTATTAGGTGGAAGACTGTGCGAGATTGCGATTTTTGCCAGTGAAAACAACTGAGCTCTGGCAATTTCACCTGGTTGAACTTCGTAAACTCAAGTGGGCAAAACACTTAAAAATATCACTGGGAAAACAGTGGCTTGTCCTAGCTGTGGGGCCACCTTATATGCTGGTATATGTGCTACAAGGTGAATGTGGGAACTTGGAACTTTCTAACTGCAGAATCTCCAAGGCTAGGACCATGATGGTATTTCGGAGAATCACTGGATATTTGTTGAATTTTTTAATTAACTGAGGACCGTTTGGGGAGACAAATTCTTGGCTCTGTCAGTAGTTACTCCAGTAATCCTCCTCTTTTTATAATAATCTCCTTTTTAGTTGTTTTCATGATAAATTATAGTTTTGTTCACTGTTTGCTTAATTTCTTTATTAGAAGGTCTTTCACATGAAGTCGCAGAATACTTGTCTTTCGTATGCTCACGGGGGACATCAGTGGTGGATCATTTGCCTACAGCTAATGCGGAAGTCAGACGGCTGACGTTCTAGGAAGCACGAGACAATAATTACTCCCTCTCAGGATTCTCCAGCCTTCATCCATCTATCAGTTTGGACCAACCATCATTTGTATTCTGTACAGTATCACCTTGATCTCCCAGAGCATCCTTTAATAGACCCGTTATCCCATATTCTTACTATTTTACATTTATCATTATTTTATGTTTATCATTGTTTTATGTAAGAAAGACTAATATGTGAGTTATCCTCACCCCTCTCTGCGTGCCCAAGCAAAACACCAAGATTTATGCCAATTTCCTATTATGTCCGTTTCTCAGATATTCATATAGTGGGCTTAAAGAACACTAGCTAAGATATGTCGCATGTCTGTCCTTCATTCCCGGGTCTAACCACCCTTGTTGATGTCAAATTCTTCCCAAAAGACAACCTAAATTTTAGCGCTGCAGCACAAGTCTCTTTCTCATAAAGACGAGGAATTTGGAGTTAGAAGTTATAGATATGAGTTCTAGCAATGTGACCTCAGAAAGGTTGCTTTTAAAAAAAAACCTCCGGGCCTCAATTTCTTCCCTCAGCAAAATGGGAATAAAAACCTTAGTTATTACAAAGATAAAATGGTGTGAAGTATGTGAAAGAACTTTATCCCCTTAGACCCGTTTAAAAGTCACGTAACCATTACTCAAAGGCAGGAGAAAGATTGAAGTCCTATGTAAATACCTTTGTTTCCTGGATTCTTTGCCTCTGCCATCTTAACTTTGTGCCTCCATTTCCTCAGAGTCCTCTTGCTCTGCCTCCGCCCGAGGGCTCTGAGCTGCTCTGGAGAGAGGGTTCAGGACTCTAAAGGAGGCACGAGATGCCTTTAAAGCCACTTTGAGGAGCCCAGAACGGAACCCCATGAGGACCAGGTTCGACCGGGAGGAGTACACCGCAGGGCCCGTGCTGGGTTCCAATACAGCCAAATGCCCAGCACGGAAGGAGCGCCAGGTCAGGGCTGAGGAGCAGCTACAGCCAAGCCATAAATGCACCCTTTGCTCTGGGCCCAGAGAGGGACAGAGCCCCTTCCCAGAAGCCTGATGGCAGGACTGCAGGCCCAGCAGCCCGTGGCAAGATGCCAGCCCCGCTGCGAGGCTGAGCAGACGTCGGACTGGTACTCCCAGACAGCTCCAGCCAGAGCTGCGCTGGGCGGGCCGTGCCCACGGAGCACGTGTCAGTCAGCCGTGATCCGATTAGTCCTGTGTAGTCAATCATGTTCTGGTCAGACGCGGAGCAGCCACACGTGCGTCAGTCACACAGACACATCTCCAGGCCTTCGAGGCACACGGGAGTAAAACAAATGTCAGTCACACACAGGCTCACGGAGTGCATTTCCGCCGCACACTCTGTGAGAGAGGAAGGGCGCAACCATGTACCCCGCAGCAAGCGCGGGAGGATGCTGGAGGAGTAAAGAAGCGGCTGGAAGGCCGCTGTCCTGCCCTGCTTTTCTCCTGCCCCTTTCATTCGTGCTCTGGTCCCCTCTCCTGCAGGCTAAGGGTGTGTGTGGACGCAGCGGATGCGGAGGCCATGTGTTGGGGGCAAATGAGGTGGAGTTGCCTCTTACTCAGAGATTGGGGTCGAAGTCAACAGGTCACATGATGAAGGCAAAATTGCCTCGTCCAACACTGCCGATGTCACTTGCATCGCTGCTGCGGATTTCTGTCTATTTATCCAGGTGGGTATCTGCGGAAGTAGTTGGCTTGCATTTAGGGGCCATGGAGTATAAAAAATAAGTAATAATCCACATTAGAATCACAGTCGCTGAGGCAAAATGCTCACGCTGTGGCAGGCATGCAGGGCTGGAGGAGATCAAAGATCCACGGCGCCTTTTCACGGTCACTGTCAGATAGGTTCCCGGAGCAAAACCGCTCACACTATTGAGATCACCTCTCTCCTCCTCTCTCGGACAGAGTGTAACGGAACTTAGGTGAATTAGATGCTTGTATGACGCAACTCCTTTGTATCATCAGATGAGATGCAGCCTGACTCGCTGGAGAGGGGTTGGAAATATGCTGGTCCAGGGCCCGGAGCTCAGGCCAGTGGAGGCACCAGGCACACAGCGCATAACAAGATCCGGGGCCTCCGGTCTATTCTCTCAGGGGTTTCCCGTCTCGGGAGCAGGGAGATAAGAGGTTCCGCGGTGGCTTGCCTGAGCGGGCTCCTGCTGACTCCTGAGAGCTGATTGTGCGGCCTCTGGACCAAAGGTTCAGACTCGGAAGGTGTCCCAACTCTGCATTCGGTGACGTCACATGGGTAGCTTGAAATTGCCCACGGTGGGTGCACTTACACCAGGGCAACTGGCAAATGCTACCAATCCGACGTCCCCCTCCCCGTCTCCTGCCCCCTCAGAAAGCCAGTTTCCTAGCTGGAGATGAGAGTTAGTGCTGGGGTTGCTTCCTTGAGCAGTCAAGCAGAAGGGATAGAGAGACAACCTGGAGGTCTCAAATGTGGGAGGTCCTGGAGCCATTTTGAAGATTGATTGGAAAATATTGATAATCCTAGAGAGAGCTTTTTCAAATAGTTGGAGTTTCATTGTAACAGAGGCTGCTAATTGCCTTCTCAATATCCACTCTCTCCTTCTTCCTTAGCATCAAAATCCTGGGTTTTCAGGGAGACAATATATTCAGCTAAAAGACTGCATTTTCTGGCCTCCTTTTCAGCTAGAGGTGGTCAACGAGATGTAAGTATAAGTTACGGGGTAGAATTTCTGGGTGATCTCCTCAAGCGGGATTGACTTACCTGGGAGGAGTGTTTCCCTGTCTTCTTTCTTTTCCTCTTCTTTGCAACTGGAACAAAGATGTGGTGGTTGGAGCACCAGCATCCGTCGTGGATCATGAGAACGAAAGCCATGGACTAAGGATAATGTGACAGAAAGACAGAAGGAGCTTGAGTCCCTGATAAAACAACCAAACTGCTGTACCAGCCCTGGACTGTTCATCTCCAGACTTCTTTAATTTGAGAGAATAAATCCCAAATTTGTTTGAGCCACTATTGTCAATAAAAAGCAGTTAGGAATATAGTTCCTAAATGACACATTCATATTTCTGTTTTACCCTAGAAAAATGGAATAAAATATGTTCTAAGTTTGTTTGGGGGCTGAGGTATGCATGCTTGCTTTTTTATTTTTTTCAAATAATAAAAGCAACATGTTCTCCTTACTTATCAGGAAGCCAAGTTCATCAAGAGCCAAGTTCATTGTCAAAGTGTGAGGAACCCAACCGGGGCACCTATTTGTCCACGTGGACTGTTTTTTCAGATCTCCAGTGCTGGGCACTGGAGGTGGGACAAGAGGATGGGAATTACATGCATCTTCCTAGAAAGGAGTCTAAGTTGACTAGTGGCCTCATCCTGGAAAAAGAGTGGGCCTGACCCAACGTGAATCTGAGGGAAAAGGGAGAGTAGCCCCTGCACCTGGATGTGGTGTAGACAGACCCAGGTTCCAAACCAGGGACCAGAATTTAGCCCAATACCCTTAATCCTTGGGCCTGGTTGCCCCCACCTGGAAACACCATGCCCCAGGGGTATTTCAGACTGGCATGTAACACTCTTCTCCAAAAGATAAATTCCTACTCATCCTTTAAGACATGGCTCCACTGTCACTTCCTCCAGGAAAGTCCCCGCTCTCTTCCCTTTGCCCCCATCACATAGTTTCAGTTTATTCCATCATATAGTAACCATTTGTTTATGCGGCTCTCATGCTCGTTAGACTGGGAGCTCCATGAGGGAAGCAGGAACAAAGATGAAGACAACAGCACATCCTCAGAAGCTGGCTAGTTCACCCGACGTGTTCCACGAGCACAGCAGAATGAAGGAAATCTCATCGGCTACTCATTTTTCATATTTCATCTAGTAGGGGCTTCACCAAAGTGGAGGCATGGACCGTGTTAAGTTCTTCCTGTTTCCGGGAGATGTAATGTCATTGCATCCCTGGTGTCTAATAAGCTGAGCGTTAGTCATGAGGTTGTGAGATTTGCTATACGTGGGAAGGAGCGAGAAGGTGCTCCGTGTCCTTCTTCGTGAAGCCCTTGCTGACCGTGTTATGTTTTCCTCCTTTATGCCGCTTCGACTCCTGCTTTTGCTCCAGTTACTGCGCTGGACTCACTCCCCTGTACATCTCTTGTGTGACCTGCTCCAGGACAGCGTCCATACTGCGGTGATCAAGGGTGTGGCCTTGAGAGCTGTGACTCGTTTGACTCCTGGCTCTACCACTTGTGTGAACTTGAGAAATTTTCTTCACTTTTTTTGGCCTCGGTTTCCTCAATTCAAAAATGGGGATAATACCAATATCATCTATCACTTGTGAATATGACTCTCAACACTTCCCATGAATTAAGTTGTTTAATCCTCATAAAACCACCATGATGTTGGTTCTATTATTAGCACCTCTGTTTTATAGATGGGGAAACTGAGGCACAGAGAGCATAAAATAAGTTGCCCAAGATCCCAGAGTAAGAGAGTAGTGAGCAAGACTTAGAACACAGGCAGCCCGTGTTCGTAACCAGCACACTCGTTGTCCTGTATTTACTCCAATTTGAACTAGTACTTGTTTCACAGAGTTGATAAGATATGGAAAGCACAACAGCTGGCACACAGAAAGCATTCAATAAATGTCAGCTGTCATTACCTGCATACCCTTGTTTTGCAAACATTCAGTAAATGTTTGCTGAATAGTTTTGAGTATTACTAAGTGTATATGAGGATATAGAAAAGAGCCAGACACACATGCATGAGAAGACACACATGAGTGTGCATGCACAGAGATACACACGTGCACATACCAGAAGGAGTGAAAGTAAAGTGTGGGGAATCACCAAGCGTCATGACACCAGCAGGGACGGGCGAGCTCCTAAAGCCAGGGCAGGGAGCCAGGAGAATAGAAAGTGTCTTGATGCCTTAGTGCTGATTTCAGGAGCGTTCCAGGCCGGGGAATCCCAATGAATGGGAGGAATGGTAGTCGGGGCTGCCATGCGTGCTTGTGCCCTCTGTGCCCTGCACAAAGACGTCAGCTCAGGTAGGGGGAGAGTAGGGGCTCATAGCCAATCTGTACTCCATTCACTGTACTGTAAGCCCAGAAGGCTGCTTCCAACCCAAAGGGGCACTCTATTCTCACTTATCTGCCAAGAGGGAGTGCCTTTTCCTAACTCCCACAAAGGTGCTGTATACGATAATAATGGCAAGAAAGATCTCAGGAGGCCTAAGAGATTCGAGGCAGAAGACAGAGCTTAGGGGTAATGTCCGTTCTTGGGGTTAAGCAATGGTCAAAGGCTAGTGTTCAAGATACAGAGCCCCAGTAGTTCGCTCATTTACTCAAATAATTATTAAATATCTCCTGTATGCTGAGCACCGCGCTGAAGAAGATGGACATGACCTCCACTTTCATGGCGCTGACAGACCCATGGAGGAAACAGATACCAAACAAGGGAACTAATATATAATGTCAGCTAGTGGTAAGCGCTGTAATGGAAGGAGAACAGAATACAAGATTGAGAATGACAGGCGAGAGGGAGGGCAACTTTAGGTAGATATCTGAGAGAACTGGACAATGAGAAGGAGCCAGTCATGCTATCTTGAAGATCAGCCCTTTGGGAGAAACTGGCCGGTGTTGGAGTTCAGGCTAAGATGAGCGTAATAGGTATGGAAAATGGTTGGAACCAAAGGCAACCCAGGAGAAGACTGGATGGGGCCAGCATGAGCAAAACATTGGGACAATTTTGGCACGGGGGCAATAAGGACACCCGGGGATTTACCATCCAAAAATGCAGCTCAGCGGTTTAGACTCAGCCACTTGATCCTGGGTCATGAGAGAGAGGCTGGAGGAAATTGCCATGAGCTTGGTTCTATTAGCACTGTAGCTGATCTAAGCAGACAAGTGGAGGAGCTGTGGCAGATTCCACTGCCAGGAACCAAATAACTGAGAATAAAGGGAAGACAAATTGAGCCCCTACTATGTGTTGGACACATACTCTCTCACTTAATCTACCCAATAAACCCCTTACCATGGGTACAATTTATGTCCCAATTTACTGATGATAAAACTCGCTCAAAGAAGTTAGACAATTTGACCAAGGTCAGACAGCTAGGAACCAGCAGAGGTAGGATTCAAACTCAGACCCACTGGGTTCCTGAAGTTGTGTTTTCTTCCGTGATATAGTGTCCCTTCACAGAAGCAGGGAAAGCCAAGCAGCGCTGACACAGGCCTAGCACATTCCGACATGCATTGAGAAGCATGCTCACAGAACAACACAGAGCCATAGGGAGACCCAGACACCTCTGGAAGCTTTGATACCTGGATAAGATTCTGTGACCCAGAAGATCCAGCGAGCTGTCCCCCAATATTCGCTCTCCCCTTCTTCTATAGAACACCCCCTTTTTAGCTGAGCACTGTGCCATACAAATGAAAGATGATATTTCCCAGCTTCCCTCGGATCTAAGTCTGACCAAGTGGCTGAGTTCTACCCAAGCAGATGTGAGCAAAAGTAGTTCCACTAGCCTCATACCATCCTATAGGACACCATTCACAGTAGGAGGGAGCTGTGGTTGGAAAGGATGTCGCAACCTCAAATGGAAGAGGCTTGTTGTGCCCATGCCCCCTTTTCCTCCTGAGAGGCTGAATGTTTGAATGGACAATAGCCAGACAAATATGGCAATAGAACTCTGACCCATAACTTCTGCAGCAACTGGCCCAGAATGGTCAGGACTTGGTCACTGACTGCCAACTTTCCTGTTTTTATCTTCCTGCTTCCAACTCAGGACCAACCAGAGAAAGTCAAATACGCCGACAAACCAATTACATGGGATGCCCAGCTTCTAGTGAGCCTGCCTCCAGCTTCCCCATGCAGACAGCCTCCAATCCGGGTGCCCTGAAGGCTTCCCTGTGCAAGACTCCTTGTTAGAGCAATCTCTGAGTCAGTAGGCTGTTCTTTTTTGAGCAGTCTTCACTGGTTTCTATACGCCCTTCCTGCTGAGTGGGATGCAGTTATGGGGTGAGCTGTTGTGAATTGTGAGCAGGGGATGGAAGGAGCCGCTGGTATTGTGGAAGCGCTCAACATCCTGGACTGTGAGAGAAACACACTACACACTACACACACACACACACACACGCCCAGAGGAGCCTTTTGGGTCTCAGATTGAATAGTCAAACACCATCTATTTAAACTACTAATTTGGACCTTGTGCAAGCTTGCCCCAGGACGCCTTGGGTGAAAGGGTCCATTTGTGCTGGAGTAGAAATCAGAGTTTGCTCAGCAGATTCCTGTACACCAGCATTCACTTGTTTAAACTAGGATTTTAAAGGCACTTGAGCATCTTTTGTTTGCATACAATGGTTGATATGCTAGTTACAGTAGACTCTGACATTCGTTAATGCTTGGAGGCTACTTTGTCTGGGAATGCTGGTAATGCAAAGGAATAAGACTGCATTTGTGCACACAAAATGCAGAATTTTCATCAATTCTTACTGGACTCTACCTAATCAGAATAAACAAGCAAATTCCACCAACTCTTTCTTGGGTGTTTCCTTTATGTCCCAATGTAATTCTGTATCCCCTTGGATACACTCTTAGCCACCACATGGCCCAGGATCACAGATACCAAATACTTTTGGATGGAGAATATATAAGGGTAACATTAATGTCTATATACAACCTGTCCCTCTTCTGGTCACCAGAGGTTCAGGGCCCCAGCTTCTGGGTGGTAACAGCTCCCAGTGGCCTCTGAATCACCTCTCCACACCCACAGGGGAAGCACACAGCGGGGCAGACTCCCAGAACTGACTTCTTGGTACCATGGTCTCAGTCATTAGATCTCCTGTGAGATGCTTGGGGCAGAAAGATGGGCCAAGAAACAGAACTTGTGTCTTAGGCTTTTGTGTTCCCGTTTTGTAAGTCACACACTCATTTTCAGGAACCTTCCACCATGTCTGACAGCAGACACAGGCAGAGCAGCCTCGGCAGGTTCAGCAGTCCTTCCTGGCCACCTGTGGGTACATGGCGCCATCTGGGAAGCGCGACCCAGAGTGCACTTCCTTGGAGCGTTCCCTTCCATGCTCTCAGGCCCGCAGCATCCATCCACCCACTCACACATTCACCCGTCCAACACATGCTGTGTTCTACGATATGTTAGCAAGATACAGTCTTGACTCTCAAAGAGGCAAGGTCTATGGTGGAGACATATTTACACAAATCATGAAAATCCAGTGTGATAAAAGCTACGTACAAACCACCAACTAAATGCAGACAAGCAAAGAGAGAGCCTGGCTGGGGATGGCCTCACAAATATCAAGCAAGTGACACTGGAGTGAAGTCTTATGAGAGCTTCCGTCAGCTGGAGACGTGGGGGCCAGGGGCGGTGGAAAGCATTCCAGGCAAAGGCACAGAGACTTGAAGGAGTCAAGAAAAGGCCTGCAGTTCTGTGAGGTTGGAGCAGAGGCTGAGGGATGCGGAAACTGTAACTGAGGTTGTCTTGGGCACTGTACTGGAGGATTTAGACTTTATTCTGAGGTCACGGTCCACACCCAAAGCAGGGTTGTGAACGCAAATGCCTGGGGGCCAGGCAGATGACGTCAATCAGTGAGGGGGGCGGGGCTCGGTGGGGATTGGAAAACGCCATCTAAAGGCGGCGGCCAATTGTTGCCATGCTGGGTACAGGCTCAGTGTAGCCCTGTCTCCACTAAAAAAAACGAATCTGGAAACCCATATTTTTCTATGGAAACACTCAAATTTTAAATGTTAGAAATTATTTCAAAACGTCATGCTGGCCAAGCAAAAACATGTCTGATCTTCTATCAGCCCCTGGGCCTCTAGTTTGGCGCTTCAGATGCAAAGCTTGAGCAGAGAGCTGGCCCAATCAGATTTACGTTTCAGAAAGAGGATGGTCCCAGGTGACATGTCTGCACCAGCCTCTGCCAGCAAGAACTTCTTTTCCCCATCACCCACTCTGGCTTCTCGCCCATGCCCTCCCAGCCCGGCCCCAGCACCAGCCCCGTCTTGTATGGGAGGAGTTGAGTGAAGGAGCTGTGCTCCAGGCCTGGCTTACAGAGAAGAGCCCAGCGCTAAGGACACGAGAGAGCTATATTTATTTCACATGGACAAGCATGATTCTGTTGCATGCCAAACATGAAAGCTCACGTGAGGAGAGTACCCGTAAGAGCAGGAGTATGTGCTTTTGTCCAGAGGGAGCAGGGAGAGTCACAAAGTGGTTTTCAGAGACAGTTACCCTTCAAGCACTGTTGAGATCACAGGCTTTGAAATCTCGGGGTTATTTCATCATTAAAGGGTCTGTCTCTTGGGAGTGCCCAGGGTGTGCTTCCGGTTCTGCAAACTCTCCATGGGCTGCCAAGGTCAGGAGGATGAGGATGGTTTCCCATCCCACAACCAGCGCGTCTCCGGAGAGTAAAGCTTAGAGGGGAGGTACATGCCTCTTGAAATTAACAAGCCCACTCTGGGGCGACAGGGACAAGGACAGGCTGCTGTGTTCATAGCAACAGAACCATCACCACTTACAATATCTATCATAATTGGAAGACCCACTCTTCTTAAAGCAATTTCCCAAGGCCTGTTACGGGCCAAAGGGAAATGATTCAGAATTGACTGGACATGCCAGAAGCGGATCAACTTTGCCTGGACAGACTTGGGAGACCTAGCGGCAGGCACCCCTGGATTCTTGGCCTTAGCTGGGCTTCCTGGTTCCAGGATGATGGAACCCAAGGTGGGGAAAGGAGGCTGGAGGCTGGGTTTGCTCGGGGAAGAGGGTCATAGTCTCTAAGGGCAAACCTCAGGGAAGAGACAGCAGAAGAGCCTTTGCATCTTGGTGGCTTATTCCCACCTGAAGTCCTGCCCAACAGTTTCATAAAATTTAATATTATAAGGTCTATAAAATTCCCGGAGCTGGTCTATGACTTCAGGATCGATCTGTACATGAGTTCTGCCTTTCGATTTGCCCAGGCACCGAGGCAGGAGGCTCGATTCTGTTTTTTTCAAGCAAGGGAATCCTTTGGTCTTGTTGAAGTAGAAGTGCTTGTCCGTGATGAACCTCTTAATGCCCAGGAAGTCCTGGACCCGCCCCATTTCACCCGCCGGGTCAGTGATGAGCCGCTCGCCGCTGACGAAGTGGATCTGAGCCAGGGGAAAGTACTGCAGCCAGCTCTCCAGGTGCAGCACGTACATGCCGATGCGGATGGCGTTCCACGACACGTCCACCAGGCCCAGCGTGCGGTTGCGGAAGGACAGGCCCTCGAAGGTGGGGATGTCCGGCTTCTTGGAGAGCGTCTGGGTGTAATCGGAGATGGCACGGGTCACTGGGTTCCGCACCACCACGATCAGCTTGGTGTCTCGGGACATGTTGAAGATCCGTCGAGGGGCCTCTTGAGTGACGAAGTAGCTGGGCGTCTTCTCCAGTGTGATCTGGCTCTCGAGGGTCCGGGGCATCAGGCTTCTGCGGGGCAGAAACAGAACATCATCGGACAGGGTTCCCCGAGGGGCTCAGGGAGATCATTGCCCTACACCCGCCTCCCTAATGGAGTCCCTTCTCTCCTCTGTGACATTTGAGGCCCAGCTGCTCTCACCTGGTGAGGAACACACCTTATGATTGAGTCTTTCAGCAAGCTTGATTTTTATAACACAGTATCGTTATCTGTAATCACTACACTTGACCGTCTCTCTCTGGTGAGAAACCTACTTTAACTCTGGTTGATTTTTTTAAAAAGATCTTTAACAGGTTTGCTTTAAGACGGGAAATAACCTAAATGTCCATCAGTATGGGTTAAATAAATTATAGAAGAGCCAATTAATAGAGTTGGACAGATCTGTATGTACTAATAGGGAATGATTCCCAAGATGAAAAAAGGCAAGATACAGCCTGTTCTCCTCAGGAAGGATACACAAGCAACTGATAAAAGTGGTTGCTCCCGGGGAGGGGACTTGAGATGAAAGCAGAGCGAGGAGGTCGGGGATAAATGAGAAAGACTTTTTCTTGTATAATCTTTTATGCTGCTTGAAATTTTTAATGCATTTATTACATATTCAAAAATACAAAGGAAGCCATCAAATATTGTCCTGGCAAAAGATGCTTCTCCAAATATATTAAGAAAATTTTGGGGGGCGAGGCGGAGGAAGGCTTGTTTTGTAGGAATAGCAAGTGTTTCAGAAACGGGTTCTGATGTCTTTTCCTCCTGAAACACATCTCAAATACACCCTCAGCATAAGCCTGAAGAAGCGCAGGACTCCAGGCCCGTCGGGGCCTCGGTCGAAGTCCGGCAATGCAAGCTCTCGCTCTGTTAATTTTTAATTTCCTGGCTCTGCTTGAGACTTTAGGGAATGAGGTGGGAAACTCTGAAGTCACCTTCCCAGGAGTGTCTCTTTCAGGCCTCGATGGAGGGGAACACTCCTGGCTCCCAGTTGCTACTTCTTTCTGAAGGTCAGGCTTTACCTTAAACTGGTTTTTCTTAATCCTGGCTGCACATTAGACCACCTGAGGGATTAAACAAACAAAACACAAAAAACCAGACAACTGATCCTAGACCACCTGATGAAACACATTTGGGAGTGGGTGCTTTTAGAAAGCCCCTCCGATGATGCAATGTGAAGGCAGAGTTGAGAACCACCTCTAGATCACTTTCCCCAGGCCTGACACCATGATTTACCAATCCTCAAAGCATTCATCCTCACGTCCCCTGGAATATAGACTCCTGGTTCCTAGTTGTCTTCCTCCCAGCTCCTATCATCATCTCCCTCCAATAACGTGGCCTCACAGTTGTTGGACCAAGTATGTCCACTTTTCTCTTCCCTTTTAGCAACTCTTCCTCACGGCCATCTCTTCGGTCTTGTCACTGGAATTGCCCTAACTATGAAATGGTTCGCTCTGAAATTCTACTCTAGGACCACGTGGTGGGTTGAATGGTGACCTTCCAAAAGATATGTCCACCCAGAACCTACGAATGTGACCTTATTTGAAAAAAGGGTGTTTGCGGATGTAAGTAAATTAAGGCTCCCGAGATGAGATCCTTTTGGATTAGGGTGGGCCCCAGATCCAAAGAGGAGTGTCTCTAGAAGAGAAGCGGGGAAGAGACACACAGAGAAGAAGGCAAGGTGAAGAAGGAGGCAGAGCATGGAGTTATATGTCTACAAGCCAAGAAATGCCAAGGATTGTTGGCAGCCACCAGACGCAAGGAGAGAAGCTTGGAGCGGATTCTCCCTCAGAGCCTCTGCAAGGAGCCAACCTTGCCGACAATTTGGGTTCCGACTTCTGGCCTCCAAAAATGTGAAAGAATACATTTCTGCTGTTTTACGCCCCCCAGTTTGTGGTAATTTGGTATGGCTGCCCCAGGAAACTAACACAGATTACAACCTTATTTCTTTCTCCTTTACCACAGTCTCAAACTCATTATATCTGATTTTCAAATTCATCTATGGTCCTCTTGATTTTACTTTCTTCCACACCTTCTCTGAACCCAATGGACAATCATTTCAATAGCATCATCATCAATATCATCATTATCGTCATTATCATCATCATCGTTACTTTCCCTGTACTATTTGCTCTTCCAGTCTCTAGTAATGCATCCTTCCAACCCTTCAGGCATTCTCATTCTGTCTCTCGGTTGACAAACAGCAGTAGAGAAAGTTGCTGATCCTGACAACTGAATCGTTTATATTTGTATTAATTTAACCCTCAGCACTGCTCAATAATCTTTATGTTTGTCTTTACAGACCCCCCCCATCACTCTTCATAGTAAGTGTTCCAAATTCTTACCATAAGCTCCCACTCCTGTCACCCACCCAAACACACAACTAGTGTCCCACTACACTGAAAGGTGTACGCTTCATCCTTTCTCTCCTCCATATTGAAACTGACTGTTATCTGCACCCATCCTGCGCCCCTCCCACGAGTCTCCGAGGACAAGGCAGGCAGGGGCTCGCCTGTCCACCTACGCTCTCAGGTGCCTTCCCTTACTGCTTTCCCTGCAAACCTGCCCATTATCCCCTGAACCTTCAAAGTCACTGTGCAACGGACAGGCTGATAGAACTGATATTTTCCTTCCAGGCGTAAGGTCTATAATGGATCCTTGTGAGTTGAAAATTTTAATAGTATTTATTAATATTGAGTAGGCCACTATTTTTTTAAATAGGATATCTTTTTTTTTTTTTTGAGGAAGATTAGCCCTGAGCTAACTACTTCCAATCCTCCTCTTTTTGCTGAGGAAGACTGGCCCTGAGCTAACATCCATGCCCATCTTCCTCTACTTTATATGTGGGACGCCTACCACAGCATGGCTTTTGCCAAGCGGTGCCGTGTCCACACCCTGGGATAGGAACCAGCGAACCCTGGGCCACCAAGAAGTGGAACGTGAGAACTTAACCGCTGCGCCACCAGGCCGGCCCCATAAATAGGATATCTTTATTAGCAAAAAATTACAAGTGCTCTTGAACAGAATTCTTTGGCTAGATTTTCTTAGAAATCCAACTCTATTATAATATGACCCCGGTACATGTTGTAATTAGGTGTTAGTCTTTAGGATGAGAGTAGACAAAATTATATAAATGCAACAGGGCATTTAAACTTAAGGACTTTCCAAACTCTATTGGGGTTATTGATATAAAGGTCTTCCCTAACACAAAAAAGTTGACCTGAGAAGCCATTAAATAGATTTCTCTGCAATATCCTTTAATACACTAAAGAACATCCCAGGGTGGAACTGAGGATGCAGCATTTCCCAAGCTTATTTGACTAAAGAGCTATGAACTTTTGCCAGGAGCACAACTTAACATCTCTCTCTGTTACCAGTTTGGAAAACTCTGACCTGCTCCACTGATCTTTGGAGCATCACGTCATCCCCCGGCTGTGCATGTAAGTGAAGCTCCACCCTTCTGATTCCTAATTGGCATAGCAGCTGCAAAACCTAATTACAAAACTAAGAAAGATGTGAACACCAGACCGTGAACACCACCACACACGCATCCTCAGGCCTGAGTCGAATGGCTCCTGTGTACTTCAAATTTTCTCTGTCCCACCAAAGGACGCCCTTACATATTTCTTTCTCCTTAGGTCACTGGAATGGAGCATCCGAGGCCTGTGTGACAATAGCGTGCTTGGAGACTGAAGCTACATGTCCCCACTCTGTGCACATGTGGGGGTATGCATTAGACTTTTCCTCAAGGCTCATTTTTCCTCTTCACGTCATCATTTAAATTTTGCTTACTTGTTTCCAGCTGTTAACAAATAGCTGAACTTTTCTCACCCTGAAACCCTCTAAGCTTCAGTCTCCTGTCTTTTCCAGGTAGCTCTGCATAAATTACTGGGAGAGAGTCTAACACTCACCATTTGGACTTCCTCACCTCCCATCTGTTATTCTAACCTGCTCAGCAACAATTTTCCCTACATCTGGTAACAGCCTCCAGATTTTTCTTTAAGGAGCTTCTACTCCTGCTTTGGATAAAATCTTAGCAGGCCAAGGGGTGGGTGCATGACTGAAGTTAAGCCGATCAGTGCCAGTTGTGTCATAAAGACAAAAAAAAGTCTCATAAAGACTGAAAATGCTTGGACTGAATCTTCCTACCAGGCATAGGAGCCTGGAAGAATCTCTTTGTCAGTTTTTCTTACCAAATCCCCTCAGCTGCCTTGGTTCTTGCCCTTTCTGAGACCCGATTCTTCTACTTTCCCCTGTATTCTGTAAGTTGCAACACATCCTTCTAAAAACTTACTACTACTTGAAGTTAGTCAGAGTTGGTTTCTGTTGCTTGCAACCCAAGAACTCTGACCTATCTTTCACAACCTAGCTGCCTCTGTGTGGAAGCTACGCTCACCCAACTTGATTGTAAGCTCCATGAAGGCAGGGCAGGGCGCTCCTTATTTGCATCTCCATCTCCAGAGTCTACCTCAGTCCACGGCGCAAGTAAGGTCTCCACCAATATTTTTAGAGTTTAAATGAAACCAACAACCTGTCTAATCCGGTTACGCACTGAAGCCCTCGCCCCATTTTCAAATTCCTAACTCTCTCCAAACCATTCTGGATCTTCCCGCAGGTCTGCCTCCCACTGCTCTCATTCTACCTGTGTCTTCCTGGATGACCTCGTTCCTTCCCCAGCCTTTAACCACCACCTGGGAGCTGCTGACTCCCAAGTCTGTGACTGCAGCCCCAACTTTCCACATGCTCCCGACAGAATGTCCAACTGTCTGTGGACTGGACACCTCACCTCAGCAACTGAACTCGCCATCTTCTTCCCCAAACTGACTTCTCTCTTTTGCCTGTTCTTGCAAATTATATCACCATGAATCTACTCACAAAGCAGAAAAACCTCAGAATCACTCTTTGTGTTTATCTATTGTTTTTTGGTGAGGAAGATTGGCCCTGAGCGACCATCTGTTGCCAATCTTCCTCTTTTTGCTTGGGTAAGATTGTCCCTGAGCTAACATCTGTGGCAATCTTCCTCTATTTTTTGTATGTGGTACGCCACCACAGCACGGCTTGATGAGCAGTGTATAGGTCTGCACCCGGGATCCGAACCCACGGACCCTGGGCTGCCAAAGTGGAGCACGTGAACTTAACCACTATGCCACCAAGCTAGCTCCACAATCAATCTTGATTCCTCCTCACATCTAAGGTCTTTCGTTCTTGTAAGCTCTCACCTCTCTCCCTCCTTTCCTAGCCCACTCATAGAGCCTCAGGGCCTTGTCATCTATTCCTCTGACAGGAGATTTCTCTCTGACCTCCATGCTTCTATTCTCTTCTCACTTTCAATCCACTCTGCATTCTGTGTCCACCAGGGAAACCTTCCTAAAGCAAATTCAATCTTGTCAACCCTCAGTTATCCTTTGAATGAAGCCCATGTTCCTTGACTTGGTACTCAGGCTGCTGCCTACCTTCCCAGAACTCATCTCTTGCCACCTCCTGGTAACCCGATGCTCATGCCATGCTGAACACAAAATCCACTCCCCAAACCACAGCCTGCCCTTTCGTGTGTTTTGCACTTGCTGAGTGTTTTGTTTTTATTTTTTAAGACTCTGGGTCATCTTTCTTGACTCTTCACCCTGGTGAACTTTTTCTCCTCTTTCCGATCCAAGCCAAAAGTCATACCCACCCTGGACCCTTTCTTGTAACTGCGTGGCACTCTGTGCACCCAGCCACCAGGAGCCTCATCCCATTTTGTGGAACCTATTAGCTATGCATCCATTCATATCAATAGATTTTCAGCAACTTGGGCAATGCGTTTCCTGTTCAGTTTTGCCTAGCACAATACTTGGCACAACATAGGTGCTCAATAAATTGATCAAAGATCCAGTGTCAAAGGTAGGTGCCTATTGAGAGGTTACCTTGGGTCCTCAGAAGTGACTAGTGTCAGTTTATGAAGCCCAGCCTTTTCCCAGCATTCTGGCCTTGGGCAGAGAAAGGTTTTAGCAGAGAGTCCTGGGGAGGGAGGATCATTGCACTGGTTTAAGAGTGCGTCACGGCCACAGGTGCTCAGGCTCACAGACTGAGGTAGTCCAGGCTTTGCGTCCACCCAAATCTCCAACGGAAGAAGCTAAAATGAGATTTAAAGGAACGCATCTCATGCCATTTCTGTTTTGCCCCCTGCACACGGTGCTTTGCCCAAGGCTCCCTCTAGTGTTGAGAGAGGACGGGGCTGTGGTCACTCTGCAGTGTGGCCGGAGGGGAGGGAGTGGGGAAGTCAAGTTGCACACTGGGACCACCTGGAGGGTTTTGGAGATATGTAAATGGCTGGGCCCCACGGCAGACTGATGAAATCAGCAATCCGGGAGTGGGGCCTGGGCACCTGCAGTTCTAAAGCTCCCCAGAGGACCCTGGGCCTAAGCAGCACTGGTGCAGCCCGCGTGTTCCTTTAGCCACTTAGCCTGTGATATAATACAGCTGTTCATGAGCATCACCTGGGGAGCACCTTGGGAAAAAGAATTCCAGGCCCCTCCTCTGTACATTCGGATTCAATGGGCTTGGGGTGCCGTCCAGGAATCTACATTTTTAACAAGCTTCTCCATGATTCTTATGATCAGAGAAGCTTGGGAGGCGTGCCCTCAATAAAAGCTACTCTCATAAATAACACAATTGCACTCATCACTATCTAATATGCCATATATTTATTTTTATGTCTGTGTCTCTGCCATCCCCGCCCCCAACCGTAGACTGTAAATTCCAAAGAATAGGGTTGGTGTCTGTCTTGTTCATAGCTGTATTCTCAGCACCAAGGGGCTGACTGGCACTTAGTGGGGGTGTAGTAAATATTTGCTGACGGGAAACAGAAAGGCGGGCTTTAATCTGAGAACAATCAGGAAGAAGCACACTTGTGTGCCAGCTGAGACATGTGCCTCCCCCAACCACCAAAGTCTGTACTCTATCTTCTTCCCGAGGGAAAAATCACAGATTTCCTGTGGCCCCTCCAAAAAAAGAAAAAAATCTAAATACTCTCTTGTCAGCTGGAGGCTCTCTGGAAATGATATTTTTTGACCCACCTAGTGGGGCAGAGACAGCTGCTTGGCCCCACTGTCCACACAAGGGACATCCCGTGTGTGTGTTAGCTCCTGGGAGCCCGTCTGAGCAGGGCCTCACTGGGAACGTACAGAATTGGCACACCTCTGATTATTACCACTAGAACCCTCTGGAACATTTCATTTTCTGCTAAGTCTGTACCTTCCGTGTCTGTGTTCTGGAAGGCCTCGCTGCCTGGGGGCCTTCAGTGATTTATTAGCTCCTAACTGGGCAACCAGGCTCCTTGGAGGGATAATTAGGAGCGGAAGAGGAGGGGAAAGGCTTTATTGCAAGAAACTGGTTCTTAAAATGAAACCTGTTAAAGCCACATGTGCTGAGCGGGGCGCAGGCCCAGCACCTGTGGCCGTTTATACTCGTCTGGTCGAGAGGAGAAATGAGAACCACTTCCTCCCACTTCCAGAGCCCCAAATCCTCACACTTATGTGACCCAGGAGCAAAACATTACATCCCAGCGTGAACTCCATCAATAATTCTTCATTCCTCACAGGATAAAGGCCTTAACAGGATTTATGTGGCTTTTCTTAATCTGGCCCATGGCCACCCCGGGCTCTGGCCAGACAGGATGATTCAGAGTCCTCCCTGCCAGACTGTACTTTTCGTGCTACGGGACCTTTGACATGTGCCCTTTGAGGGAAGCCCTCTGTAGCCTGTCAGGCAAAGCTGCTCTCAGCTCTTAGCTCCTCATCACCTCCACCACAGAGCCTTCCCTGACTGTGTCCTCATTATTTCCCGCTTCCGGGAAGAGTTAGGCATTTGTCACCCTGTGATTCCATGGTACCCGCTGTAGACATGGCCCATGTCTTACGCATTATCTGTGTCTATCATCGCCTTAGAGTGTAAGGTCACAGAAGGCAGGGATCATGACTGTCACATCTCTATATCGACAATGCCTGTCCTGTGCCTGGTATGCATCCATATGTTCATTCATCAATCAAGCATTTATTGAGTACCTACTGTACGCCAGGGATACAAAGATAAGCATGGTATAGTCTCTGTCCTCAAGGTGATAACAGCCTTGTGGCCCACAGGGGTGGGGGAAGTCACCTTCTCCCAGTGTGAGGGACAGCACCTGAACTCAGCTTCCCACAAGGGCTGGTGGCATCCTCCCTCTGGCAGGAGGGGCTCTGCCAGAACCCAGTTTCCCACCAGTCATCAAGGTCTCCAGGGGCCGGGCAGCAGGCTTTCCCGGCTAACTCCTATAAACAGCTGGCACCTAAGCCCAGCCTGCCTGATGTCCCTGAAGTTTGATTATCCCCCAGCTGGTGAGGCTGCTCTCACTCCCACCCTATGAAGAAGGAAGCGGATGGAGGTGTGGCGGGGGGAGGCCCTTCCCTGGGGCCTAAAGCCAGTTTGTCCAGACCCTGACATGTCCCTCAGGCTGACGGTGAGGGAACAGAGTGACCCACGCCTGCCTCTTCTATCAAGGCCCTTGGCTTGCGAGTTTCCCCAGCAAAGCCTCGTCTGTCCACCACCCCTGTGCATTGTGGAATTTGTCCTGAGGCCTGCCGTGTGACAGGCGGGGACCAGAAAGGATCCTCCCTGCCCGATATACCCGTGCAGCGATGGTCAG
This sequence comes from Equus asinus, assembly GCF_041296235.1. Taxonomy (NCBI): domain Eukaryota; kingdom Metazoa; phylum Chordata; class Mammalia; order Perissodactyla; family Equidae; genus Equus; species Equus asinus. Next base: position 30,309,993 of record NC_091803.1, read on the forward strand.
GGGCCAGGGCTGCTTCAGTGGCTGGCTGTGAGTATGGGGTTTGGAAGCAAAGAGCCCTGAGTTTGAGTTCTGTCACTTGCTACGCATAAGAAATGGGCACTCAGCTTACTTCACTGAGCACGATGCCCTCCACGTTCACCCACGCTGTGGCAAATGGCAGGATTTCCCCCTTTTTTTTATGGCTGAGTGAAATAAGCCAGACACAGAAAGACAAATACTACATGATTTCACTTATACGTGGAACCTATATGTCGAACTCATAGAACCAGAGGGTAGAATGGTGGTTACCAGGGCTGGGGGTTGAGGAAATGGGAAGATGTTGGTCAAAGGGTACAAATTTTCAGTTATAAGATGAATAAGTTCTGGGGATCTATTGCACAGCATTGTGACTGTAGTTAATAATACTGTATTGCATACTTGAAATTTGCTAAAAGAGTAGATCTTAAGTGTTCTTACTACACAAAATGCACACAAAATGGTAAGTATGTGAGGTGATGGATGTGTTATTAACTTGGCTGTGGTAATCATTTCACAATGTATATGTATATTAAATCATCACTTTGTATATCTTAAAAAAGGGGGGGCATGCAGCATACGTCAGCCATACACATAGTCTGCTACAGACTAAATGTTTGTGTCTCCCCCAAATTCATAAGGTGATGCCCTCATCCCCAGTGTGACGATGTTTGGAGGTGGGGCCTGTGGGAGGTAATTAGGTCATGATGGTGGAGCCCTCACAAATGGGCTTAGTGCTCTTCTAAGAAGAGACACGACAGAGGTGATCTCTCTCTCTCCACCATGTGAGGACACAGCAAGGAGACATCCATCTGTAAAGCAGGAAGAGTCCTCACCAGGAACCAAATCGGCTGGCGCCTTGATCTTGGACTCCCAGCCTGTGAGAAATCAATTTCTGTTGTTTACGCCCTCCGGTCTATGGTATTTTTGTTATAGCAGCCTGCGATTCTGCACCCAATTCTGATGTGTGAGTTTTTTCCCCACAGCAACAGGCAATTCTCCAGCTGGGTGTCCTGCCATTCAACTCAATTCTGACACTATCTACCTGGAGACAGCGTCAGATCCCACAGGTTAGGGCTCAGTCCTACAGGACTGTCCCCCACACTGCAGACACCAATTGCAAGTCCAGATTGTCACCTGTGCTTCTGACAGACAGCTGTAAATCAGAGGTTCCCACCACCCCCTCCTTGGGTTCGATTAACTTGCTTGATTAGCTCACAGAACTCAGAGAAACAGTTGACTTACTAGGTCACTCGTTTTTTACAAAAGGATACAACTCAGGAACAGCCAGACGGAAGACATGCTTAGGGCAAGGAATGTGGGAAGGGGCTCCAAGCTTCCACACTCTCCGAGCACACCACTCTCCCCTAGTCTTCAGGTGTTCAGCAACCTGAAGCTCCCCAAACCCCGTCCTTTTGGAGTTTTATGGAGCTTCATTACATAAGCATGGTTGATTAAATCATTGCCCATTGGTGGTTAAACTCCATCTCCTGTCCCTTGTCACTCTCCGGAGTCAGAGGGGTGGGAATCACAAATTTGGTTCTCCTGGCAACCGGCCCCCATCCTTCAGGTGTGGTCCAAAAGTCACCTCATTAACATAACCAGACACCTTGATCATTTTCATCACTTAGGAAATTCCAAGGATTTTAGGAGCTCTGTGCCAGGAACAGGGATGGAGACCAATATATATATTTCGTATGATACATCCCACTATCACACAGCCCGAGCTGACGGAGACATGGTCATAGACACACTGGACGTAAGCCGACCCCTGAGACTTCCTGTGCAGTGCCGGGGGGCCAGGTGCGGCTCCCTGCTCTCTAGGAGGCATCTCTCTGTCTTCACAGTAACCCCAGGAGGCAGGCCCTCCCTGAGTCTTGTTTGTGGGCTGAGGAAAACTGGGACACCCAGAACCAAAGTCAATCATCAAAGCAACGCAGCGAGTTGCAGAATCTGGATTCAAGTGTGACTCTAGCAAGAGAAGAAAACGTGAGGATATAAAATTAATCTTGGCATGAGGACAGCCTTTCTAAGCATGAGACAAAAATCATAAAAGGAAAAGACTGAAAAGTTAGACTACCAAAGAAATGTAAGTCTCAGAGATGGAAAGATACCATAAATAAAATAAAAGGAAAATGACTAATTGGAAAAATATTTGCAGCATATAAGATAGAAAAAAGGGGATGATTTCATATATATATATATATATATATATATATACAAACATATATATTTATATATTTGATATACTTTTTCAAAGTTCTTGTAAATCAATAAGGAAGAGAGAAGCAGCTGGTAACACAAAGGAACAGAGGCCGTGAGAAGAGCTATAGTGAAAGAGCTACAAATGGAAAATAAAGATACGGAAAGATACTTCATCTTTCTTAAAATTAAAGAAATGCAAATTAAAACCATAAGATAATATTATTCACCTATAAGACTGGGAAATATATTTTTAAAAATTGTAACAGTTATTGCTGGCAGGAGTGTGTAGAACTAAGTATTCTCAGTGTTGGTAGGAGCACAAGTCAATGCAGTTTTTAGGAGGACAATTAGATATTTTCTACCCAAATGTAAAATGCACATCCCCTTTAACCCAGTAACTCCACTTCTGGAAGTTTAATTGTACAAGCACATAAACACCTGTCTGCAAGGACATTCGTTGCAGCCTTTGTGGCAGAGATGGGGAGGCGTCCACCTAAGGTCCCCTGGGCACCCCTCCAGAGTATAGCTGTTTCCCGACGGCCTGCCCAGCCAAGGACTACACTTCCCAGCACCCCCTGCATCCAGGTGGGCCCTGTGGCTGGTTCTCGTCATGGACAGTGATTAGAAGTACAGTGTGTTTCCTCCAGGCCAAGATGCTTACAAAGTAGGTGTGTGTTCTTCGCTGTCTGTTCTGTCCACCAGCTGAATGCAGAGAACTCAGAGGCCCTAGAAGGGGGCAGGTCCAAAAGGCAGAAAAGGCATGGAACACCACCTACAACTAGGAAAACAGCCCCCTTGGACTATTGTGAGCAAGACACACTTTGGTCCTTGGGTTTGTTATAGCAGTTGGCATTGACCCAGCTACTAACAGAAAGAGACCAGAAACAACCTGCATGTCCATTAGTAGGGAGCTGGTTAAAGGAACTATGGTGAGGCCAGACAATAGATGATTATGTGGCTGTTAAAAAATGAGGTAGGTCTACAGATATTGACACAGAAAGGAGACCAAGAAGCATTATTAAGTGAAAAAAGCAACCTTCAGAAGAGCGAGTTCAATATGTGCCTGTTTACATACAAAATACACAAATATATGCTAGTATGGATATGCATAAACCATCTCTAAAAGGAAACACAGTCAACTGCTACCAGTGATGACATCTGAGGAATAACCTTGGGGACCCGGGATGGACTGTAGTATAGAATGGGACTTCATTTCCGCCTTTACCATCCTTCACTCCTTGGATTTCTTTTCCTTTGCCGTGAGCATGTATTCTTTGCAGCGCAAAGAACTATGTTAAAAGTCTCCGTTGATATTCTTGAGATCACCTGTGTGGAAGCAGTTTCGTGGAGTGAGGGGGAGGAAAGGTGTGGGTGGGAAGCAAGGATAAGGGAAGCAGAGAGTGTTCAGCTCCTCTCTCAACAAGCTTGGCTCAGAAAGGAGGAAGGGCGATCGTGGGTGTGGAGTGAATGGTTTTGGCTGCGGCATGTACAGCTCTGGTAAGTTTCCAGGCAACTGGACCTCAATTTCTCAGGTGCCATTTGTGGCTAGGCTGGCCTGGCCGTGGGGACACTATCAGGGCGTCTTCTGGGGGTAACTCCGGATCTCTCACTTCTTTTCTTAGTCTGGGCTTTTGGAGTCCTTCCTCACACTTAAGCCTTCTCCATTTTTTAGGGAGAGTGGGTCCCTTAAGTCAGTGCTTCTCACACAATGTGCATTTGAATTGCCTGGGGGTCTTGTTAAAATGCAGATCCTGATTGTAAGTTTCGGGGTGGGGGCCCAAGATTCTGCATTTTTAACAGGCTCCGAGGTGAGGCTGACCTGCTAGTCACGGCCCCTGCTTTCACTATCGAGGTCTTAACGGCCGTCCTGGCAACACTGGCACAGACTGCAGTCAGTGAAGGTTTCTTGCGTTAAATGAAATTGGCTCATTGATGTTAGGTGAGGAAATGTGGATGGTTTGATTCAGAAGACCCAGATTTGAGGCCCAGCTTTCCCATTTCCTGGCTTTGGGACTTTCCGAGTAGTTTCCTCATTGTGAGATGTGGATGATGATAATGTGGACTTCACCTGGCTGTTTGAGGTCTAAGCTGGATCAACAGGAGAGTTCCATGTAAACCGTAAAGCACTGGGTTCCTCTTTCTCCATTTAATTTCCCCCTTTAGTGTAAGTCTTTTCTTCTTCATTTTTTTATTGAGATATAATTGACATATCACATTATATTAGTTTCAGGTATACAACATGATGATTCAATTGTTGTATATACTGTGAAATGATCATCACAAGAAGTCTGGTGAACATCTGTCACCTCACAGTTACCATTTCTTTTTCTCATGATGAGAACTTTTAAGATTCCCTCTCTTAGCAATTTCCAAATACACAATACAGTGTAATTAACTGTAGTCGCCATACCGTACAGTTTGTCTTTTTTGTTTTCAAAAAGGCGGTCATCCGTCCCTCTCCCACAGCCCTCTATCTCCTTTTCTTCCCAAAGTTCTTGAACTAAAGCTCAATGGCTCCACCTCCTCACATTCATCCTCGACTTGTCACATCTGCTTCCCACCCTCTGAAGTGGCCCTCTCCGAGCACACCCTTAAATGCCAGTCCCACCTTTGATCCTAGTCTCGTCTCACCTTCCAGTGGCATCTGAGGCCCTTGCCCCCTCCTACGTCTTGAGGAACGTATTTTTTTCTTCGCTTTGGGAACACACTGTCTTGGTTTCCTTTTTATCCCTCTGAGTAGTTCTCCATACAAATTTCAGTTATTTTTTCTCGACTTACCACTTATCCCCACCTCGTCTCAGTTAACGGCCCCACCATCCACCAGTTGCCTCAGCAATACCCACATCTCATCTATAACCAAACCCAACTGGTAACCTCCTACCCAGTCTCTTCTGACATCTGTCCCAGCCAGCTCAGGACCCATCACAGCTTCCTCATTCATGGTCAGAGCTGCAAGGAGCAGCTCAGCATCTTTCTCCTGCTAGGCTTTGCTTTACAGCATCCATTCTGAGCCAGTTCGCTCCTGTGTGACAGTCCCCAGTGACATCAACATCCAGGGAGCAAGATGGTGGCTTAGGGGATCTGCATGCCCCTTACAGTCTCCCAAAGTCAATATAAGTGGAAACAGATGGAGGGGAGGAAGAGCGAGAGTGCTGCTGGACAACATCTAAAAAGGGCAGATTGGCTCCACTGCCAATGCCCGATGGCCAACACAAAGGGGTCTCAGCACAGCTAGCAATTCCGCCATGTTCCTCTTGCCCGACTTTCTCTCCCACTCCGCAAGACTATTTCAGAGCTTTTCTGTTCTTTGCAAATAATCAAAGCCTGCCCTTTCCTGCCCCTCTCAGCAGAGGAGCTCACATCAAACTCCATAGAAAACATAGAAATTGTTAGAATGGAATATCTTCAGTATCCTGCTGCCAAACACATAAAGTTTTCCATGTGACCAGCCCCAGGCTGAGGATGGAGCTGATCAACCCAGTGGCCTTCTGATGCCAGTCTTCACCTCCACCTCCCAGTGTTCCTTGCCTGCAGTGTCCATGGAGGCCCCTCTCTCCACCTGTGCTCCATCCACCCTAAGGACCTGTCAGTCCCCACCAGTTCTGAATGCTTCCCAGGCATCTGCAAACTCCCCAGGAGATGGTGGTATGAGTCAGGGAGTTTATTTTATTTTTAAACACCCAGCTTTACAATCTCACACTGCAGAGTCCCCAGGGGTACCAAGTTTTGCAGGGTGAGTTCTGCAAGCCTGTCCCACTTCCTGCAGCATAACAGTGCCCCCTAGTGGGGGGTGATACAACTGTAGCTGTTGGAGAGAACATCTCCTGCCTGTCCCTCCACAATTCCCTATTGCCTCTTTGGGAGAAATCAGCGACCGTCAAGAGTCCTTTCCATTTTGTCTCCCACAGATGCAGGTGGGAATACAGAATATATTAATGGTTGCAAAGGGTTAGCAGGGGTTGGTTTTCTGATCATGCAGGGAGCAAGAAGAGCAGTGTGCAGTGCTGCTGGGCAATGCACTGTGGAAGTTAGCTGCTCAGATATCATCCAGGCCTCTGATGTGCCCCAAACTGAAGGTATGGTTGTTGAGTCAACAATACTTTTGCAGAGTCCAAGGCCCACCCAAACTGTACGAATCTGGATTCTTGGCCAGGCTAGGGCGTAGAATGGGCCACCCCTGCATTTCAATTCTGGAAGGCATCCAGGATGCCCAGCTAGATGAGCTGGCAGACATTCTTGAATCCCTCAGTCCTACCCTTCCCTGTCTTGAGGCCTTTCTGTTCTTTCTGCCTGGAACACTGTCCCTGGCTCCTCTCATGGCTCAGTCCTTCTCATCTTCAGGTCTCTGTTCAAATGTCACCACTCTCAAATGTCACTCTCTAAACTCCCTGGTTTATTTCCCTCATAGCTTTAAGCACGATCTGCAATTATCTAGCATATCTGTTTGTTTATCTATTGCCTTTCCTCCCAATTAGTGTGCAAATCCGATCAGGAAGGGATGGTGTCTTCCTTGCTGAGTGTGGTATCTTCAGTCCTTGTCACTGTGCCATCTCATCACAGGCAGCCACAAAAGAATGATTCATGCTTGTCGAATGAATAACATGGGAAGGAACCAAAGCCTAAATCAAGAAGATCTGGGCTCCTTGAGGAAATGCATCAGCCTGAGGTCTTTAGAAAGGGTTTCCCAAAGTGCGGTCGCTTATCATCTATAGTGTGCAAGTGGTTCGTGGATGAAACTTCCACTTTTTACAGTTATGTGTTTATTTTAGAAAATTGGAACTATGACATCACCTTTACTCAACCGATTTTATTGCTTGGGATGAGGCTTAAATATGTAGTGAATATAGGAAATGTGAATTTATCTAAAGACAAATATTAAGTAAATAATAGTAAAAATGGTACACGAATATGGAAAAAAAGGTGATCCTTCAATGACTAAAGTTTGGGAACCTCTGGCATATAACAATGTTGGTACAGCCAAAGGGTATCCAAGCCAGAGTAACGTGGACATATACTCTTTCAACAAATAATTATTAAGCACCTACTGTTTGTCAGCCAATATGTTCGGTGCTGAGGACATAGCACCTGACCTCACGGAGCCTCTGGTCTGGTAGAGGAGATAAGGGACAAATAAACAAATATATAATTACAACTTGGGGTAAAGGAAAAGGGCAGGTAATACAATGAGTGGTCAGGGAAACCCCAGAGGAGACATTTGAGCAGAAGCTCAAGAGATGAGCATTGGCTTGGATGAAAAGACCACAGGTTGACATGAAAAGACAACAAGATAAGAAAAAAAGCAGGGATGGATGAGGTGAGATGGTACCACAGAGAATCTAAAAATGCATTAGCAAACTATACAGAGCAGTAAAAAGTAGAACTAGTGATGTGGAAAATAGAGATCAGAATGAACTTTAGCCCAATCTTGGATTTCTTAAGTAAAAGTCCACAGATTGAACTGATGAGTAAGAAGGTGACATGGAAGACAGAGTAGTCACAGGCAATGTATAGTTTGTGATGTTATTGAAGAAGAAACTCGAAACAAATTGGACAGAGCTATAGGCAAAGATTCCACTAAACAGACATTTCTAGAGATAAAAGATGGCTATGTGAGCAGATCATAGGCCATAAGAGCTTCATCCAAACAAAATGAAACCCACATCTGTGAATCCATCCATCCACCCATCCATCCATCCATCCATCATCTAGCTATACAAACATCCATCAGGGCAAACATTTTGAATTAGACAAAAATGTAAAAGTTTTATAAGTATTATAGGTGCCCAGGACGGATAAAGCAAACAAAACAGTTTTTCTACAAATTCAAGCCAGAAAAGGACTTTGTAGCAGCATTAAATGCTGGAAAAACACAGATCATTAATAGACTTTTGCAGAAAAAAATTTGTGACTCCCAATACTTAGCTCTTAGCCAATTTTCTTGTGAAGGCAAAAAAAAAAAAAAAAAAAAAAACTACATTAAAAGATGTGCAACAGCTTGAAAAGCATTCCACTCACTTTCCAAAAAGTTCCTTGAAAATAAAAGCAACCATGGGAGTGATGGGGTCAGAGAACTCGAGAATGGGGAAGCTGTGCATCACAGGGTGGTGACTGGGATGGAAAAAAGTGCTGGGTCCCAGTAACTAATCAATTCAGCTTCTAATATCAAGATTTTTAAAAAGAAGATATAAAAATTAATAATTCATATCTCAATACAGTTGAAAAAATAATTTGATAAATCAAATCCAAAAATCCCAGATTACATTAACAAAGACTGAGATGTTGACAACAGAGGAAGGAGGGGAGGGCAGGGGCACAGTGCAAGTACCTGAGATCTTTCCCAAAAGGCACGGCCACTCATTTACTCTAGTAGAGAAACGTAAAATGAAAAATTAAAACACAGGACATATATCTTCCGAAATACTGGAAAATAAAAAAGCAGAGACAAGGCAGCTCATATAACAAAAGAAACAGGAAAGGAAAGCAAGAAAAAAATAGCCAAAATATATAGAGCAAGATGACAGAAGAATAGAAATAAGACTGATTGTGTTAATATTAAAAATTATTGAAAATAGGTGAAACACAAAACTTTTTTTAAAATGACAACAATAAAGATTTCTCATTCTGAAATAAAACCTAGTCATATTTGTTTTTACAAGACCACCCCAGAACACAGGGACAGAAACATTTTCTGTGAAAATGGAGAGGTTCTGATACATCAGGAAAATGACAGTCTCAAGAAAGCTAGAGTCATGATATTAATACCAGAAAAAGTAGAATCCAAGGAAAAGACATTCACTGACACCAAGTGGATCATTTAATATTAACAGAGGGCCCAATTCACAGTGGTACTTTCAGATAACCTACACATAGGGCGATTCACAGTGGTACTTCCTTATAACGTGGTGGATCAAACACAGTGTTTATCTCCACTCCCTCTTGGGTCACCACTAAGTGGATAATGAATGGATAAAAGCTAGAAAGTCAAAACATCAAGAGAAAGGATGAAGACAGCAGCAGACAATGAATAGAGACATATTTTTGGAAGAAGGGAGGCTGATATTAAGCTGAAACTTAAGTGGCTGTGGGGAGAAAGGCAGCGTCACTAATAAGAAGAAAGTGAATTCTTGCCACAGAATCTTCCAACAGCTCCAGAACTGGAGGCACCAGGGGCCTTGGTGGGGTGAAAGGTGCAGGCAGAAGCACAGTCAATGTTAGAGGTCTCAAAAAGGAGCAGCTAGATCTGCAGAGCTTGCCCCCAACCCTACAGCCAGGCCGCGGCCCCACTCCTGGTAGAGCAGGGACTCAGGAGATTATCCTTGGGAGCTATGAAGTGGGCAGCCCCCGGGCACTGGGCACAGTGGGGCGGGGCGAGACACCTGCCAGGACGCCGGCAGGCAGGCTCATCTACCTTGAGGTGACAAGTGGAAGAGCCCTCTCAAGAGAAACTGACCAGTCAAGATTTCAAGTCATATCTCCCAGAGCACAATTTCTTAAAAGAAAAGCTGCCACGTCCCATTGAGATCCACATCACTACATCGAACACAGAATCCCAATTCAGCACAGAAATCAGTCAAAATAAAAAAATGATCATTTCAACAGATTCTGAAAAGGCAGTTTGTAAACTCAACATCCATTACTAATGAAGAAAAAAATAACCTGAAGAAACCAGGAAGGCTGCCTCTTTAACATGAAAAAGAACATCCTTCTCAAACCCATGGCCCTTGCATGCTGAAGGATGAAATAATATCAATAGCCTACATTGATTGAGAGCCATGTGGCAGGTGCAGTTCTACGTACTTTCACCTGTATTATCTCATTTAAACTTCACCCCAATATCACCAGGTGGGTATTTGTATTAGCTCTATTATTCACATATGGAAATCTGGCACAGAGAAGTCACCTGCCCAAAGACCCAGAGTACTGATTGGTGAAGCCTGGAAATAAACACAAGCGTTTTGATTCAGTGCCTGCGCTGGTAACCTCCAGGCTATGAGTCTCATTAAAGTTAGGCAAGACAAAGATGCCTGCTAACACAATTAATATTTAATATTGTTCTATAATTTATAGACAGTTCAATTAAAACTTTAATAAATGGTGGGATGGGAAATCGTAATATTAGAAAGACATCCGGTCTTCTCAAATTAATCTATAAATCAAATGTTAATACCAATCCAAATCCCAAGAGGACTTAAAAAATTGAATTTGACATTACAATTATAAAGTTTCTTTTGGATGAATAAATTAAAGATGAGCGCCAATGTGTTGTGTTAGAAGGAGAAATTATGGGGAGGAAACGGCAATGTCACGCGATATATATTATAAAGCCGCAGTAATTAAAACAGTGTGGTTCCGGCTCAGGAATAGGCCAATAGATTACTAGAACAGAGTATGGAATCAAAAATAAGCACCACTATATAAAAATCCCAAGATAAAGGTGCGATTAAATAAAGGTCTCAAATCAGTTGAGAAATTATGGATTATTGGGACTTTGTGGGGACAATTAGCTACTTGATTGGGGAAAAAACGAAGTTAGTTTTCCCCACTGACACCTACACCAATATTAATTCAAGATGAGTGAAATAATTCAATGTTAAAAAGAAAACAATGGAGTAAAAGATTAAAATATCGGTAAATATGTATATATTCTTGAGAATCAGGAAGGCTCTATAACCATGATTCCAAAGGAAGAAAGCAATGCACAAGACTCAACATGCGACCACATAAAAATTTTAAGGTTTGGAAGACAAAAAAATCACCACAGGGGAAATAAAATGCAAAAGAACAAACTGTGTTCCAGATATAATAGATAAATATTTAATATCCTTAATAAATAGACCTTTCATAAATCAATAAGGAAAACACCCCAACGGAAAACTGAGGGAAGGATATAATTCCTGAAAGAAAATATAAAATTGGAAAAATATTGAAAGTCATAAGATATCAAAACAACACAAATTAAATCCAAATAAGATAGCATTTTGGCCTATCACTAAGTTAAGAATTATTTAGTGTTATCCATGGTGCATAGAAATGTGCGCTCTCATGCAATGCTAGGATTGCAAATAAGTTTAAATTTTATGGAGGGTACTCTTTAGAATTTATCCTGTTGAAATGTTAGGATATTTTCAGAAAGACGTATATTATAAGGATGCTCAACACGGTATTATTTACTTAAATAGTGAAATAATAGAAACAACCTAAATGTACACCATACCATATTGATGAAGCGATGGTATATGCATTTAATGAAATGCTATGCTGTGATTATAGATGACATTGCAGAAAACATTTAAGACACGGGGAAAATGCTGGTATTAAATTGGTAGGTAAAAAAAGAAGTTAGAAAACATTATATATACATGATAACGGGTCTCCATGCGTGTGCAAGTGTGTGTGTGTGTGTGTCCTTGGATGTTAAAAGGAAGGACTTGGTTCCCTATGATAGTCTGGCATCCTCTACCTCTCCAACTCTACATAAACATACCACCTGCTGTGCTTGATGACTTTTCCTGAAAGGGTGTGTAGAATAGGCTGTTCTTTGATATTCACACAAAATCCTTCCCCACTTTGCTCCCAAAGCATTCACAAATTCTCAATAGGAAATTTCAGTACAGAGCCATAGTCTGTTTCAGCCAAACAACTTACAACAGCAACTTCAAGGAGAAAATAAGGTGTAGATGCACAGAATATATTGCATGATACATAAGAACACGGGTGGGTGGGCCTGGCTACGGGCTGGAAGGAAACTTGTTTTTCATGACGTATCCTTTTCACATCCTTTGACTTTTTTTGTCAAGAGCATTTCTTTCAAATGGAGAGTGCAAAAGAGGAAAAAGTACAGATTTTGGAGCCAGACGTGTCTAAGTTTGAATCCCTGTCTCGCCACTTCATGTAGCCTTGGGGAAGTCACTAACCTCTCTCTGAGCCTCAGTTTTCTGCAGGCTTGTGGAAAGGATAGGAGATGACACGTGGAGATTTCCCAAGGTGTCAGCTGGTGCATAGTAGGCGCTTGTAGCTGTAGTTATGATGGTTAATCTTGTACCTGCCGGAGACTAGGAGAGCTGAAGCAGAATGTAATTATCCATGTTGGAACAAAGCCAAGAGACCCGAGTCTTGCGAAACAGGCTGTTGCATGTTCAATCAGGATACATAAGTGCACACAGACACAGAACACACCGAGGGCTTTCCCCGGGGATCGGGGAGTAAAATGCATTTTACCATAGCGCATCTGCTAGTTGTTTAAAATTCCACAACTAATTAACCAGAATCCTCATCAGCAATCTCCACGTGGATTAACTAAACATGTCAGCAAACCCTGGCCCGTTTCTGTTAAACACAGGCAATTTCTTCTACCCACTCATGCCTCCTGCAAGATGCTGAATGCCTGGGGAGTTGAACAGCAGACAGTCTAATTTCTACTTAACCCACCGGAAGGTGGTCAGTTTGACAGCTCTTTAAAATTAGCAAGGCACAATAATGTAGTGGTCAAACCCACAGACTCTAGAGTTGGTCTGACATGGCTTCTAATTCTAATTGGTCTCCTTTTAGCTGAGAAGTCATTGGTAAGTTATTTAGCCTCTGTTGGACTCAGTTTTCTCATCTGTTAAGTGGGGCCAATCCTCATTGGATTATTATAGTAATTAAGGGAGAGGATGCAGGAGAATTAAATGTACTTTGCACAGCATCTGGTGCTCGGCAAGGCCTCAAAAAATGTCCATGAAACAAAGATGCATGTGCTTTTGCATCGGAAGATCCACAGGGAGGATAATGTCCCCGTGATGGCAGTGGAGAGGGCCTCTACTGCAGAAAGAGGCAGACGGCGGGCTCTCTGTAAGGAACCCTGTAACGACCAGGAAAAGAGTGGCCAAGGACATTCACATTGTCCTCTGTGTTAAGCTTATAAATAATTTGCTTAATAAATATCCCCAAAAGGAAAACTGTTTAAAAGTATGATTCCATTTGGTCAAAAGCATATCAACGAAAAAAAAAGTAATGCTCCTTTAAGAAGAAAATCTCTTTAGAAAACCTCAAAGTCTGGTTATTACTGTGAATATCTAATGGGATCTCTCATATATCAACAGTTTTTCAAGGGGTGGGCTGTTGTATAAATGTAACTAATTATTATTTAACTCCAAGCATTTATGTGAAAAGTAATTTTCTAATCAGCAAGGCGGTCAAAGGAGAGATGTCAGAGCTTTTTTTTTCCTTTCTGATCGTACAAGATTGTCATGGGGAGACGTGGATTTTTCCTTATTAGATCAAGAATCTTGAAATGGAAGAAGGTAGTCACTATTTAACTGCTGTATCTTGAAATCCAATCTAAGAATAGCCATTGCTCAAAAGGCAGCTCTTTAGTCTATTTTATTTTTATTTTAAAGAAATATGTTTGTCAAAAGTCCATTATTTCCCAGAAAAAGGTTACAGGCGATTCCCCCAATCTCCCACCTCCTAATTGTGGTGAAGACCCTGTTGAATGTGTCCAGTGTAACCCCACGGGAAGCTCTTTCAGAGCAGTGACAACTCAGGGCTGAGCTGTGAGCCAGTCTCCACCACGAAGACACTGGGCCCCCTGGGCAAGTCACTTCAACTCTGGGTCAGTTTCCACACATACAAAATGGAGAAAGTCATATATTTCTGCAAATGGATAATTTTATGTGTCAACTTGACCGGGCTAAGGGACGCACGGAGAGCTGGTGAAACGTTATTTCTGGGTGTGTCTGTGAGGGCGTTTCTGGAAGAGATTAGCATTTGAGTCAGTAGAATGAGTAAAGAAGATCGCTTTCACCACTGTGGGCGGGCGTCATCCAATCCTCTGAGGGCCCGAATGGAACAAAAAGATGAAAGCAGGGAGAACTCACTGTCTCTTCTTGAGCTGGAACTTGCTTGTTTTCCTTCCCTCAGACATCGGGGCTTCTGGTTCTCAGGCCTTCAGACTTGGACTGAATTCCACCACCGCCCTTGCTGGGTCTCCAGCTCACAGATGGCAGGGGGTGGGACTTCTCGGCGTCTGTAATCACGCGAGCCAATTCCTATAAGCAATCTCCTCCTATATATATATCTGTATATGTCCTATTGGTTCTGTTTCTCTGGAGAACCCAAATACAGTTCCTTCCAGGGCTTCTATGAGGATTAAATAAAATGTACATAAAGTGTTAGCACCGTGCCCTGCATGTGAGCAATGCAAGGCTTTGAGGGAGCAAGCTCACCTGCTGAGGGGCTGGTAGGGCGGGCAGAAGACTCAAAGTGCAATGAAACGTTTGAAATGACCGTTGGGAGAACGAAAGGGGGAGGCCACAAGGCACACACACAAATGACTCAAAAATGCTAGGGACTCTGACGATGGTTGGGATTCCTAATCCAGAAGTGGAATCAGTGCCACAGTAACATCTTTAAAGCTTGAGGTATAAACCAGCGAAGGAGAGTGGAGCGAATGTCTCCTTGGGTTCTTGAGTTTGTTTGTTTGTTTTAAATCTATGAAACCGAGGTCACTTTCTGGGCAGTGTAACAGCACCTGCATCGGCCCATTACTTAAAGTTCTGCAAGTCGATTCCTGCCCAAGGGGCCCGGCCAAGGGGGAAATGGGGAGAAATCCAGTCTCCATCTGGCTTACTGAGCTGCCTCTCTTGCAGCTGCATTTACTGGGAGTGGCGCCTCTGTCTATTTCGCACGAGGCTGGTGGTGGCTAGGCTTCACACTAGGAATCTCAGTCATCGAGGCTGGGGCCACAGGTGGGTCACCCAGGCCCCATGTCCAGTGGAGTGATGCAAACCCAGTAGCACCCCCACCTGGCAAGCTGAACTTGCTAAGAAAGGTTTCTGCCTTTTAGCATCAGAGAGAGAAAAGAAAAGCTATATTGCAGTTTGTTTACTGCTCTAAAGCATCTGTTACTTTGCTATGTTTTGCAGGGAAACCTGGCATCTCACATTCATAAACAGGCTGCTTTGGGTTTAATTGTGCAGCTAACTCAAGCTATAAAGTGCGATCTGTGGTGGCCTGGAAGGGTTTTGAGGGAGAAGAAAATGAGCCTCCAGGGCTACTTTGCTTAAGAAGACAATCCGAGAGTTGCCTGCACCTCTGTAAGTGACGCACATTTAGTTCTTGGGGTGTGAGGAAGCCCGAGCCCCACACGAGCCACAAGAGAAAGACTGATTCCTGACGACCTCGGAGAGCCAGGCTGGGTCTGGAGAGTCTATCAAAGGCTCTGACTCCCAGCCTTTTTCAAGCAATGACCAGAGGGGTTTGACCCGGCGCCTGTGCCCGACCCTCTCCTCAGGGTTGTACCCAAGACCTCATTTCTTCCCGACACACCAGGGGGAGGTAGGGACGGGTCCCCTTCATCCCCAGCAGAGAAGCATCTCTGGTAAAAATCTAGGACAAAGTGGAATCCACAGGGACAGTAGGAAGTGAGACATGAGGGCAAGAGCCCCACGTTCTGATGCTCCGTTTCTTCCTAGAGTTTTCTTCACCTCTCTCAATTCCTTCTCCAGGGACTGCGGATTGAGTTGGCCTCTGGGGGATTCTCCTGAATTGGAGGCTTTGAAGAACAAGGGTGGGAAGGTTTTCCTCTTCTAAGCCATCTCTCAGGGAACCTTAAATTAAAGAGGCCAAAACGGGGCTGGGGGGTGGTGGTGTCTCATATAAGGGCGAAGAACACAATGGTTTGGGGCTGAAGATCTATCCGGCAAAAAGGAATGACGGTCAAGGTAGACGTCTAGATGGATCGGATCCTGCCTAACTTTTCACAGGGAATGAAACTGACAGTAGATTTTCTTTTCTCCATTTTACAGATGGAAAAACTGAGGTTAAGTAAGTTACCCAAGTTGTCCAGCTCGAAAGTGGCAGAGGTTGAACCCACTCTGTTTAACCCAAAGCTGTTTAACCTGGAGGGTGAAACTGTAGGGCCTCAGGTCCAGGGAGAAGATGTAGGATATTATGGAGTCCTGGGCCAAGGGGCCATGGAGACTCCTGCCAAAACGTGCATCCTCTTGGAAAAGCATCATGAATGAAGCTTCTGCATTTCCTTCTATCCTGGGTGGAGCTCCAATTTGGAGTCAGATGGACCTCGGGTTGAAGCTAAGCTCAACCTCTTACTAGTATGTTTTTAGGCAAGTTACTTAACTTCTCTGTTCCTGGAGTTTCTGATCTGTAAAATGGAGACAATAGAGGCTGGCCCTGTGGCCGAGTGGTTAAGTTTGCACGCTCCACTTCTGCGGCCCGGGGTTTCGCCGGTTCGGATCCCAGATGCGGACGTGGCACCGCTCATCAGGCCATTTTGAGGCAGCGTCCCACATAGCACAACCAGAGGGACCTACAACTAGAATATACAACTATGTACTGGGGTGGGTGTGGGGTGCGGGTTTGGGGAGAAGAAGAGGGGAAAAAAGAAGATTGGCAACAGATGTTAGCTCAGGTGCCAATCTAAAAAAAAAAAAAAACGGAGACAGTAATAGTAATACTTAATAGGGTTGTTGCAAGGATTAAATGAGATAATACATTGAGATAGATCACGGGAAGCCCTTAGAATGGTCCCTGACACGTTATCAGTTCTCTGTGTTGGATGTTAGAATTAATGTTTATCTGGTGACATTTGGGTCAAGTACGGCTCAGCTTCTCTCCTGACCCTGTGTTTTCTCCTCATTCTCTGTCTCTGTGACGTGCCTGGAAGTGGAGCCCTTACCCCACCTGGGGCAGGACCCACCTGTTCTGGGTTCTAGAGACAGGTCTGGAAGCCACCCTTCTGCCTTTTCTCTACTAGACCCAAAAGAGCGGGAGGCAGATCCAGTGCCTTTATATGGCTGGCTGGTTGGGTGCCTCAACTTCTCCTGTGGGCTGACCCCAAAGTCAGGGTTAAGGGGTGGTGGGCAATTGTGAATGCTCACTTTTGGTCTTGGGTTCAAGATGCATTCTTCAATCTAGCTCGACCAGCTATATAAGGAGAAATGATGTTTTCATTTCCGCCTGCATCTATTTTTCAATTTAGAACCAGGAGGTGAGGAGGGGTGCAATTAATTGCTAACCTCTGATCTCAACAGAAGGGTAAGTACACAGTTCAACTATCATCTCCTATTTTATCCTCAAGCCAAAAAGAAAAAGAAAAAACCCAAAAAACCAGTGAAGTGGTTCTTCCAGCCACCCTAGTGACTTCCGAAGGCAGCTCCCTTCATTTCTTCAACAGCGCTGTGAGTCCTTGAATTTCCCACCCGTCTTCCACAGCAAAGGCGGGCCTTCCCTGCAACAGCTCCTCCATGTAACAGCTTTTCAAATACTTCTATCTTAGAGCTCTCTTGTGCTGGCAAGATTGCTTCTATCCCTTCAACTCTTGCCCATTGGACCAGTTTTTTTTTTTTTTTTCTTTCCCCCCCGCCTTTCTGGCTTCTCCAATTTATCTGGCATGCTCTTAAAGGATGTGAAACCCTCTATGTTGCTGGACTGATGTTCTGGGCAGCCCTTGCCTGACACAGCCAGGCTGAGAAACGTTCCCTGAGCTTCTTTACTATCACTTTCTTTCCTCCCGTGACTCTCGGAGAAGGAAGCACAAATGGTCAACGTGTTCAGAAACTGGCGTCTGCTTGCAGTTTATAATATTCTGCAAGCGCTATAAAGTGATCTGAATTTGCCCCAAATGGAGCATATGGTTAGCAGGAGTGTTGCTATGGTCTGGGAATCTTAATGCAGCTAAGTTCACCTCCCTCGCTGATCCCCAAGACTCTCTTTGGAAATCCCACATATGCTATTTTTTCAAAGTGAACTGAGAAATAAAGATTTTCACGTGAAATTTCTCAATTATGAAATTTGGCAAGTGTTTCGAAACAACATCAACAACTCAAAAGACATGATAAGGACTAATTTAAATGTGTCCCCTGATGCTACAGCCGACTGGCTGCCAGCGTGCAACCTGTGTGCCTACGCCACTGGTATTTTCTTCTTTCTTTTACCAGATATTTATTAAGGACTGACTAAGTGCCAACCACTTGAGAATTGCTGGGAGAAGAGAAGCCAGCAAAGGAACCACAGTTCCTGCCCTTGCTGATCTTGCAAACAATTAAATTAAGCTAAGACCCTTTGGCTGAGATGCTATGAAGTGTGTTCTCCAGCTTCCCAAGGTCACTGGAAACCTTCCTGTCGTCATTTGGGTGAGAAGTTTGGATTCTACCATGGCAGTCACCTGTACCTCTGTAAACCTTTGTTCCTATTCCCGTCAGCTTCCTGCAAGCTCTGCTTTCTTTCATTTTGGTTTCCGCTGTCGATTACCATTCCGACGTGTCTGGACATGCATTCTGGTACCCTCTGCAGAGCACGGAAGGGGCTGGTGACTGAGGGGAGATGGGGAAACAGAGGGTGGGAGTAGAGACCGTACGGGAGGCAGCACCTGAGAGCAGCCCTCGTTGCTGCGGTGTTCACGTGGATTCTACTGTACCTCCTCCTGACAGCGCCAGTGTCTGCGCCACCCACCAAGAGCAGAGCCTTCTCTCAGGTCTCCCTCTGCATCAGACAAAGAAGGGAATCGGAATCGCACTGAGCACCTGTAAAGGCCAAGGAATGCTCAAGAGCATTCACATTTCACCATCCCGACAGCCCTCCAAGGCATGTGCTCTCATGATTCCTAGTTTGCAGATGAGCCAAGTGAGTTTAGACGAGCTAAGTTCTTTCCCAAGATCACAGAATTAGCAGACGGCAGAGCTAGGATCTGAACTGAGGTCTCTTGGTTGCAAGTGACAGAAACTCAGCTCGAATTAGCTCAAACTACCAGGGACTGTACTGCCGCACATACTCTGGGGGTCCCGTGATCACCCAGTCTCAGGCCCATCTGGATCCAGGGGCTCAGATAGTGTCATCAGGGCCCTCCGTCTCCATCACTTGGCTCTGCTGTCCTTGCTCTGTTGGCTTCCCTTTGCAGACCAACCACTCCTTCCACGTCACTGGCAAAGACGTTCATTGGCACAGTTTGAGATCTCAGAGGGAAGAGACTTATTTCTACCAGAGTCCATACATCCTATCTTAGGGAAATCCTGATCGGCTCAGTTTGAGACACGTGCCATCCCTGAACAATGGCCAAGGGGTGGAGTTCCCTGATTGGCCAGCCTTTGTCATGTGCCCACCTCAGGGGACAAGGTGCAGTCTTATGTACTCCTCAACCAGGAGTGCATGGCACAAAGCTTCCCCAAAGGAAAATGCCAGAGAAGGGAATGGATGCTGGGCAGGCAAAACCAATAGACGTCGTCTACACTTTCTGATGTCAAAGCTTTTTTTCCACACCTTTAATGGAAAGAAGACAAATCAAAATTGGAGACTTACCAAATTTGAGCCTTTCCTCATTCACCTGATTACTGTCTAAGATCTAGGTTGGCAGAACGTCCTTAAACAGTCCCAGAGGCTGGGCTTCATGCTGTAGGGAGCCTTGTGGGGCTGTGGCGGTTCTTCGTTCTCTCTCACCCTGACTCACCCAGTCCATGGTGGGCAATCAGTCTTCCTGCCAGGCCAGTGGCCCCTGAGCCCTGTCTGGGTGCTTGGCCATGGAAAATCCCTATGCTTTGGTGGCCAAAGATGAAACTGATGCGTCACCCTCTCTGGGAGCCCAGGGAAAGAGTTCAGACTCAAACATATTTGGAGGAAGAATTCGGCAGTGGGGTTGCTACCTCCAGATTAATTTACACTCCAGCGGCCCCCAGAGAGGCTGACAGACTGATTGATGGCAATGCCTGCTGGGTGTGCAGCCGCATTAATGCCGCCATGAACTCAGCTCATTAGCTCCGGGTCCCTCTCCTTCCCTCACCACACCTCGGACACAATTAATCTCATGGAAAATGGGGCCAGCTCACGAGGGCCATCTGCACTCAATGGCACATCCCCGGGGGGGGGGGGATACTCAACTGGGCTACCAACACAGCAGAGGGCGCTCAACCCCCTGCCTCCATCCACCATCTGTCTTCATCCTTCCAAGGACGTGGTGCAGGACACGCGGGATGCTTGGCAAGAACGTACTCCACAAGAGGAGCTTGACTGTCTTCCCCCGGGGAGCCCAGTAACAGTTTGCAGGACAGGCGAGCTCCCAACATCACTGTCCACCCTGCAGGGCACTAGGCACATGGAGGCTCCTGAGGTAGTCTATAAGATGCTGAAACTCTTGGTGGATTCTGTTGGAATCCCAAGAAATAATCAAACTGGTTATTTGCTCAGAAAGCAGAGCCTGAGTTTGGGGCTGTCGAGACACAGACGCTGTGTTGGTGATGACATAGTACTGATGTTGAGGGTATAGCCAGAGCCTGGAAAATCTGTGTAGATGGTCCTGGCACTGGCTGATGAAAGCTGGTGCTTAGCTGAGTCGTCCACATTTTCCCCCGTGGGATTGTTGCAGGAATATATAGGTAAGGCTTTGGGCAAATGCCAGGAGACTGTCTGCACCCTCCTCCTTACTTCCCTGACTTTATCTCCAACTATTTCCCCACCTCTCCCTCTACTCCAGCCTCACTAGCTATTTTGCAGTTGATTACTCCAGGCACACTTCTACCTCAGGACCTTTGCACTTGCTGTTCTTACTGCATGGAAAGCTCTTCCCTCAGATCTCCACATCTCCCTCCCCTTCTTTAAATGCACCTTCCCTACTCAGATGCACCTTCTCAGGGAAGACCTCCCTGACCACCCTCGTTAAAACTGCAACTACCCTCCCCCAGCTCCTTATCCTCATTTCTTGTTTTATTTTTCTCTGCACCACTTACCACCTTCTAATATACTCCATAACTTACTTTTTTCTGATGTTTGGGTCACGTTATGCCCCTGTTTAATATCTGTCAGCGGTTCCCCATGGCTTTTGGATCCCCCACAGGGTGGGGTGATTTGGGTGGTCCTTGGGCTCAGCACTAATTAACATCGAATCACAGACCAAAAAGGTTAATCCCTTTCCAATCCCTCCTTCCTAGTCAAGGGCACAGTCTCCGTTTGGTGTTAGTGTGTCTCTAACACGTTATCTCTATTTTTCAACACAAAGAGCAGGTCTCAAGCTCTGAGCCTTTGGCAGGCTGCAGTGTCTAATCAGAATGGAATAACATCATTTTGTTTTTGTAATATTCTTTGCTTTGACAAATGATACCCGTATTCCACTTACCACAGTGATAAAAACTTTACTTTCTAGATAATTTAAGTAGAAAACCCAAGTACCTGATAGGAAGGAAACCACGAAGGGCAACATGAATGACACGAGTGACAAAGGATACTCTCCTTCCTCACGCTCGACTCTGGACATCCAGGAGCATTCACGGTTCCCCAGGACTTGGCGCAGTTCCACACATCCCTGCCCAGAATGGCCATCCCAGCACTGTCTTCCAGGTGAACTCTTGCTCATGCTTCAGAGTCAGCATCAGCATCACCTCCTCTGAGAAGTCCCTCACAATCCCTCTATGCAAGACAGAGTTCAGCCTTCGCTCCTCTCTGCCACCTGTAAACCTCGTTCATACCTGCGTTGTTGCGCGAGTTACCGGCTCTGTCTTACTGGTTTAGACAGCAGCATCCTGAGGGCAGAGACTGGCCTATCCTCTTCTTCTCTACCAGGCCCCCCTACAGCGCCTGGCTCATATTGGACGCCAGATAAATGCTGAGTGAAACACTACCTCACGGACCCTCTGTAAGACAATCTGACTGCAGGGCACTTTGGGGTTAGGGATAGGTCTGGGAGGAAATCCAAGCTGATACCGGCCTTCCCCTTCTCAGGGTAAGTCATGACCCAAGGGCTCCCTCAGATTTCCAGAGCCTCTCCTCTGTCCAAGCGAGAGTCTCTCGGGCCAGCACGAAGGGACGTGCACCCTCCTCTAGACACTGAGTCACCCGGCCAACCGGGTGTGTCCGAGGGACCTCCATTCCCCTGCTCGCTTGTAACCACTTGGAAAGCCTCCAGCTAGAACAACACCCTGGTGCCTCTTCCCACCCTTCAGTCACTCCTCACGTTGACTTAACCAGCTGGCAAGTTTGGGAGAAGCAACCAAGCATAGTGTGGTGAGCACCCTCCCCGAGCCCCGCTGGCACCAGCTACCCCCAAACAAGCGTATTCCTCCGGGCCGTCGATGCCCGTGGGGGACACCCGCAGTCGCCCAGCTATGCCGGTGACCAGGAGGGTCGGTCTAACTCGGCAGGACGATTTGCAGGCTCTCTCGACTACATTCTCCAGCCACCTGCATCAGTGACAGTGACATTTGGATCGCCATTTGTCTGACTCTTGACTCAGTTGGTTGTGAACTTGGGACGGGAAGAGGAAGGCAATGATGTGCAGTGCCCTCCTACCCACCCCAAGCTTCACCAGGGTGGAAAGTCTACGGAGGCCAGAAGTCACCGGCTCAGGCAGGGGACCTGGGCTCGGGTTGTCCCCAGGGAATCTGTAGTCAAGACCCAACTGGAGGTGCTATTGGAAGACTAAGTACCCCACGCCAAAGCTCCAGAGTCCCAGCCCCTTTAAAAGGGTCCGGTTCCTTGAGAACCCCACCACAGCAAGTCCACCCTTTCTGGGTTCACTCGCTCTCCGCCTCTTTCTGCTTCGTCTTTCCCAGCTCCCCCTCCAACCTCTCAGGGCCACTTCATCCACCCAATGTTGGCATCCAGGGGTAGGGATTAAGGGCCCTGGGTCAGACAGACAGGCTAGGCTTGATCATTGTTCCCTCCACTGACCCTCAGCTGAGCCAGCACCAGTCACTGCATCTCCCGGGTCTCAGTTTCCCTTTCTGTAAAATGACAGTAATACTGACCTTGCAGGACACACGCTTTGCATGGGGCCTGGCACATGGTAAATGCTCTGTCAATGCTGGCTGCTGTTATGACGGTCCCACCAGGGCACGTTTCTGCAGCCTGGGCCTCCCATATCCTTCCTTGTTCATGATTTGGTATTGACTGAGTTACTCGAGCTGCAGGTAAGAGTCCTGCCCTCTGCACTGACCCAGCCCTGGGGGAGCCAGACAGGAGGATGGAGCCCACAGTGCCTCCCCACAGGGTAGAAGGATCAGGCAGGTCCTGGATTGTACAGTTACTGGCAAAGTTCCTGGGGGTGAATCTCTTGTGAGGATCTCGGGGACTCAGAACACTAGCCCCCTTTGGTGCTACTGGCCTAGGGACGTAGGACCCAGAGATCTGAGGAGAACCAGGAGATCTCTCACTGGTCCGGCTGGTTCAGCTTCCTGGGGCCTACAGGTACAGCAGGTCCCAGCACTTGTCCTGACTGTGACAGGTTCCAGCCCCAGCAGCTGCCTCTGCCAGTTCTCAGTGGCGATGTTCACAGTGAACAATGCCTTTTTCCAGACAGCATATGGCCTTGGCAGAGTTTGGCATTCAAGAGGCACAGACTCACAGCCGTATGGGCCCACTGCCTAAGCTACTCTGGCCAAGGCAGGCCACACAGGGAAGCATGGGTTAGCGGACTTGAACGGGTATTGCTGTGAACTGGGCTTGAGGAGAGCGGCGTACGGGCCCTGCTGGAAGGCTGGTTGGTGTAGTCGCCAAGGAGCAAATTCCCAGCAAGTCTGAGAACTTGGGATGGGACGGGGGTAGGAATACTCTCTGGATTTTCCACCTGATAAAAGTCAAGGCAGGAGTTTTCCAGCTTGGCTTATGGTCATGGTGGGTCAAATGGCGACAGTAACTTCCCTTTCTGTATTCACCCACTTTGGTAGAACTGGCCTATAATGACTCGAAACTTGGCCACGTGACTTCCTTTGGCCAACAGGACAGTAGCAAATGTGACACATGCAGACACATGAAAGCTCTCAGGCATTGAGGCTTGCCTCCTGATGCTCCTGGACCCCTGTGGCTGCCTTTGAGCTTGCCCAGGCTAACCCGCTGGAGGATGGGAGACCATGTGGAGATGGCGACCTCATCATCTGAGGCATCCTGGACCAAGCCACCATACAGCAGCCAGCCCATCAACCCACTAGTTGGCCACAGATGGTGAGTGAGCCCAGCCAAGTTCAGGTGAGCCTGGCCCAGACCAGAAGAACTGCCCAGAAGAGCTCAGGCCAAACTGCCAACCTGCAGAGTTGTTGAGTTTAATAATTGGCTGTTGTTTTAAACCACTAAGTTCTGGAGTGGTTTGTTACACAACAACAGCAAATCGAAACACACGAATTTTGTGTTGTTAGAGATTGCCAGAGTAAATATGGCTTAATCCAGCGAGACTCTGAGATATCCATCTAGAACATTCCAGAATGGTCGTTTACAAAATTTAAAGAACAAAGGGAGTGATTATGTATTCAAAATTACCTGTATCGGGAACAAAAAGCCATGTCCCATCATTCCCTCTCTTCCAGTCTAGGGTCTCTGTCACCCCCAAATTTTAGTCGGCTATAAGTAGAGGTCAAGGGAAACAGTCCAAGAAATTTGCCATTAAAGTGAGATAAGACCTCATGGACGTTTAAATGTCTACTGTGTGCCAGGCTTTGAACCTGGTGTGTTAAACATTCTCGGTTTCATTGGCCTCCACCACCCCCATTTAATAACCTACAAGATGGATTCGGCTTCCGCACACTCAGGGGCAGGCTCAAAGAAGTGCTGCTGTTTTTCCCTGAGAGTGGAGGGCCAGGGTTTGAAATCTTCTGTGTTAATCCAAAGTTCAAGTGTTTTCACGACACCACAGGACCCCTACTCCAGGGAACACTTCTTGACCACTACATACGTGCCAAGTCCTTGTCTGCGTGCTTTCCGTGAATAATTCAACCCTCAACTCTAACCCAGTGGGGTAGGAACTACTGTTCTCATCACTTTACAGACGAGGAAACAGGCACGGAGAGGTTAAGAAACCCGCGCATGGCCACACGTCTGAGGAGTGGTCGAGCCAGGATCTGACACCAGGCCTTCTGCCTTGAGGACCCACGTTAGCCAGCGTTCAGCATTAGTGGCTGAGAGTCTGGAAGTCATCGTATAAGTACTTCCATCTCATTTGCCTCTTAGAAACCAACACGAGGGCCCCAGGCACGGAAGCGGATTGCCTAATAAGTCCACATTTGCATTCTTTCCATGAAGTTTGGGAGAATCTTACCTTCGGGATGCTGAGCTGCCCTCTCCTCCATTCTCATCAGAGAGCAGCCCGCCACCCAGTGGTCAGGCAGGTACCAGATGAGCAGAACGGGCTGAGGGGGCTGCTGGGAACCCTAGGCTGCATCCGTCATCTAAAGAGGAAATCAGTTCTTTCCGGCTGATTGTTAGCAAGCAGGAATATGGGTCTGCTGTTGCCCAATTTTCCCTGTTTTCAAGGCAAGCCGGAAATTTAATATTTTCGCGTGTTTTCATTTTCAAGTTGGCATCCAATAAAACATTTTTTCTCAAAATATCATGTGAGCCAAACAGAATTTCTCTGGGCCAAATACTGCCCAAGAGCAGCATTTGCTGTATTTGGTAGAAGAGATAAAACTCGGGGTAAATGACAATAAAAATCACCATGAGTTTAAAGAGGGAACTTATCTCCTGGAAAATAAGTCAGGAATAATCATCTTTAGGGTCGATATGAGAAGTGAAGGGTAGATTATTAAACAGTCTTTTTTTTCAGTTTATCTCCAGGGCTGTCATTTGACATCCTAATACTCAGTTGACAAATCACAAGACTGTCCCACTTCTGTGTAGAGAGCAGATTTACAAGCCAAGTTCTGAAATTTTCATCTCCGAGCGTCTGCTGCACTACGGGCTCTCCGGGTTTCCACAGCATACAGATCTCGTTTCCATCAACAATAAACACACTGTCTGCAGAAGCACAGGCACCATCTGTAATCGTTCCACTGGCACCCAGTGGAATGTCTGGATGCCTGGTCAGATCCCTAGAGGACTTTCCCAGGCCTGTTTGTACCTCCCAGGTGAGCCTACCCTCGCCCTGGCAATGAATCCTGGTCCCTGCCAACAGTGAGTCTGAGCCACACAGGTTTCTAGGCCACGTGGTGTTACCGAGAGTGGCTGCTCTCACTATAGGAGTCTTGCTGGCTTCCCTAGGACTTTGCCTCCAAATCCCAAATCCTCCAAATGCCCCTGCAGGTAGAAGGATATTGGACCAGGTTCATTCATTCATCAAATATTTATTGAGGGTTGACTACATGCTGGCACTGTCCCAGAGTCCAGAGGTAGGCTCAACCAAAGACA
Organism: Equus asinus; assembly: GCF_041296235.1. Lineage (NCBI taxonomy): Eukaryota > Metazoa > Chordata > Mammalia > Perissodactyla > Equidae > Equus > Equus asinus. Next base: position 30,336,309 of record NC_091803.1, read on the forward strand.
AAAGTCCCTTCTTCCATGGAGATTGTGTTGTTGTGGGGAGATGGACAATAAACAAGATGAATGAACAAATAGGTAGCATGTTAGATGACTACAAGTGCTAAGGAGAAAAAATAAAACAGGTATGGCGACAACGAAGGGTCAGGGAGGTTAAAATTTTATTAAGGGTGTCTGGGGAAGGCTTCACTCCAAAGGGGCGTTTGAGCAGAGACTGCAAGGGAGTGATGGAACGGGCACGGGGCTCTCGGAGGAGCAAGCGCTCCAGGCGGGGCAAACCCAGACGCACAGTCCCCGAGGTGGGACTGCACCTGGGGTATGCTAGGAACCGCGGGCAAGCCAGTGTCACTGGAACAGAACTGGAAAGGGGGAAAGTGGCAGGAGAGGAGGTCAGAGAGACAAAGTGGAAGGGGCAGGGCTGTAGGACCTGGGAGGTCACAGAAGAACCGTGAAGTTACTCTGAAGGAAAGGAGAAACAGAGGAGTAGTGTGACCGACTATGTTTCAGCAGGTCTCATGAGCTGCAGCACTGGGGACAGATGGAAGGGAGGAAAGGGCAGAAGCCAGAATCAGTCTGGAGGCTGTTGACAGTGATCCACGAAAGTGACGATGGTGGTTTGGCCAAGAGCAGGTGAGAAGTGGTCAGATTCTGGACACACCTAAATCTCCAAATCCTCGATTATTACTGCCACCACAGCTTCCTGGACATTCCTCCTTCAGGGAGGTCCACAGAGCTCCTGCACTTGTCTGCAAAATGCCATTTTGTATATGGTATGTACACGGGAGGGTCGGCATTGGCAGTAAATCCCAGGGAGCGTAAGCTGCGCTCTGCGGTCAAACGGCCTAAGTTCAAATTCCACGTGAGCCAGTTACTCTCTCTATAACCCCAGGTAAGCTTTAAACCTCTAGGCTCAGGATCCTCACCTGTAAACTCAGGGATATTAATAACTGTACCTACCTTATAAATTTAATGTGAGAATTTAAGACTGTGTTTGTAAAACACTTCATAGGAAGTGTTCAACACACATTAGCTATTTTTATCCAGTCTTTTCAAGGCGTCGGTGACCCAAATAAGGTTGAGACTCTAAGGCTTTGCCTTCAACCTAAGCTGGACCACAGGTGATGTCAATGGGCTCCTGTTGCTTCTCTGGCCTAAACTGAAAGAAGGTTATAGATCTTGGGGGTTTTAGCTCAGACCTGCTCTGCAATCTTAGGTCAGGAAACTGAGTCTTGGGTAGACTAAGTAATTTGCAATAACCTCCCCACGATTACAGAGCCAGAAAGTGGCAGAGCTGGGTTTGAACCCATGGCTATCTGATGCTAAAGCCACATCTTTACCATAGCATGCTGCCTCCCGAATGTGATGGGAGACCACCTGCTCAAAGACTGGTCCAGCAGGGCTGCTGAGGAGGCCTCTATCGGAAGGCAAAGTCAGAACCAGCCCTGACTCGGAGGGCAGGTTTCACCGAGACCTCCTTCTCCGGCGTCGCTGGGCTTCCTTCTGTTCTTCCAGCAACATAAATCTCAGCTGCCGGTCTCGCTGTTTAATACCTGTCAGGAAAATGCTAATTTCATTGTAGGTCCCACTGCTGTTCAGAGGATCACAAACAGGTCCATCAAAAATCCTCAGGAGACAGCATTTCTAAGTGATTCCCCCTTGGACTCCACCAGCGGAGCCGCCTCAAACTGCTGTTTCATTAATGGGCCATCTTCATACTTGTTAATGTCTCATTACTGACACTAATGGGCCCATGTATTTTAAAAATGAAATTATGGGTTTTATTCAATTAGGAAAAGCGCTAGATAAACTGCTGAATAAATCTGGCAAGGGACACAAAGGACTGCTGGTTAAAACAGGCACACCCCAGCGCAGGAGACCTCAGAATGCTGTGGCAGCAACATTAACTACAAAAAGAAACACATCAACGCCCGTAATCGTTAAGACAGGGCACAGTTGCAGACGAATTCATCTTCAGATTAACAACAGCCCTGGGTAGAGCCCAGGCTCGGAAATGGATCCGAAACTTAACTGCTGCTGACTTCAAGATATTTCCTGACTTTGCATTCTCTGGCCGATTTACATGGAAATAAACACTAGTAACTGTGTGTTGTATATTCTTCCAGACTTTTTCTGTTTCTATTTGTATGATTTTGTGTGTACAGTACTTCTGAGAAGTAAACAAAGTCACACTAAATGAATGTGGTGTTCTTTAACTTTTTAAAACTTGTTCATACGCAATGGATAATATTCCATGTTAATAAGATTACATTCATGTACTTCATCTCTTTAAACAGTTGTATAGTATTCCACACCATCTCCTAATCAGATATTTGCTTGTTTGCATTTTTTAATATTCAAACAAAACTATATTAAACATCCTTGAGATGAAATATGCATCTACCCTTTATTTTCTTGAAATTGTTTTCTAAAAGCAGAATTTCTGAGTGGGTATATATCTCTCTCATATTTTCTTTATCCATTCATCCATCAATGGACACTATAAATGCACTATATATTCTTAATATCTGCTGTTTCTGGCAAGGAATGGATTCTCTCCAAGAGCCTCCAGGACCTGCACGGCCCTGCTGACACCCTGATCTTGGCCCAGGGCTACTGACTTTGGACTTCTGGCCTCCAGCTACACGAGAGTATAAACTCTTGTTGTTTTAAGCCACTAACTTTGTGGTAATTTATTACGGCAGCCTTAGGAAACTAACACACTGTCCTCGTGGCTTGCCTGGGAGCACTGTGGCCCAGGTGCCCATTCACGAGGGATCCATCCATGAGTGCCATCCATGAGTGCCAAACTGAGCTCAGGTGGCAAGCTGGCAGGCTCTTAGGGCAGAAAAGCATTTGCAGGAGCTGGTGGACCCACGACTATCAGGAGGTTGGAAGGACTCTTTGAGCTGCAAACTGAAACCAAAACAAAAAGGGCTTAAATGGGAGAGAATTTTTTCCACAAAATGGGAAGACAGAGACCCAGCTGGACCCGGGGCTTCAGATGATGTCCTCAGAGCTCTCTCAGTTCTGACTCCCTCCCTGCTTTCTCCACGTGGCAGGACCAGGCATCCTATCAGGCCGACAACCCCAATGGAAACACGAAGTCATCCTGATGCCTCTGGCCGGAAAGTCCCGCAGTAGATGCTCCGGTTCAGCTGGTGCCGTGAACCAATCACCACGGCCAGGGGGACCCACATCCTGGGATGTGTGAGATCTGGAAGTGGAGGTGACGACGGTGGCGCAAACAGCACACTCGGGCCTGACAAAGCTGAACAGGAGTGCAGAGATCTTGGGATTTCGGTCGGGGAGAGGGGTGGTTAATACCTTGCAGAAGGCTCGACCACATGCCTGCATCTTGAAGGCCGAAAGGTGTTTTGCTCCAAGCGGAGTTGCTTCCTGTCAGGTGGAAGTTCATGGAAGTAGGAAGCTTGTGCCAAGGCATTCTTAGGATACACTGGCATTGGCAGGTATGTTGAATTTTTGGGGGGCCACCCGTACGCTGTCCCTTTTACCCCATTGCACCTTAAAGGCATCACAGGACACTGAAATCATCATTATCGAGTTTCTCTGCTCTTCTTACCAGGTTGACGGGGAAAGTAATAAAACCTAACTAAAGAGAGATGCTATAATTCAAAACCAGACACTGTCATTACAGCCACGGCTAAAATTTAAAACATTTAACTCAAGTATTTCCTTAACATCGCTATTTTCCAAGCTGTGCGAGGTGCTAAGGATGACACAGCAGTGGACAAAGCAGACCTGGTTCCTGCTCTCGCGGGCGCCCCCTTCATCGCCACGCCTCCCAAACCTTTACTCTCCAGCCCCTTGTCCTTTCTTCTTGGCCGTCAACCTTCCTCAACTTCTCAGGGAAGATGAAAGCCATCAGCCAGACCTTGACACCCCCTAAGCCTGGGAACGTCATAGACACGCGAGAAGACTGGTTCTCCAGCCAGCTTCCTGAGAACGGACTCTTGATCCATGAGGACGGCAGGCGAGGCCACAGAAGGTGTCTGAGTGTTCCGATCCAAATGATCCAACAGTCCGGGGTGGGTAAGTGCAAATGCTGCCAGAGCCAGTCAGGTAACAGAAATGTGTGAGACGGGAGGAGGGTAAGACAATTGATGCTAAACAGCCGGGAATGCAAGAAGCACAGGTGCCTGGTTCATTCGCCTTTAAAAAACTGTGGGAGGCCAATCAAACCACTTCAACAAATCCACAGGCTCCATCTAGCTCCACAGTCTACCAGGCTGCAATCTTTGCTGCTGATTCTCTTCAAAGAGACTGAGGAGAAGCCTTCCTCCTGAATGAGACACAACCACACCAGTTGCCTTTAGATCCTAAAAAAAGAATGCCTATTTGGCCTGTTGGTGCATTCATTCATTTATTCATTCAACAAACGTTTATTGAGTACCTATTAAGTGCAGGGAGCTGAGCTGGGCATTAAGGCTATGGTTGTAAATGAACCTCTGCTCTCACAGAGCTCACACTCCCAAGGTGGGGGTGGAGAGACAAGCAGTGAAATTAAACAAATAGGAAAGTAAAACATGTTACAAAGAAAATAAACAGGTTGGGAGAGGCTACTTTAGAGGGAAGGGTCTCTCCACTGGGCTACACTGGGCTCAGGTTTGAATGATGAGAAGGGGCCAAGAGTGGGGAGTAGAGCACTCTAGGAAACAGGTGCAAAGGCCCTGAGGCAGGGAAGTAGTTTCAAAAAATAGGGAGGTCCTGGCGGCTGGAGTGTGGTGAGCAAGATGGGAAGTAAGAGACGCGGCCAGAGAGGTTGGCAGTGGCCAAGATCTTAGAGGCCGTGGTAAGAGGTTCATATTTTAAGTTCCATTGACCCATGGCTGGAAGGAGGCTCCCTCCGCAACTCTGGATTAAAAATCAATAAGTATTCAGATGCTGCTGCAGAGGCCTGCCTAGGAGAGACGACTGAGGCTGGTCCTAGAGACCATGGCTCCTCCAGCAACCCTGTCACTGTGCCTCCCCAGATTCCAGGGCACAGCCCCCCCTCCCGTTTCTCTGAAACAAGTACCCCCTCCCCAGGAGGTACAGGGTGTCAACACTGTGTACACCAGCAGCCAGCTGGTTCAGCTTGGTTCAGACACAGCTGGAGCAGCCGCCCCCAGGCCACAAGCAGAGACAAGGGTGAGAGACTGGCGCCCACAAGCCGAGAGTCCTGGATAGACCCCAGGGTAGGCTGGGGTTCTGGAGTCCAGAAAAGCAACGTATAACATCCAAAGCCCATGACAAGATTGCGGCTGTTTTCTCTGTTCCTGATGCAAGTATCTACTGGGAGCCTACGATGGGCCAGAAACGGTTCCAGGTGCTGGAGACTGCGGCAGTGAACAAGATAGATGGCAGGTCCTGCTGGGAGGGGGAGAGAGACCGCCCCCCCAAGTAAATGATACAGTAGAAAGTGATCATTGCGATGAAGAAAAATAAAGCCCAGGAGCAGGATGGGGTGTTCTCATGTGCACTGCGGGTAGGGGGACACTTTCAAACAGAGTGGTTAGGGAGAGTCTCACTCACAGTGAAGCAGAGATCTGAGTGACACAGGAGAGCAAGCCATGTGGCCGTCTGTTGGGGGAAGAGCAGTCCAGGGGGAGGAGCGAGCGCAAAGGCTTGGAGGCGGGTGTGCTTGACGCCTCTGAGGAGGGGCCATGTGGCTGGACGGCGGGGTCGGGGGAGGTCAGACGGAGGTCAGAACTCTCTGGATCCGAGCCACCTCGCTCCCACTCACCCGCGACCTGCCCAAATCCTACCTCTCTGCGGGGGTCTCAGTTCAGCTGCCACCTCCCCCAAGAAACCCTCTGGGGCAGACCAGATGAAAGCCACTCTCCCTCCTCTGAATTTGTTTTTGTTTCGCGCTGCCCTCATTCAGCGCTCAGGTACTGCCAGAGATTAAAGTCTGTAGGTTTAATTCAGCCATAAATCACAGGTTATAGATTGCTGGAATTTTCCATCAAGACTGGCAGTGGGAATTTTGAAGTCAGAGGTAGAGACTTCCTCTAAGATGGGCTAAGAAGCCAACTCTGGCAGGAGAGGACCATCCTGGCCCAACAAGGAAGACTTTGAGACGGCGGTGGGGGGAGCACGCGGGATTCTTGACGCACGCACGCCCCGGGAAGGAGGGAAGGAAGTCTGGCAACTGTGACACGGAAAACAAGACGAGCAGCCAATTATTGATTCAATTACATTTGCAGCAAATAATAACAGAACATGTACTAAATTCAGTTATCTAACCTTCTGCAAATTTGCGAGTCCCCAAACATCTTTCCCCAAATAACCCCTTTGTGCTGAGAATTATTAGAGGCAATTTGCATTGTTTGCCAACAGAAAGAAGAACTCGTACCGTGAGTATTGCAAAATCCTTCATTCTCTAATGTGAAGGCTTGGGTCCTTCCGGAACATGGGTAACATTTGACCAGGAGATATGGGTAGGGGGGTAGGATCAGAAAACAAGGACAGAGTGGTTTTATCATATTTCTGATCAGCAAGACTTTAGAGTTTTCTTTATTATCCTGGTATAGCACTTTGCATTCCATACAATGAATTCATGAACATTATCGCAGAGAAGCCCAGCAAGGGAGGCGCTTTCCACATTTTACAATGCAGAAACGGGCTCAGAGAGGTGAGGGGATGTGTCTAAGGTCACACAGTACAAAGCAGGGACTGGAACCCAGGCTGTCCGACTCTACGTTTAATGCTCTTACTACTCCTAAATTGACTACCTCCCCTGAATAGCTCACTCCCTCTCAAACAGAAGAAATTGGTTCCAAATAGGCTTTGTAGTAATCTCATTGTCCTATACTTCATAACTCGAGAACATAAAAGATGTTGGTTGTCTCAGCAGCTGAATTTTCTGGCTTAAAAACAAGCGCAATCCACACCACAAACATATGTGTTTCTGCATCTTCCTCGAGAGTCCACGAGCTGCTCGAGGGGGCCATGCTGTGCCATTCTTTCACCTCTGGTGTCCAGCACTGTGCCCAGCATGTTGTGGACGGCAGGAAACGTTTGTAAAATGAATGAATGACCAACAACCGAAAAAGCTATCCTACTTAAGAATCCCTCCCATCTCTCCTTCAGCTCCCCTCTGATGCACCGAGTGGCTTATTAATTATGGATGGAAATGGAGGCCTGAAACAGAAGCTGATGTGAGTATAATCACACCCTCTGTTTGCATGATCATAAGTAGATTATTAAAAATGGATAAGGCAGCCATAATTGGGCTCCAGCCTACCAGAAATCTTAGAGGAAGCAGATGGAGCATTTGGGCATTTTTCTGTGCTTCAATCTAAACCAGCAGAAAAAAAGAATTGATTAGAAGATTGTCTTTCCCATTCCATTATTGATGTCCAGGCTATCATGAGCAAATGGGGCACCGTCTGAGCTTTCCTCATTGCAGAATGAGAGTCAGGGGGATCTTATTTAGAGAGAGTTAAACTTTGTTCCGGGTGTCAGGCTCCTGTGAGAGTTTGGGCATTTGGCCAAAGTTGTAAGTGAATTTTTCCCCAAACACATTTCCCTTTCATTTTGAAATGAGGCTGGAAAGGAAGTGATATTAACGTGTTTTCCCACTGTTTATGCTTTAAAATCGTCTCAAATGCTCATCCGGAGGCTACAGTGGAAATAACAAGGAGGGGCTTTCTTAAAAGGAAATCTTCCAAAGCTGAAAGGAAGAAAATGGTGGTGGGATAACACACGGTGGAAAGATGCAAAGTGTCTTGTGAAACAATTAGAGTTTCTATTTTCTTGCGTAAAAAATTATAACCATGGAAACCCAAGGTTAACAAGTAAATAAATATAAATAATCAGGGAGGGGCATTTCTCGAGTGCTTGTATCATTGCCAAGGGGTCATCTGAACTCATTTCATCCTCCTGACCGTCTTATGAGGCAAGTATTATCTCCACTTTAAAGAAGAGAAGATAAAGGTCACGGTCAAGAGATATTAAGTAACAAAGGCCCAATCTGAACCCAGCCCTTTCAGAATCTCTAACATCCACATTTGCTATACAAATGTGAGCCATTAAAATTAATATTATTTTTGTCACCATACTTAGCATCAGGAAATCTCACATCAAGTCATGGGTATGAGACCTAACTGAGATTTTTTTTTTAACAAACAGGTGTCCGTTAGCCTCTCTGAGCCTCACTTTCCTCATTTATAAAATGGGGATGATGATAACACATACCTGTGGGGTTGTTGTAAGGATTAAATAACACAGTGTGTATAAAACACGCAGGGCACGGCCTCAGATACTGCATTCTATTAGCATTGAATAAAGGTTGTTATTGAGATTATGTAGCATCTGTTGAAATGTCATTCTTCTTACAATTGAATGACACCCCCAGGTGTCAGATCTGAGAGCTGGAGATGCTTTCAGAAATGACCCAGCCCCACTCCCTCATTTAAAGGCCCAGAGAAGAGACAGGACATGCCCAAGGCAGAGGAAAATCAGGACTGCTGCTGCCTCGGGTGCTCCGAGGTAACAACCAGCTTGACGACACATCCGCTACCAAATGGAAGCATATGGACCCCTCCTGCTCTTCCAGAGACCAACCCGCCTACCCTCCCATGGGCTTCCCACCACTCGTATCATCAGAAATGCTTACGAAGAGGTCAGGGGTGGGGAGGCTCGGTTCCTTAGCGAAGAAGGTCTGTGCTTTGGGGCTAGGTGTGGGGCAGAGCAGAAGAACAATCCTGTATTAGCAATGGGATTTCTATTTCTGGGAAATGACACAAGATCGAGAACTTGCATATGTAAACATGTAAAAATAACCTAAGAAACCACATCAGGACCGGCAGCTCAGGGAAGGGAATTAAAGCTCGCAGAAAGAAGCACAGAGTAACAATTCCTGGAGAAGTCTGCCATTTGATACCAGCCTATAATGCACCTTTATGCAATAAGTAAAAGATGCTCCATCTGATAACTCCATCCGTTGGAAAACTCTTACAAAAAAGGTATAAAAATCTATAGTGTGTATGATGTGACTTCAGCCCCTCCAGTGTGGCATGGTTGTGTAGCGCACAACCTGCCCAACTGTACATTGCAGCCCTCCTGGGCCAGTTTACAACTTACCCCTGTGGAAATAAAGCAGTTTTACAGAATTAAAGGGAGAATCTTCCATAATGGACATGAACTCTATGTGCCACTACCATCCATTCATCCTTCTTCTAATAACAGCATCCCAACATTTCTTCTTAGAATTTGGATGCGGCAGATCCTAATCTCTGCTTGAGAAGTGGGTGTACGACTCATGTCTACTCTAGACAGAACATCCCACCCCCTAGGACGTGCTGAGTGGTTCCAAGATGAGAATGTGATGCCATCACAGCCGATGCGCCTACAGCTAGACTTTTCCTGGGAATTCTTGGAGAGAAGAAAATACTCTTTCTGTTGAACTGGGAATTGTGAGCACATGAGGACTGAAGCTGTAGCAGGCATCAGGCCACCGTAAAGCACCTGAGGATGAAGTCAGCACATGGAGTGGAGGAGAGAGAAAGAGAGAGACTTGAGGCACTGTTTCTGATACCACTGAACTCAGTCATACGTGAGGCCAGGATGGCGCCTCCACTCTCCAGTTACGGGAGACAATAAATCCTCTTTTGCTTAAGCCAGTCTGGGTTTGTTTTTACGTCACTTGACACATAAGAGTGCCGAGCCTCACAAAAACCCCTCACTTTAGGGCTCTGGACACCCGGGGTTTTTGAAATTTCCATGGTGGCTTTGCCAAATGTTGGCAAGTCCCACTCCAGGGCTGGCACTGTCTGTGGCCTCCCTTCCTTCTCAGTCCCCCAGGATGCTTAATCTCTGAACTTGCAAAATCTTCCAGCTCAGGATCCATGGGGCGGGGGTGGTGGTGGTGGGGATTACTCGAAGAATCCTCTGCTCTCTACTTAGGTGGAAATGCAGACCTGGCTAGAACTCTCATCAATTAAAAAGAATAAAAAGGAATAAAATGTGAAGCCTCTGAAAACTGTGTCATAAGATGGGCAGAGGACAAATGTGCTTTTGAAAATGATTTTCTGCAGGAAATAGAAGTCAATTGCAATCACGTTTGCTTTGTACTTTCAATAAAATTAAAGAAAATGCAGACATCATGAAACAAAAATATAGATGAAATAAAAAGAAAAAAGAGATGAAAATGATTATAGTTTAGAGGCAGAAAGAAATGAAACCGTTTACAAATGCATTTGATACAATAACAGCTCAATTAACAACGCAGGGAAGAAACTCAGTGACGACGGGCCAAGCTTGAGAAAGTTCCCCAGGATTCAGAGGAAAAGGACAGAGGGGATACGGTGAGGGGGGAAGTATCAAAAGCAGACAGGGGGATGTAGCACAAAGAAAATGTCTATCCGAGAACAAGATGCCAAAACAAATGTAACAGGAGCAATATTTGATCCAAGAAAAAAAGTGTCCTGAATTAAAGAAAAACCAAATCTGTGTTTCAAAAGAGTGAAAATTATATAAAAAAAAAATTGATGAAAAGACACCAAAACCTACACACATATCCTGGTAAAGTTCTAACTTCAAGGAAAAGAATTCTACAAGTACTCAGGGAAAAAATTACCCATAAAGGGGAAAAGTCAGCCTGGCCTCAGACTTTACCTCTGTGGCATTAGACAGAAAACAATGTCAGGTATTGAGGGTTCCAGGAGCCTGAAACCCTTAGGACTCCACACACAGCCAAAGTGCTGTCCCCATGCGCAGCGACAGAAAGATATTCTCAGCTATTCAAAGGTTCACAAAGTTCAAAACCCACATTCTACACTATTGAAATAATTCTCCAGGCAACCAGCAGCTGATTCAAATACAATTGTGAAAGTACATGTGTCCATGGTTATAAACTGAAAAGTTGGATGAAATGGATGTTTTTCCAAGAAAAGATAAATCAACAAAATGGACTCAAGAGAAGAGTCAGCCTGCTTAGATCAGGAAGCATGCCAGGCTTCTTGCTCCACCAGACAGTCAGCCTCAGAGGATGCTAGCCTCAGTGGATTTGTATTTGCCTTGGCTGCAATGCTGGGGAGATGCCGTCCATGGAGCTTTTCTGCACATGGCAGCCTTCCAGTCTTGGAGGAAGCCCAACCACCATGCTGGCTCCTGCTGTAGGATCTTTGCCTGCCCATGGCCCTCTTCCCATCTCTCAGGATGGGAAAAGTGAGGCTACCTTCCATGGCACCTTCAGACCAGCCTCATCTGTACCAGTCCAGCAGAAATTCCTTCAAGTTTCTACCAAATGTCTATTCCTAGTTCTAAAACCAATGCAGATTTTCCTCCTATTGTGTTGATCATTGTCACAGAAGGGGAGGAAGACTCGATGCCCGTCTTCTCCAGAAGTCCTTAATTCTCTCGTCTACATTCACGAACTCCAGAAACAGGAGTGGTGAAATTTTTACCAAATCCTGCCTCTTCTTTACGGAAGAAGCCATTTAGAATCCTCTAAATGATACATTCAATGTGGATGATTTTCAAAACATTACATGGATGGAAAGAAGCCAGACACAAATGAGTAAATACTGTATGATACACTATATAAGTTTACCTATATGAAATTTGAGAACAACCAAAATTAATCTTTGGTGATAGAAGACAGAACAGCAGTTACCTCTGTGGGGGCAGTGATTGCCTGGAAAGGGGCACAAGGGGACTTTCTAAGGCAATGGAATGTTCTAGATCTTGAGCTGGGTAGTGGGTTACACAGAGTATACAGACCTAAACATTGATCAAGCTGTACCCTTCAGATTTGTGCATTTTACTGTATGCAAATTATGCCTCAATTAAAAAAAATTCTTCAAAGTGGGTGAAGAAAGGAAGCTGATGTAAGATGTGATTGCAAGTTTAGTAGGTAAAAAAATGTTTCTATAATTTCTTTGGTGTAGATTAGTCAGAACTCGATTCTTTTCTCAGTTTGGGAACCAAGGCTACATTAAAAAAAAAAAAGGGACATGGGGATTTTATGAAAGACCAAAAGGAACATGTTTCACCTTTTCTGAAAAAGTGCAGAATGAATTAGGTTCCTTGGGGACACGAGTCATCATCGAGGGCATGCGATCGTCAGGGCTGGAGAGTCTAGCCTGGAATGATGAGAGAAAAGGCTGAGCTTTTCTGCAGGAGAAAACAAGCATTAACAACCAGCTGGAGAAAATTCTTCAGACAAATTGAATGTGACAGAGAGGGGAAGGGGCAGGCCTTGTGAGGCAGAGAGTCATTAAAGTCTTCAGGAGGCAAGAAAGAGGACAACAGGAAGCTTGAGCCAGGACTCTTCGGGGCCTCAGGTGGCGCCTTTCTTCCCTGGCAGGGCCTAAGAATCCAGGCTGATCTGCTGGGCTGCCTTTTGCCAGAGGAAATGACTGGGGACCAGAGCCAGCAAGGAGACTGCAAAGTTTAGCTGGAAGGAACTATTTGTTGAGCTTGCCTCATAAAACATTGTTCGCACATTTGCCATTATGTCTGCCATTTGTTACCAATAATGCTGTATTAAAAACCTTTCTCAAAACTCAGAGATTTCAAATAACAATCACTTATTTGTGCTCAGGTGTCCGCAGGGAGGCTGGCAGTTTGCTTATCTATCTCAGGGTTTCTGAAAGTCAAGCTACTGACATTTGGGGCCAGACAATCCTTTGTCGCAGGGGGCTGTCCTGTGCATTGTAGGATGTTTAGCAGCATCCCTGGCCTCTCTACCTTCTAGATGCCCATAGCATCCTCCTCTTATTTGTGACAACCAAAAATGTCTCCAGACATTGCCAAATGTTCTCCGGTGGGCAAAATTACTTCCTGTTGAGAATCACTGGTCCAGGCTGAGCTTGTGCTGGGCTCCCCTGGGCTTGGGTCTAAGCTTCAGGTTGGGTCCAGGCCTGCTCCACATGTCTCCCATCCTTCTAGGACCAGCTGGCTACCTGCAGCATATTATTACTGGTGGTTGCAGAAGCACAAGGGAGCAAGCCCAATGGTACAAGCACATTTCCAACCTTTGATTATGTTACACTAGCTAACATCCCTTTGGGTAAAGCATGTCACATGGCCAAGGCCAATACTGATGGAGTAAGGAAGCATCCTATGCCACGTTGGAGGGGAGATGGGAGTGACTATTTATGGAATAATAATCCAAAGTATCCCAGCCATCAAGACCACAATTGGCTGAAAATTATATTAGTCTAACAAGTTCTTTACCTTTTATCTTAAATTATCCTAGAGGAGACCCAGGGAATATGATACAACAAGTAGGGGGTGGAAAACTCCCATGAGCCAGGAGAGAATGGAGTATATCTGAGAGCTTCCTCCTTCAGGAGGATGGATTTTCATCTTTATTCTTAAATCCATATACAACAGCCGCACCACTCCAAAGAGGAGTCAGCTGGGCTGCAATGAAGAAAAAAATAACAACGACCTGGAATCAGAAGACCTGACTGCTAATCCTTGCTTTGTCATTTACTAGCTGTTTCATTTCAGGCTTTAATTTCAAGTCCCTTGACTGCACTAAGACTTTGGTTTCCTCATCTATATCAGTTTCTATCTGATAGAGTTAGTGTGAGGGTTAAAATACATAATGCACATAAAATGCATGTAGTTGATAGTCTCCAAGATGACCCTATCAATTCCTTCCCTCCCATACACACATGCTGCCCCTCTCATAAGAGACGGGGTCTAATGCCTTTCTGCCCTTGAATCTAGACTGGCCCCAGTGACTGGCTTGACTAAGAGAATGCAGCAGAAGTGATGTTCTGGGACTTCTGAGGGAAGTCCTAAGAAGTCCTGCAGCTTCTTCCTGGACCTCTTGGAACACCTGCTCTTGAGAAGTTTCTTCTCCGAACCCAGGTGCCATGCTGCTGGAAGCCCCAGCCATGTGGACAGGCCACGTGTCAGTGACTCTGGTAAGAGCCCCAGCTGAGCTCACAGCTGACAGCCAGCCACGTGAGTGAGCCATCTCGACATTCATCCCAGTGGAACCTTCAGATGATTACAGGCCTAGCTGACATTTGACTGCAACCGCATGAGAGATGCTATGCGAGAACCGCCTTGCCGAGGCCAGTCACCCCACGGAACCATAAGAGATCATTATAATCACTGGTTGAAGTGACCAAATTTGGGGGTTATTTTTTTATACAGCAATAGATAACTGGAACAGTGTCACGCTATTTTAAGATATTTAAGGTATTAGTTGAGGGCTGGATCACACACATACACCTAGGGGGAGCATCACACCCATTCAGCACTAGCATAGTTATTAGAATGAACAGCTGTGGCTTATGCCATTCAGTAGACATTGTCTCTGATTCTGATAACACAGCATCCCAATTTTGCCTGGGAGGAACCACTCTGTCCCTGTATGTGGTTTGGGAGGGGGCTCCCATATGGGGTTGCCAGTTTTAGTAAGTAAAAATACAGGATATCCAGTTGAATTTGAATTTCAGATTAAAAAATGAATAATTTTTTAGTGTAAGTATGACCCCTGCAATATTTGGGACAATATACTAAAAAAACAAATTCTGTTTTTTATCTGAAATTTAAATTTAACTGGATATCCTGTATTTTATTTTATGGGAGCAACTCTATTCCTATACTCAGCCCCAGGAGTGTGGATGGCCTACACTGAGCCAATAACTCTCTGTATTGCCCTAGCCAGGTTATCACTTCAGCATGGCTATATTACTCAGTTCAGGGCAACGAGAGAGGGGCTCCCAGGATTTGTGTGGGAACCATTAGAGAGGACCCTGTCTCTGTTGCTGAAATGGGTGCTGAGATGATGTAAAGCCTAGAACTGCCAGATCCTGAGGATGCAGATCCGAAAGATGGAGCATCACAGCCTTGTTTGTGCCCTGAATCAAGCCTTTCCTGAAGCTGCTTCCAGGCAAAAATGCTAAGATCCAGTACACACTATTTACCACAATCCCTTTCTACTTCTGTGGTGACTTTGGAAGCCCACGTCAAAACTCATCTTCCATGAACAGGATCCCTGAGCGATCACCATAAGCAGAGGTCCCCCGCAGACTTGAAGGATTTGTAGCATGAGCAAGAAATAAACCTTTGCTGCGCTAAGCCATTGACATGTTGGAGTTGTTACTGCAGCAGACCTAGCCTATTCAGTCTGTCAAAATCAAGTTAGAATGAGAACTTGACAATAAACTGAGTGGTATTCCCACATACAGAAGATGAGCTATAACATTTCTCTACAGCACACATTTTGGTAAAAGGTTTTGCCCCCCTTAATTTATACTCTTAGCCTACGGGTGGGCTGGTTTATTTGAAAGAGATGGAGGACTGGATGATTTTAAAGAGGTAGTGTATATGTCTGTGAGCTCCTGCTGGCCCCAGTGGTGAAATAACCCAGGTAGGGAGCGAAGTGCAGAGAGCAAGACACTCTCCGTCACACCTGCCATTTAGGGCACACTGCATGCATGCTTCTCGTCCCTCTGGGTGTTTAAGTACACCATGCTGAAGATCATTCCCGTTTCCTAGATGAGAAAAACAAGGCATAGAGAGGTAAAAACACCCACCCCAACCAGAGCAAGTCAGGTGCATTGTCCAAATCTGCTGGATTTCAAATGTTCAAAATGCGAAAGCTTTTAAAGACTCTCAGGTTGAATGCCAGATTTCAGAAAGCAGCTGGATAATTTTATAGCATGTACAACCTGCTGCTAAGATGAATGCAATCAATCTAAAGGCCTCAGAAAATCACCACCATCCACGGTGGAGTGTCAGGGTTTCTCCACTCTGCCGCAGGCCTGGAGATAATCACGCAGCTTCACGTTAAGTTATGGGCTCTCTAACAGACAGCGGAGAACAAAGGGAGAGAGAAATCAACTTGAATGCAGACTACTTGTCCCCGAGACCAGCAGGGAGGAAGGTGAGTGAGAAGGTACAGAGTCCTCAAGGCTGAACACAGAAACAGAGCGGAGGAGCGGGATGGTGGAGGCGTGGTGAAAGGAGACAGTTCCTTTCTAAAGGGACTCAGAGGAGAACATTTCACCAACCCATTAGAAGCAACCCTGATGCTTTAAAAAAAAGCTGTATGGAAGTTTCGTTTCAGCCAGACCTAAAGCCACCATCTTTTGCTCCAGTCTATAGTTGATTTTCACTCAAAAAATCTTGACAGAACACCTGGATGTGTTGCAGACTACAGAAAACAATCAAAGAGAGCATGCCAGCATTTATCGAATAGCTACCTTAGGCACTGAACCGGGTCTAATAGTTGATATTTCTTCATTTAGTCCTTGTAACAACCCTCAGAGGTCTTTTTGCTCTCGTTTTCCAAATGAGGAAAGTGAGGCCCAGAAAGATGACGTGACCTTGCCCAAGGTCACAGAGTCAGTGGAAGAGGCTCCTTTGACCCCCAAATCCATCCTTTTCAACTACATCCTGCTGCAGCCGTGTAACAACAAACAGGATACAACACTTGCAATCAAAGAGCTTACCAGTGAGTTGGAGGGAAAGGATACATATTAAAATAAGAATTACAGAAAACACACGAGGCTGGCCCGACCAGGCAAGAAATCAAGGAGAAAATGAGATTCCCAACTGAACAAAGTTTCTTAATTTTTTTTTACGTCGCGTGTTGAGCATTAATCATATTCTACTCTGTCTTATCATCATTGTTGCTCTGTGCATGGCCCCTTTCTTATGTATTTATTAATTAACGTATTCACTTTTCTTCTCACTCCCCTCTCCCATAAGCAATCCATTCTCATATATTTAATGTGTATCTTTTTCCTTGAGTATGTTCTTGCAAAATGTATATTGCTTTACATGTGGGTTTTAAAAAATTTCCATAAATGGTATTGTGCTGAATATCTCCTTCCCTTTCTTGTGTTTTTCACTCGATGCTGTACTTTTAAGGTCTCTCCGTGCTGCTTTGTGATCAGATATCTAATCTGCTGATTCTAAGTGCTGCGGAGGACTCCATGCTGTGTGTCCCCACTTTGCTCACCCACTTTCTTAGGGATGGACATCAAGATTGTGCCCAACTCCCCGCTCCGTCCCCCACGCCCCGCCCCACTACAGTGCAATTACTTTCCTTGCACGTCTTTTTATGGAGCTTTGTGAAAATGTCTTTGGGCTATTTGCCCAGGAGTGGAACTCTGGAATTTGATATGTGTAATTTGACAGTAATGTCAGATTGCTCTTCAGAATTACACCAGGCTGCCTTCCCATCATCAGTGCAGGGGAGTTCTCATATCCGCTCATCCACTCCAAAATGTGGCATTTTTCTAACTTTTGTTAGTCTACTAGGCGTGAAATGGCATCTCAGATTTTCTTAATTTTAATATCTCCAACTACAAATGAGTTCATATAAAGCATACAGATTTTTTTAACTGCCTATTATGTGCTTGGTGCCATGGGTAATAGGAAACAAGTATGTGACATGGTCCAGGACCTCACTAAGTTTACATGAGTGTACAAAGAAGGCCAAGCATACAACGAGAGAGGCATTACAGGTGGGAGGACAGAAAGGGTTTGCAATGATCTGTATTGGGGACATCACTGTCCAAAGCTGATATAATATATCAAGTGTTGACTGGGCCTCTTGGCCCAATGCAGGGACCACTCTGAAGGGCTAACCCTTCATATGTCTGACCATCTTGAAATGAAATCAGACAAGAAAAGTCTTTTGTTATGAGAAGAAAACTCAATTTCAAAAGACTGGAACTTTACCCAAAGTTGAATTTGCTTTAACACAAAAGCCTTATCTTCAGCATCTTACTATGTTGCTTATTGTAAGCAAATGCAGCCATGATTAAAGAGACATCACGAGGCCCCACAGCAAAGCAGCCTGAGCCAACAAGAATTTTCATATCAATAGAAACACTAGATAAAACATTACAATAAAAAATAGATAGATGAGTTCACAAAAAAGAAAGGGAAATCCCTGAATGCCAGAAATGAAGAGAACATTGATAGAATGATGCCAACGTGGCCCAGAGAGATAGGCCATACATAGGCCTTTATCAATGGAGTTGTTATGCCCCTAGAAGGACTGAAGCTGTGACCCTGAGTTAATGTGAGGGGTTACCTGGAATCAAGACCCCTGCATGGAGCTCGCATAGAGCTGGGACTCTCATAAGGGACTGAAGACTAGAGAAACTCTTCCCACTGGCCCGGGGGACCTGTAAGGAATTTTGCCTTTACTCGGGGCTCTGGGAGGAAAAACTAAGGCTTGAGAAATTGAAACCCCGAGCTTGTGTCTAGCATGGTAAAGGAATCCCAGAGCACGAAATGAACGCAAAAGTTTGTCCCAGTGCAGCAGAAGCAAATGCAAAGCCACTCAGCAGAAACACTCCACACTCAGGACACATGGCACTCAGAAGGCAAAAACAACCCCAGTGAAGATGAGCTCGAAACTTAAAAATTACAAAACCCACCAGGACACGATCCATCGTAATGGGGAGTAAGAAGACATGACAAAAAGGGACTGGATCTTCCCAAGAACTTGAGATAATAAGGCAATTTAAAAGAAACTACAAAGTAAATATGTTTAACATAATTGAGAGATTAAAAGAAAAGACAGAAACCCTAATAAAAGAGTAGCTCATTATGAGAAAAAAAACAGGCAAATCCAAATTTTGGCAAAAGTTCTAGGCTTTCCAAATATAACCTTTTTCTTATTAAAAACAAATACTCTCAAACAAATGAAAAATACACAGGAAATTTTGTATAGTTCAACACAGAGAGATCAAAGGAAGGAAAACAGGAGAGAATGTTAAGAGATGGGAGAAATGCATTAGAAGGTGCAACAAGTGTCAACAGGAGAGCTTAGAAGGAGGAAGCAGAGAGAATGGGAAAGCAACTACTCAGAGATGACGGCTGAGAATCTTCCAGAATTGATAAAAGGCATTAATCCTCACGTTTAGGAAGCAAAATGTGTTCAGCTAAAAATAAAATAAAACAAAACCATACTTATATACATTGTAGCGAAATTACAAAACAGCAAAGATAGCGTAGTAAGCAACCAGAGATAAAAGACATGTCCGCCTATAAAGGAATGATGCCAGATTCAGAGTAGATTTCTCAACAGCAGAAATTTCAGAAGACGGTGAAATATCTTCCAGGATCTGAGGGAGAATAACTGCCAATTTAGAATTCCATACTGGCTAACTATTAATTAAGAAGGCAAAATAAAGACATTTTCAGAAAAAAAAAGATATTGACAGAATTTACCAGTGAAAAAACTACTAAAGGGCATACTTTAGTAGACAGCAATTGACCTCAAAGGGAGGGAGTGGATAAAAGAAGCAATGGCAAACAAGAAATTAGGAAACCTCTGGATAAGTCTATGTAGACGTTTGCTGGTTTTTTTCCACAGCGTGGCCACTGACAGATGAGTGGTGTAGGTCCACACCCGGGAACTGAACCCTGGCTGCTGAAGCAGAGCGCACTGAACTTAACCAGTAGGACACCTGAGCCAGCCCCAGATGTTTACTGCTTTTTTAAAACAGGAGTAATAATGATAACAGGATTTGGGTTGACAAAAAGAGGTGTAACAAAAATCCTAGACAAAAACACGGTAGATGGGGGTTGGTGATAGGAATTAGCATGCTAAGGTTCTTGTATTTTTCTGGAAGAAGGTAAAACACTGATACATTCTGGACTGTTAAGTTAAAATTGTAAGGATAACCCCTAATAGAATATAAGGAGAACAGACAACTTCCAAAGTAGCTGAAGGACAGCAGTCAGTGTGGCTTTTGAGCTGGCTCACGGCTTGGAGCAGAGGAAGAAATGCAAGTGGCAGTTCTGTAGAATGCCGTCATTCACTCCAGAACCACTGATGTTTCTCCTAACGGCGTGACGCAGGTCCTGGAGGAGACCATCACTACGCCATTCTCTCCAGCACGCAGCCGGATAAAATTGCCGATACGTCCCAGGGCAGCCAGCAGCTCTTTCCACCTCTTACATGCACCCTGTCACAATCAAAGAATTCCTATTTTGTGAGCTCCTTTGGGTAATTGCAAAAGCAGGCAACATCTCTGAAATAATGAAGTTTCTTTGCCAAGCAAAGAATATGCAGACAGAGCTAGAGGTGGCCTCCCTGACACGAGGACAAAGGAAATGATGTGGCATGAATTCAATTTAAGGAATCTTGGGGAAATCTCGTGCTCTTTGACACAAGGCCACCCTCATTGGGCAAAGCTATCCACGGAATCTCTGATTCCATTTGTTTCTACTTACACCTTTGGAAGCCAGGTGCACATCGCCAACAAAAGCAAAAGTCAGAATCGACTCGATGTCACAAATGACATGCGCACTGCACCACAATTTCAGCTTCTTGTGCAAGCTAAACATGAGCAGCATTATCACTGAAATTTCCTTTTGAGTAAAGTTAAAGGCTACCTTTTGTCTTATTTTTGCACAACTTTGAGGGTTTTATTTTAAATGATGATTTATTTTACATTAAAAAGCTAAGGTAAAAAGACATAGCTCTTTGCAAGGACTTACGTCACACGGATTTGAAGGCAATCAATTTCCATTGCAATAAGATGAATTCTCTGCAAATATGTTGCATGCACATATTTATAAACTGGAGGGGGATGGGAATATAGCTTTCATCATGATCTCAGAGAAATCTATGAGCAGAATGAAGGTAGAAGCATCTAAGGCATCAATTCTAACTAGCAGGAGTGGTGGGTGGGGGCATATAAGAATCTTTGGTTGAAAGAGGGAAAAACTGCATGTCATCTAAAAAACAGCATATAATATGCTGCCTTGAGTTGAAGAAAAGGAGTGGAGTTGCTGCCACCCAGGAAAGAAAATTTCACATACCTCGCAGAAGTTACCTATGCAGAGGCTTTTGTGCCAAGAAGAAAACAATGTTGAAAATGCTGCTCTGAGGTATGATTCAATTTATGAAATGTGATTGACAGACCATTGCAAATTACAACTATTTTAAAGCTATAAGCAGAAAGGAGTATTGTGGCACTCCTTCACTACTTACACTTTTGTTCTTTTCAAGAGCTCCTTCCAGCTCTCCTGAGGAGCTTTTCACTCTCTCAGGCATTTGCAGCTGTGAGTCAACAGTCCCATGTGCTTTCAGTGGGTGCCTGTGAGACGTGCCCCACACAGGTGGTACGAACACATGCTCATTCACTCATTCAACAAACAGGTATGGTGTTAGGTGTCAGGCACTTTCCTAGGCACAGAGGAGGTTGTGCTTCATTTCACAGGAAGGCACAGGTGTCTAAGGATGTACAGCATATCGAGGGAGTGCGCTATACAGGGTTACCGAGGGCAACACAGAGATGCACTGTGATCATCACAGTTTAGTGCAGTTCACAAATGGGGTGACAGTGTCGGCTGGTGTTGCGCAGCGAAGTGTGGGGCTGGGTGTTCGTGGCTGGGCAGTGGAGAGAACCACTGGACTGGGCTGGGCAGTGCTGGGACTGTGCAGTAAAAACAGAGTGTCAGCATCCCCATGCCCTAGTCCTAGGGTAATGAGACCAAGGCAGGATTTCCTGGGAAGAAACAGCATCCCCTAGCCTCTTTCCAGGCTGCAAACGGTAGTAGGGCACACCTTAGCAGACACCTGGACCCTCCGCCCCACCACCTGGAATGAGGAAGAACCGACTTTTCAGTCCCTGCCTGCCTTCACACAAATCCCTTAAACAAACTGTCTCCTCCCTCAGTCACATTCTTGCCCTTCACTGTGACCCCTGCCCTTCCATAAATGCAGCGCCAGGAGCTTCCGCCGCTGGGTTTCAGCAGCTGTGGACACCTAATCGATAGCTTTTCATAACGATTTTCTCCCCAGTGAGGACTCTGGTCCAAACTATTCAGCTACAACACACCTGGATTGAACTAAACAAGGACATCAAAGCAGCCAAAGAAGCAGTTTGTCATTTATGATTTCTAAGGACTCATTCCTGTGGCTGCCGTAGGAGACAGAAGCCTCCACCAACTGTCAAAAAAGCCCCTTTGATCCAATGGTGCAGACATATCACATCAGAAGGGTGGTGCTTGGTGGGTCTGCCGGGAATATATTCCAAAGGAATCCAAATGGATCATTCAAAATCCTGAGCCCTGGAATACTGCGTCCTGAGTCCCAACTGCACGATGGATTTTTGCTCAAAGAGATTCTACAGCTAGACATAGGCACTTTAAGTCCACTTTCTCCAAATTCAGTCGTTCACATACAACTCCCACAATTCTGGCTATATTCTTGTACTAACTTTTCTATTTTTCTTTAAAATCCACTCACTTTTTTTGCTTACATAAATCTATTTTTTAGTTTTTTTCTAAAACTTTGTTAGACCCATAAATGGGAAACCAGTCTCTCTTGCCACAATATGGAAGGGGGAAACAAAGATTGAATCCTAACTAGGTCATGTGGTAGTGGTAGAGAGATGTTAAAGACCTCTGAACACCAAACGGACCTTCTCCTTGACTCAACTGGAATGAGGGAGGGGGAGCTGGAAAGCGAAGTGAGCTTTCACGATGGGCTCTGATGTATGTAATGTGAGTGCAGGTCATCCTAAATCATCGCAGGTATCACCTCAAACCACCTAGTTTATGACATGTTCTCCACTCAGGTTACACAAACCTAGCCTAATTCTTTAATTCTACAAATGGAAACAGTGACACTAAAAGCACACAAGTCATCCACCCAAGGTCAAAGGCAAGTTGATGAACTCAGTGGCACTAAAACATGGATTTCTTGGCCCAAGACCAAAATTCTTTGGACACCTCTTTCCTTCCCTCATGGCGCAGGACCCCTGAGCATCACTTACTTCCCCTGGGAGAACCAGGCTACTGTTCTTAGTCTATGAAGGCTCAGCTCTCTCCCAGCTATGACCCATCCAAGGTCAGCACTGATTGCACACAGCGGAGCAGAGGCCTAGAAACGGCTGGCTGCTCTGGCACTGTGCCTCAACACACGCCCTCCTGGAGGAGAAGGCCTGGTCTGAAGGATTCAGAGCCAATGAAGGCCTGATAGGCACCTTTTAGCAAGAGACCAAGATGAGACTGAGAACCTAACCCTCTGTCTACACCAAGCTCAACCTGAAAATGTGGAGGGACTTGAAAGTTACTGCTGAGTCATCAATACTGAGCAGCAAACTAGATCCCTAGTGGGACGCTCAGTTCCAGGTCCTTGGCAGTTTCCCAAATCTACTTCCAGAGAAAGGACTGTGGAAATGAAAGTGGCTAGAGAGCTTGACTTCTTTTTGAGTTTCAGAGTGAGAGCGCTGTGATATGTTTTGTAGCATTCTACGTTCTGTGCCCCATTTCACTCCATAGGCTGCCTGGATGCCAGCGGCAGCTGTGCTGGACAGCTCCTGTGAGCCCTGGCAGTCTCTCTTAAGTATCTGTTGAGTCTCTTTCATATTCTGTCCCAGGCTTTACCCAATGGCCACTCAATTATTCCTGCGTTCAGGAATCACCTCCTAAATAAACTACCTGCACTCAGGCTTGCATCTCCAGCTCTGTTTTTAGGGAAATCCAAACTCAGACATAGAGTGAGGTCAAGAGTGCCAATATCCCCTGCAATCCAGATAGGCACCAGTGTGTGTCACGCTGGGGAGAGGTTATGACCTTCAGGAACTCTGGACAGAAGAGATCAACTCCTATCCCACATGACGAGGGCCCTCTCCCCTGGAGAGAGAGTGCTGAAAGCCCAATTATGTGACAGAAGGAAAGAGAAGAAAGAGAGGCTGTCAACAAGCAAGAGACCTAGATTTAAAATCCAGACCCCAGTGAGACACACTGCAAAGAAACCCAGTAGTTCCAGGAGGCAAAAGATGATTATAATGCTGGTTTCAGTAAAAAGGACTCCTTGCATCTTTAACCTCCCCTACTCCACCTCCTGGGTCCCTTTTGTTAATGAGAAAAACAGGAGAAATCTGTGTCAGCATTGGGACCTGCGGATGCGTTTAACTCACACGCCAGGAATTTCAAGGATTTTTTTGAACAAGATGTAATAAAGTTGAGACTAAAATAGCCAACACTTGGAAACAACCTAAGTGTCCATCAACAGATGAATGGATAAAGAAGATGTGGTATGTATATACATACACACAATGGAATATTATTCAGCCATGAGAAAGAAGGAAATAGGTCACCTGTCTACACCTGTAGAGAAAAGAGAAAGATCACCAGATGGATAGAAGGATAAGGGAGCTCAAAAAATCAGTGTAAGGGACAAGAATAAGTGTTATCAAAGCAGCAGAGTAGCTGCAAGAAACCAAAGTAATATTAGAAAATCGCCAGCTGCATTCTCAAAAAGACTCAAGAAAACACAGCACCCGGGCATCTATGGAGCGGGACTAATCCAAAGTCAGTAATGGCTGCAGAGAAAAGAGTAACTGATTAGTAAGGCAAAAGCCAAAAATGAGATGGAACTCCAGATTCCACATTTCAAACCACGTATCAGTGAATAAAACATCTCAGGAGACACAGAATTCAGAGGCAAGGGAAAAAAGTGATACAGAGAAGTCCTAAGAACCACAGAGGACAAATCTGTAAAGTTTAATGAGAATTTAATGGAAATCCAGATGAAGAGATAAGGTGGTGGATGCTATGGATCAGAATAGAAGCGCCCGTAAGTAGCGAGGTAAACCCATGAACCACACCTAAACCTACCCTGTTGTAACTTAAACAACAGAGAAAAATTATGGAAGCATCCAGGCAAGGGAAAAACCAAAAGGAAACAGTCTGCAAAGGAAAAAGATGAATCCAGCTGACACCACACTCCTCCTCTGCCCGCCCCCCAAATGCCCTAAGACAACGGACCACGCTTTCAGAGGCGTACCTTAAAAGATCTTCCCGTAAAAATTTTAATTCAGCCAAATTATAGCTCAGGTGCGAGAAAAGCAGAAAGATATTCTTAAACTAGCAAAGCACTCAAGGTAAAACACTAACTGAAAAAAACATTATTCATAATAAGTTGGTCAACTGGTCGAGAGAGAAATAAAAACAAACAACTAAAGAAAGTCATAAAGTAAGGGAGAAAGAAAGGTGAGGACCAGAACCAGTATACACAGACTTATGTTGTTAATATGGTTTTGAAGCTTGAGTACAACATCAAATGTAATATTTGAAATAGGAGACGCATTAGATGACATGATTGAGTAATAATTACTTAGAAGTCGAGTCCTCAGCAACAGCAGCACCACTTGCCATTCCGTTCTCATCCACTGTGGCCCCGAGGATGTCTAAAGTTCTTGGCTAAGATTTTTTATCTTAGTTGTTATACTTTCTCTAACTCTTCTATTTACTATTTACATTTTATCTAGCACTTCTGTGATTTATCAGCAGGCAGAGTTTGGGGGAAATGGTATCCACAGCTCAAGATGTCATGTTGAAAATTATTTTTAAAATCCTGCTAAGAAAATATCTTTAAGATGCACTGCATGTTTTATTGGACTAAATATTAGATTTTATCTAGTTCTTTTTCAGCATCATAAAGATGCTTGAGCCTTTTGCAGATTTTTAAAAATCTTGTGGTTTTATCCTCTTTCCTATTCCTAGTTTTACCTATTTGTGTTATCTTTTTGTTTCTTGATTAAATACCATAGACGTTTGTCTATTTTATTGATTTTTCAAAGAATCAGCTCTGGATTTATTTTTTTTTTTCAATCAATGTTACTGTTTTCCTAGATTCATTTTCTGTTATTATCTTTCCAAATGACATCTTCCTTGTTTCCCTAAGTTTTTTTTATCATTCTTCTAACTTCTGGGGTAAAATCCTTAGTCAATTCATTTTCTTCATTTAATAAAGAAGCTACATTGCTGTGGAGTATAGCTTTGGCTACACCTGACTAGTTTCAATAACTATTGTACACATTATCATTATTTTCTACATATTGCACAATTGTTGTTTTGAAATTCTTCATTTACCTGAGTAATTGAGAAGTTTATCCTTTTTGTGATGTATAAGACATAGCAATAGAAACAAGTTATTTACTAATATAGAGGAACACAGAAGGAGAGATAGCCA
The DNA here is from genome assembly GCF_041296235.1 of Equus asinus. NCBI lineage: Eukaryota > Metazoa > Chordata > Mammalia > Perissodactyla > Equidae > Equus > Equus asinus. The sequence continues at coordinate 30,362,236 of NC_091803.1, forward strand.
AAAGATTCAAAATCAGTTGCTTCCGTTAAGCAGGAATCAGAATGTTGGGAGTCAGGAAATGGGCTGCTGTTTTTGTGATAAGACGTATGACATTATTTAACTGTTTAAACTACATATACACATTATTTTGATAGACATTAAAATCACAAAAGCAAGTGGAGTAAAATACTAGGCAAGCATAACCTGGACAGTGTCGAGTGGAGGAGGTAGGGTGTCATGGCACTCTGTGTTACTCTGTTAAGGTTTTGTTTGGTCAGATATAAGGGTCACTGTCAAAAGCACAGAAATAGCTCATACAACTTCCAGCCCAGTAGTGGGAAGAAAAGGGGGAATAAAAAATTCTCTGCCAATCCAAAAGTGGAGAGTCAGGAAAGGAGGAAAAAAGAAACAATGAAAATGAATACAGTAAATGATAGAAAAAAAAGTTCAAATAGCTGAATCAGTATACATAAAAATGTAAACTCTCAAATATTTGCAAATCATATATCCAACAAGGGGTTTAATCTCCAAAATGTATGAATAACTCACATAACGCAACAACAAAAAAACAAACAACCCAATCAAAAAACGGGCCAAGGATATGAACTGATATTTTTCCAAAGAAGATATACAGATAGCCAACAGGCACATGAAAAGATGTTCAACCTCACTAATCATCAGGGAAATGCAAATCAAAACAACAACGAGATATCACCTTACACCCATTAAAATGGCTATAATAACTAAGACCAAAAATAACAAGTTTTGGAGAGGTTGTGGAGAAAAGGGAACCCTTTTACGCTGCTGGTGGGGATGCAAACTGGTGCAGTCACTATGGGAAACAGTATGGAGATTTCTCAAAGAATGAAAAATAGAAATGCCATATGATCTAGCTATCCCACTACTGGCTATTTATCCAAAGAACTTGAAATCAACAATTTAAAGAGACTTACGTACCCCTGTATTCAGTGCAGCATTATTCACAATAGCCAAGATGTGGAAGCAACCCAAGTGCCCACTGCCTGATGAATGGATAAAGAAGGTGTGGTGTATATATATATATATATATATATAGTGGAATACTATTCATGCATAAAAAAAGACAATATCGTCCCATTTGCAACAACATGGATGGACCTTGAGAGTATTATGTTAAGCGAGATAAGCCAGACAGAGAAAGACAAACACCACGTCATTTCACTCATATGTGGAAGATAAACAAACACAGGGACAGAGAACAGATTACTGGTTACCAGAGGGGAAGGGGTTTAGGGTGTGGACATAAGGGGGTAAAGGGGCACATATATATAGTGACTGACAAACAATAATGTACAACTGAAATTTCACAATGTTATAAACCATTACGACATCAATAAAAAAAAGTAAACTAACATATTGAGAGAAGATTATCAGACTAGATAAAAATATAAAAGCCAGCCAAATTCCATACACCCACCAGAAACATATCTGAAATAATATGACATTAAAAGTATAAAAGCAACCCAGAATAAGCATCATTAATCATTAAGAATCCTCTTTTAAAAAGAAAGAGAAAAATATCCAGCAGGAAAAAGCAATTAATGAAAAATTTTAGAAAGTAAATACAAATGGGCATAAACATTTTTAAATAGCTATCAAACATTTCAAATTAAAAGGAGATCATTTTTATGTGTTAGATTGGCAAAGATCAAATAGACCCTTAGTAGTCAGTGCTGACAAAGTTGTGGGAAAAAAGCCATTTTAGGCTCTGCTAGTGAAATATAAATGTTTCAGCTAATTGTCATAGGAGTAGGGGAGAGTAGGGGACAGCTGGCAATTTGTATCACAAATTTTTCTTTCTTTTTTTTTTCTTTTAAGCATGCTATTTTCAAATCCAAAAATTCCTCTGTAAGAGATTTATCCTGAGGGGGAAAAAGTGGACAAAGTGCTTGCTGCTGTCATTTTTATTTTTAAATAGTAAAATGTGGAGAAAATCTAAATGTCCAACAACAGGAAATTTGGTTAAAGAGATAATGATATATACACACACACACACACACAACCAAATGCTATATAGGCATTTAAAATGATTCTGTAGTTCCATAATTATCATGGAATAATATCCATGTCATATTGTTAAGCAAAATTGCAAATTATAAAAGATATAAAACATACGATAATATACATATGTATGTATAAAGTGCTATATAAAGTAGACACATGATTTGTCTAGAATGGTAAAAAAGCAAAATTCGAATAGTGGTTATAACCAGAAGTACAATTTGGATGACTTTTTAGTTCTTTTATCAGTTTCCTAATTTTTCCACAATGTACAGTTTCTATTAATTTTTCAAAGAATATCCTCACATAGGCTAAAAAAAATAAAAGATGTGTGTTGAAAAGTCTTCCTCCTACCCCGTCCCCATCCACCCAATTTACCCCCCAGGAAACTGTTGTTATTAGTTTCTGTGTATCCTTTCAGAATTTATTTATGCATAAACAAAAAAATTTGAATATACATTATTCCTTTCCCCCTTTTACACAAAAGATAATACATTTTCACCTTGCTATTTTCTTAAGTAAACAACAGATCTTGAGAACTTTCCATATCAGTATATATTTTTCTTTCTTCATCTGCTATGCTGAATTCCATCATGTGGATGTATCTTTATTTGCTCATCTGCTTATTTATTTACTTATAGATGAATTATAATCAGAAAAAGCACAAGTATTTATATGTTGGGGACAATGATGACAGTAACAGATATCAGACGTCTTGATATGTAATATGATCATCATCATTTTTGAAATAGGTTAATATGAATAACCAAAGTTGACCTGAGTCCAAATAGACCAATAACCACAGCAAAATGGCAAAGTTGAGAAATATAAACCATCTCTTCCCTAGGGGTTGGCACAGAATAAGAGATGCTGAAGGAGCAGACACCTCAAACACGTCTGGTGCACAGACCCTCTGCTCCACGGTGGTTTATGCACCAACTGCCCCTCCGCCCAGGCCTCTCTATCACTGTGTTAATTTACTTCCGGGTCACGCCCCACCTTGTGACCTCCCTCTCCAGCTATACAGGCTCCTAAGTTATTGCAGCCACTTTTATGAATTCAATTATCACCCACAGACTGGCAACACTCACATGTTTGCCTCCAGCCCGGATGGCTTCAGCACAACCACCCAAGTAATATCTCAGTCACCTGAGGAAAAGAAACCCATTCAAACTAACCCCAATAAAAACTGGGGTTTGTGAAAGGATGCAGGGTGCCTTGTGGATACAAAGTGCAAGCAGTACAGCCAGGCTTTAATGGCTGCTCTCTCTGCTGTTGACATGGTCTCTATGTCCAATTTCAGATGCCAGGGGAAGAGAGAACACGACTGTGGCCCATCTGTAGCAGTGGCTGGGGAGTGAAGTCTTGTGGCATGGGGGGCTTAGAGAAAGATGGGGTCTTTACCAAGTACTGGGAAGAGGGCGCTGAGGGCTCTCCAGTCCAGGGTGGGGTCTTCTTCCCCAGCTCTGGCTGGAG